>NW_027397132.1:2864067-2934372 GCF_003265705.2 Callorhinus ursinus
CCCCCCCCCCCCCCCCCCCCCCCCGGCTTCAGAGCCGTGGACCTGATCCGACACGGGGGAAAGAAGATGCGCTTTCTGGTTGCCAAGTCTGACGGGGAAACGGCCAAGAAGCTCCGCTTCCGCACGCCGCCGCCCTGAGGCTTGGCCACCTCCCGCCAAGCTGTTCCCGTGTTCCTTGCTGTGGATGATGTACATCTTAGTGTATATTTTATTTATATGACAGATAACACTAAGTTGTGATGTTTGTTATGGAGCTCTTATGTTTAAAGATTTTAATGGAAACGTGTAGATTCAATAAACTATATTTCGTAATCTCACGGGATGGCGGTGTGGGGAGCTAGGGTGGGCGCGGGACTGGGCTCCCCGGGAGGACACAGGATCCTAGTGATGCCCGCTCTCTGCCCCCGACCCTGTCCCGAAGCAAGGAGCTCCTCACAGGCTCAGCATAGTTCAGAGAAAGGTCTAGAACCCTCTGAGCCAGGCCCTTGCAGTGAGAGCCTTTACCCACTCGAGGCACCCAGGCCTCCTCCCCCACCCTCCACTCGCCCCTCCGCTCATGACAGGCGCGGCTTGGCCGGCATCCCCCAGGTCACCGTCCCTTCACCCCGGCACGAGACTCACCTCCTTCTCCACCAGGCGGCTGGCCGTGCTGGGGGTCGCGGTGACGGTGGGGTTCGGGCACCCGCGTGCCAGGTGTCTCCGGCAGGGGCAGCGGCGGCCGCCGCACGCAGCTCGCTCCTGGGCCGCCTCCCGGGGCGCGGAGCTTGGGGCTGGGCTCGGGGCCAGGGTCCTCCTCTCTGGCAGGAACAGAGACCTGGGGGAGGATGGGTTCTGGCCAGTCAGCTGCCAGGGGTCTCAGGGCGGGAGCCCCCCGCCCCAGTGGTGTGCTCGGGCAGCCCCGAGCACGGGGGTCCGCGCAGCTGCACGCTGCCCCCTGGTGAGCGCAGGAGGGAGGCGCGCCTGCACCTGCTCCAGGCCCTACGCGGCTCCTCGGAAGCCCCACCTGCAACTAAGTTTCCAGAAAGCTGGATAACACGCATTTTTTAAAAAATTCATTTTAGGGCGCCTGGGTGGCTCAGTCGTTAAGCGTCTGTCTTCGGCTCAGGGCATGATCCCAGGGCCCTGGGATCCAGCCCCGCGTCGGGCTCCCTGCTCCGTGGGGAGCCTGCTTCTCCCTCTCCCACTCCCCCTGCTTGTGTTCCTGCTCTCGCTGTGTCTCTCTGTTAAATAAATAAATAAAATCTTTAAAAAAAATTCATTTTAAACACGATGATTGGACCCAAAAGGAAAATGCTTAGAGCCTCAAACTGAAGCAAGGGCGCAAGTTCAAGGAGACCAAGAGCAGCGTTGTTCGCCACTCTGTGCGGCGAAGAAGACAAAGCTGTGGGGCCGAGTGGGGGACCCCACGTAACTAAGTTCCCAAGGGGCTGGAGCCGTGGGAGAGGGGACATACGCAGAGAGTTCACGGCAGGCTCCTTTACTGCTCGCAGCCCCTGCCCCCACCACTTTCCAGACGAGGAAACACGTGCAGGGAGACTAATTTTCTACATCAGCCGTTGCCATGACGCTCTGAAAAAAACAGGACGGCCGAAACCAAGCTCACTTACCCTCAGCACAGCTGGAGGTGGTTCCGAGCTCCAGGAGGGGTCCTCCCGACCTCTTAGGCCGACACACCGGCCAGGGATGTTCCCTTCGCCACGGTGAACGGCAAACGTGCAAGAGGCCGAGCCCAGCTCCCCAGCACATTTCAAGCTCCTGTCACTTCTGCCCACAGCCTGTCGGCCAAAGCACATGGGACAGCAAGCCCCCAGTCAGTGGGTGGTAAGCACGCCGCCCCCACCACCAGCCCACAGCCAGAGTGTGGGCTGCAGACCCAGGGGGTGAAAACTTGAGACCCAGAACTCAGTCTGCCCCTCGGGAGCCCCCCCCAGCGTTTGAACTCGCGCAGTTTCCGTCTACAGGCACCACAACGGTTCAGCCTGCGAAGCAAACATGAAGGGACCGTCTCTGGAGTGACCTTGGCTCCCTGGGAAGCAGGGAAAATGTGTCTCCTCAAAATCCGTACTCACCACCTAGCTCTTATGCAGGTTTGGGACCCAAACCTACAGTACGTGGACGATCTGAAAACACCCCAAGCTGAACACTCACTGAAAACAGGCCCCCCCCCAGGCATCTCGCAAAAGTAACACTTTTCTCTAGGTGAACGTACATCCTTCAACCCTGACCTTCCTCAACTCGGGCCCGGGGCCACGGGGGGGGGGGGGGGGGGGGGGTCGGCCGGGGGCGGGCGGGGTCGGGGGGCCGCAGGGCTGGGTCTGTCTGCCCCGCCTTGGGAGGACCAGGGTGGCCCCTGGTGCGACCCGCCCCGACACCCACCGCTCCGCTCCACGGGCGCGTCATCTGAGGGCCGGCGCCAAGGGCCGGTCCGCGCGCGGCGAGCACCCCCGTCTTCCACGGCCGCAGCTCCTTCCGGCGAGCGAGCGGCCCGGCGTCACGGATCCCGGGCCCGGGCAGAGGCTCGCGGAGCAGCAGCGCCACCTGGCGGCCCGGACGCATCTGCGCGCGCGGCGGAACTGAGGTGCAGCCTTGGGAGCTGGTGTCCAAGGCGGGAGGGGAACAGGGGCAGGAGGCGCTCGCGGCGGGGGGGGTGGGGGGCCGGCGACAGGTTTCTTGCGCCACCACACCCAGCGTGTCTCCCCCACTCGGCATAAAGCCAGAGCGACCCCGGACTTGCTCTGAGGCTCCCACGGCAGGTGTCGGGGTCCCCGCCGGGTTGGCCCTGCCCTCTCTACCTCCAGCGGGCAGGAGGCTGCAGGCCCGAAGAGGCCCCCCCACCCCCCCCCCCCCCCCCGCGGGCTCATTCAGCAGCATCAGAAAGCGGGCTAAGAAAGGACACCGAGAAAAGGCCCTTCCCAGTGGCAGCCGCACCCGTGGGAGGGTCACGCGGCTCTCTCTCTGATCGCCCACGTTCGTGCTGTTATTTCTGTAACATCGGAGACGCTGTGGGGACTCGGTGGGAAGAAACGGCCCCAGGTGTCCGGTCACCCCCTGCCCAGGGCCAGGCCTCCCAGCCCAGCGGCGCGCCCCGTACCCGGCCCTCTCCCTTGCCTCGTGCACACAGGGACGTTCTGAAAGAGGTTTATTGTTGCCGTACCTCTTCTCGCCCCCGAGCAAGGAGCACCAGAAACAGACCAGGCAGCCCCCATCCAGCCCCCAACAGCACGAGCGCTCCAGATCAGATCTGTGCCACCACACAGCTCAGCACAGCAGAGACAGACAGACAGACAAGACACCCGAAGGCCGAGGATGGGACAGCCCTGCCTCAGCACGGAGGGACCCAGACCCTCCCGGGCCTCCTCCCCGGGCCTTGCGACCCTCTGACTTGCCCTCTGGTCACGGCAGCCGCAGCTTGGCCCTAACACCAGGCTCTTCATCTGCGGCCGGCCGGCGCCGCCCCGGCCACCGTCCCTTCACCCAGGCAGGAGGCCCGCCTCCTTTTCCACCAGGCGGCTCACTGTGCGTAGGGCCAGCGGCAGGGCCGTGTTGGCGTCACGGTGATAGCGGGGCTCGGACACCTCCGCGCTCGGCGTGAGCACAAACTGGGCCACGCTGGGCATCTTTAGCAGGGTCAGCAGCTCGGTGGCCCGCGTGCAGATGGCTCCCGCATCCTCCTCCCCGTGCACGGAGCTCAGCGCTGGGCTCTGTGCCAGGGTCCTCATCTTTGACAGGAACAGAGAGACCCTGAGGATGAGCGGGTCCCGGTCAGTCAGCTGCATATGCAACTCCTCACATGAAACCTGAGGCCTCGTGGACGGGCCCAGACACCCGAGGCCTCCGGGTCGTGGGGCGTTAGCCGGGAGAGGTGAGGCCGCAGGGGTGACGCCCACGCCACTGGTGTCCGACCGGAGCCCTCGTGCTGCGGGCCGCGTGCAGACCTCGGGGACCGGGAGGGTGTCCGGAGCCAGCTCCCCTTCCCCTTCCGCCCCACCCCTGTACCTGGGAATCAGGTCTTGGCTCCGGGAGGCCAGCTTGGTCAGCGTGGTCATGAGCACGGCGATGACCTGTGGGGGGCACTTGGGAAGGGCGGCAGACGGGCGGGACTGGGTGACCTCGAACAGCAGGGCCTCCAGGGCCTCGAAGAACCTGGTGATCTGCTCCACGGTGCACCGCCGGTCCCAGGACACGGACAGGTACTCGCCCACGGCCCAGGCCTGGGGGGGGGGGGGGACAGAGCCTCAGCCCCCTGCAGGCACCCCGGCGTGGGAAGGGGCGGTGGTGCGGTGGCCGGCCTTACCACGGCGGCGAGCATGGCCCCCCTGCTGCGGACGCTGCTCACGCTCCCCACGAACTCCAGCAGCTCTTTCGCCAGGTCGACCACCAGCGACGGGTGCAGCGCGCACAGGGCCAAGAGTTGTGAGCTCAGCACCCTGCCCGGGTAGGACACTGCTGGGCCGCGGCCGTCCCTGGGCCCAGACCGCTGCCCCCATCCAAAACCAGAGCCGGGAGGTGGGACGGGAAAGCCTCTGAGCACCAGACTGAGGTGCAGATGGTTCCTGCCTCTAAAGGGCCCACTGGAGGGGAAGCTGGGGCTGGCGAGTGGCGTGGACGCAGGCCTGTGTGGACCAGGCCTTGGGAGAGGGGGACAGATGGTCTGGAAGGCTCCATGGAGAGGGACGGAGGCCAGCACCGGAGATTACAGACCTGAGGGAGGAGGGACTGGGGAGAGGAGCGTGTGCAGAAGCTGGGCCTGGGGTGATGCGGGCGGCAGGACACGCGCTGCAAAGGGCAGCTGAATGGGGGCGCAGCCCGGGGGGTGGGGACTCGGAGGCGGGGCAGGCTGGGGGGGGCGGGGGGGGAGGGCAGTGAAACCGGGCTGGGGCCGGGTGGCGGGAGGGCCCACCTGTGCACACGGTCCTCGTACTGGGGCACCTGGTAGAGGGAGTCCCTTCTTTCCAGGAGCACCAGCACCAGCTGGTTGGTCAGGGCCCCGTCAGCAAACTGGGGGTCAGGAGGAAAGACACAGACTCAGCCCTGACACCACCCTCCCCCGCGCTCTGCTCTGGCCCCGACGATGTCTGGCAGCCTGGGGCCGCTCTCGGGGAGGGACGGGCCGCCTGCCACCCCTCCCGGCGCCTCTCGCTGACCCATGGCGGGATCTGCATTCAAGGACACCGGCTCTGCCAAGGCCCAGGGCCAGCGCCCCCCGCGGGAACGGAGGAGCCTGGAAGTGGGCTCACCCGGGTCACCGCGGAGAAGAACGCCTGGAGCAGGGTGGGCACGGCCTCGGCGCACTGCACCACGCGGGCGCAGCCGGTCATGGGCTGGAGCAGCTCGTGGAGTGGCGCCAACCTGGAGAACATGTCACACGTCCCACTGAGTACCCGCCCTCCCGCTGCCCCGGGGCCCCCGGACACGCTCTCCACACGCCAACGGTTGGCTGTCGGGATCACCATGCTGTGGCCTGGACCAAGTTCTGAAACCACCTGCGGTGCCCTCCCGGGCGGGGGGCACCCTGTCACCACGCATGCCTCCCCCTGCCGACGGCTTTGCTCCCGTCGTCAGCTGCCGGCCCCTCAGGCAGCGCTGCTCCCACAGGCCACAGCCGAGTGCGGGCGTGGGGGTCTGCGCTCAAGACGCCTTGCTCCAGTCCCGGCCCTCCCGCTCTTGGGGGGCGCTACCCCTCAGCTTCTCCATCTGTACAACGGAGTCACCGCGCCTGTCTTGCAGGCTTGCGCGGCCCGAGTCGGGGCTGGCAAAGAGCTGAGCGCGAGGCCCGTGCCCCGCAAGCATCCGCCATGTGGCTAGTGCCTGCCCAGGGCCGGGGCCAGGGGGGGCGACCACAGGGGCCTCTTTAGGTCAGAGCGCTTAAGGCCCAGGAGCAGATGTGCCCAGACACGTCCCACCCCCTGGGCACAGGCTCTGACCACACGTAGGCGCTCTCCTGTCCCGCCCAGGGCCTTGGGGCCGGGGACGCCCAGCAGCAGGCCTCACCCCAGGCGCTCCCCAGCCCGCGCGGCCCCTACCTCTGCACGGTTCCGCTGGCCTCGGCCCGCAACAGGTGCTGGAGAAGAGCCTGGAACTCTGGGTCTCGGGAGGCCTCCAGGCAGCTAGGGTTCCTGAGGGAGGTATCCCACAGCGGCCTCTCGGACGCAGCCGGTGACAGCCTGTGAGCCAGCAGATGCCCGAGGCCGGGTTCAGACTGGGCTCCGGGCACAGGCCCCCGGAGGCCCGACTTGGCCCCAGCCCTCGTGGAGACACGGAGCAGATGTCGCCCCGTGCCAGTGATGAGCCTCAGAGGGACCGGGAGGGGCCTGGGGCCCGGCACCCTGCACGGTGAGGCTTTCCTGCCGAGTGAGACAGGCCGGGGGCTCCAGGGCCCAGGGATGGAGAGAGGTGCTCTCGTTGGGGCAGCTCACGGGACAGCAGGGGACAGGGAGGGGACCCAGGAACAGCTGTCGTCCCTCGGGTTCACCGGAGAAGCAGACCCAGAGACAGGTGTCGTCCCTTGGGTTCACCCGAGCTGCAGACCCAGGGACAGGTGTCGTCCCTCGGGTTCACCTGAGCTGCAGACCCAGGGACAGCTGTCGTCCCTCGGGTTCACCCGAGCTGCAGACCCAGGGACAGGTGTCGTCCCTCGGGTTCACCCGAGCTGCAGACCCAGGGACAGGTGTCGTCCCTCGGGTTCACCCGAGCTGCAGACCCAGGGACAGGTGTCGTCCCTCGGGTTCACCTGAGCTGCAGACCCAGGGACAGCTGTCGTCCCTCGGGTTCACCTGAGCTGCAGGTCCAAGGCCGCAGTCAGACAGGGCAGGTCCAGCAGGGCGTGGAGCATCTCCACGGCCGAGCCGGCGTCCACCAGGCTCGGGAGGAGCGCCACGAACTCCGAGGTGAGGGGCGGGCTGTTCCAGGCCAGGAGCTGCAGGGACAAGCGAGGCGGCTCGGTGGGAACCAGGAGGGCCCGTGTGGGGCGCGTGGCCCAGCGGCAGAGCCATCGGCTTGGAGCCCACGGGCTGCCGCAGGGGAGAGCCCCTCGGTCCCGGATGGGCGGGGGTATCGGCCCCCCCCCCCTGCTCTCCCTGGGCCACCTTGATCGGTTTTGTGTCGCTACTCTGCTTCTGTGTTCACTTCTGTGCCAACAAGTAAAGCAACCACTTTCTACTTGTCATTGTTCCTCTAGCCGAATTTGCAAAGACCACGCGGTGACCACAGCCAGTCACGAAAAACACATCAAAACCCAACAGCACGGGCACCTGGGTGGCTCAGTCGGTTAAGCGTCTGCCTTCGGCTCAGGTCATGGTCCCGGGGTCCTGGGATCGAGCCCCGCATCGGGCTCCCTGCTCCGCGGGAGGCCTGCTTCTCCCTCTCCCACTCCCCCTGCTCGTGTTCCCTCTCTCGCTCTGTCTCTCTCAAATAAATAAATAAAATCTTAAAAATAAAAAGCCAACAGCACAAAGGGCTGAGCACAGCAGGCGAGGCTCCCACGTGAGGAGCCTACTCGACATGATAATTGGGACAAGTTCTAGAATCAACCACAGCCCAGCCTAGCTGCTCTTACTCACGGGGCTCAGCATGGGGCTCTCCCTGGCGGAGACGCTGTTCCTACATGACGCACGGACCCCCCGGGGCCGTCCCTGGCCCTCCGCCGGCACCCTAGGCCGCCTCCCCGGAGGGAGAACGGGCCGGACACACTGCACACACACCACCCCCCCAACGCTGGCCCCCCTCTCCGGCCCGAGGACAACTGAGAGTGCCTTGAAGAGATTGGGGAAGCTCCGCTTAAGAATGTCAAGGTTCCTGCCGAATAGGGGAAGGCTGTCCCCGCAGAAGCGGACGAACTCGAAGGCCAGCATGGGGCTGTGGAAGAGCTCGCAGGGGACCCTGGTGAACAGGTGCTGGAGGATGGCTTCCGAGTCCACGGCGGCCGCCTCCCCTGAAACACAGCGGCCTCATCAGGGCCCGGGCCCCGGCACGAGGGTCCCTGCCTCATCACGAGGATGCCCCTGCTGCTGAGTGGGGCCCTCAGAGTCCCGGACACCAGGGGCCCTGAGGTGTCCATGCTGCACGGGGAGCCCTGGCCGAGCTGCATCCAGCTCTCCACAAGAGTCTCCGGCTACCGCCCAATCCCTCCAAGTCACATGACGTGGAATGTTCTTTGGAAGATACTGGTTTCACGGCACCTCCCACGAAACTCCCGTGAACTCTTGTGCCAAAGAGAGATCGAAGATCAGTGTGAAGCTTTGATCCACTCCCTAAACTCATCTAAAGACTCTCTTATCGGGTGCTAACGGTCCCTCAAAGCAACCCGGGTCTACACGACCAAGGAAGCAGCGCCACAAACAGGAAGAGGGGCCGAGCTTCCGCACGAAGCAGAAGAGTGTCCCGGCGCCGCGAGGCTCACCGTGGCTCAGGAAGAACTGCGCGATGGGCAGTAGCGCCCGCGCCCGGGCCGGATCCCCGCACAGCCGCGCGTGCAGGGCCTTCAGGCAGGACAGCGTGCGGTACAGGAAGGTCGGGTCCTGCCGGCACAGCGTGTCCAGCACCAGCACGGCCTCCACCAGGCACTGCGGAGACGCGGAGGCCCAGCTCGCAGGGAGCCGCGCGGGAGGCCCGCCCGCCCCGCCCGCCCCGCCGGGCACCTACGGCTTTCTGCAGGTCCGCGTCCCCCTTTCTCAGGGCTCCTGGGGAAGGAAGAGAGGCAGGCACCTGGTCTCCGCTCAGCATCAAAACAGAGTGCGAGGCACCCTGTTCTGGAAGCTTGAGGAGGCGGCGGAGAGCAAACTGCGAGCGGAGGGACGGGCAGGAGCCGCCCCCAGGGTGGATGGGGGCGGGGGGGGGCTGGGACAGACGCCTGGTGGGCTGGGGACAGGTTCTGCCCCCTGCCCAGCTCCCCGGGGTTTATGCCAGGAACACAAAGCCCCCCCGCCACCACTCCCCGGCACAGAGGCTGTCCAGGTCCCAGCCCCCCACAAGCAGCCCGAGACGCCCCTGGGGGAGGAGGCGCGACAGCGGGACTCACGTCGCGTGCTCTGCTCCACAAGGCGCTGACAGTACTCGAAAGCCTTCTCCCTCAGCCGCTCCTGGGGGGGCAGCAGGTGGCTGGCGGTAGAGGTGGCTGATAGCACAGACAGGGTGGAGCCCTCCAGCTCCGACTTGTCGTCTGGAAGAGAGAACGGGGTGCTTGGGGGGCGCGCAGGCCAGCCCATCCAGGGGCGCGGAGTCTCCGCGGCAGGCTACCTAGGCCTCGCCCGGCCGTGGCCACCTCCACCCTCACTGGACGTCCCGTGCAGTGGACGCGTCTCCCCGCGGAAGTCTAGCCTGTCTACACCGCCGGCCGGTCTGCTCTGGGGAAGGGGTTTGGTGAAGCTGTCTGAACACCCTTGCTGACGTCTGCCCTCAGCGGTCGCTCTGGCTTCTCCCACACGAAGGGGACGGGCCTCCCGGTGCCAGCGAGGCTCAGCCAGGGCTGCCGGCGTCGCCCGGGGCCACACCCGGTCCTGCCCACCTCCTGCCCGGGAGCCCCCCCGCGCCCCACCTGCGTCCGGGGCGCTGGGGCCCTGGGGGCCGCTATGCACCAGCCACGCCCGCAGCATGGAGAAGGCCTGCACGTTCAGCCACTGGTCCTCCGTGAAGTGCTGGCCCGTGGACAGCACCGTGAAGAAATCTGTGGCCACCGCCCCATCCACCTCGGTGACAGGGCCCGGCTGCGGGAGGCAAGGAAGGACGGGCTGTGGGGACCCGGGCCAGGGGGGTGCTGGGGTCCAAGGCTGGGAGGGGGGGCGTGCGGGAGGCAATGGGCTCACAGTGGGGAGGGTGGGGGGGCTGTGTGTGAGTGGGAGCCCCGCCCTCACGCTCTCGAGGACTGGGGGCAGCCCCCGTGAGACGCGTTAACACTGGCACCGGAGCGGACGCCGTCTTCCGTCAGGTAAGGGATCTCACCAGCGGGTTTGGCCCACAGCGTCACGGGCTGGGGGGCTGTGACCCTGGGGACCCAAAGCCCCTCGACCCAAGTGAAGACACAAAAGAGGGATCATTCTGGAACCAGGGCAGGTGGAAGGACAGGAGAAGTCGCTGGGACCCTGGCGGCAAGGCTGGCCAAGGTGGTACAGGGCCGCCCAGGGACAGGGAGGTTCTGAGTCTCCAGGCTCACCTGCCGGGCTCTGGGTGTGGAGAAGAAGCCTCCGGAAGTGTGTGCGACCCCTTGCTGGACGCTGGCGTAGCGAAGCCAGTCCACCAGCCTCTTGCTGAGCAGGTTGGTCTGGTCTGCGGGTGGGGGGTGGGCAGGGACAACATGCGGGAAATCGTCAATCCCACAGACTCGGGCTGCAGGGGTGCTGATAGAACTTTCTAGAAAACAAGCTCTGGACAGGGTGCTGGGCCCCCAGGCCTCCCCAGACTGCCTCTCCACCATCCCTCCCGCGAGGGCGCTCCTCTCTCTCTGGGCCCGCACAGGCCTCTTGGGAAGGGCGACTACCTTCATGGAGGGTGTGCGGGGCCAGGTGCGTGATCTTGGACACGACCGGGAGCAGGTGTCTCAGACTGGGCCCCTCGGGCTGCCGGCTCTCGAGGACTCTGAAGGCGTGCTGGCCCACGCTTCGGACCTCCTCCTTCTTGTCACCCTTCAAACGGAACACGGGGGGAGTGTGAAGCGATGACCCGCCCGAGTGTGTGAGCGACAAGTCATCCGATCTGAAAACACCTGGGAAGGGGCTGCCGATTCTGAAGGCCGCCGCTCCAAGAGCATCTTTGTTTCCGAAACGCCCCCCCTTAGCGCGTCCAGGAGCGTCACCACCAGGGCAGCCGGAATTAGCCTGCCCGGAGCCCAGAGCCCTGCCACTTCCCCGGGAGCAAGGGGGGATAGAGCAGGAGGGCACGGGGGAGGCCGGTGGACACCCCAGGCCACCAAGGGCAGGACGGGCGTGTCACCTGGGCCAAGAGCACAGAGGCCACCAGGCTCAGCTGCTGGCTGCTCTGGATGTGGTCCCAGGACAGGCTCAGGTTGTCGGCAGGCGACCTCTCTCTCAGGATGGCGGCACAGAGGAACTGGAGCTGCTCGGGGCACTTGGGCGAGCAGAGGGTGGTCTGCAGCAGGTCCACGCACGTCTTCTCCAGCCTGGGGCAGGGGCGCGGGCAAGGCCACGTGGCAGGTGGTACATCACCACGGGAGCGCCGGCCCCCCCAGAGAAGACCCAGGGCCCCCTGGCCGGCAGAGAGAGCTCTCCGTATACAAGTGCCATGAGCACCGCTGCCAGCGGGCGTAGGACGCCCAGGCCCGATGCGCCACGAGCGGACCCCCCACCAAGCTGGCCTCACGTGCTGGGAGCCTGCATCCCCCCCGAAGACCATCACGCTCACTTCCTCTTGTATTTCGTGGCTGAGACGATGAGGAAGAGCCTCTGCAGGGCGTCCACCGCATCGGGCCCCGGGTCATCCTTCTGCAGCAGCTTAACAACCCGGGAACAAAACTTCTGCAGCTCCTCATCCTGGATCTCCCTAAACGATGAGCAGGGCGTCAGCAACCTGGGCTCAGGGGCCCCGGCCACAGGAGCCGGAAATGCTGCCCTCAGTCGTGACAGACGGCCCTGGGGCTGGAGGAACATCCCCACGGAGCAGAGAAGCCCAGGTGTCCCGCGGGAGAGCAAGGCCACCACCTGCGTATCCTCCCTCCCTGGGACACGGCCGTCGTCGGGTCACTCCCCTCCCCTATGGGCAGGGCTGTCGGGAGACCACCACGCCAGCAGCTTCACCAGACCCCGTCACGGCGACACCACCCCTCTGGATTTTTTGTTGTCCCAGGAGCAGAAGAACTAAAACCGATTGATGTTAGGACTCAAAATGGAGGGTGGCCTAAAATAAGTTGCTTTTCAAAAAGATTCCTTCAGTGAGCCTTCCACTCCTGGGAACAAGAGTGAAATCTGCTAGGTCAGAGGACAAACACTGTGACATGTTGTCAGGTGTGCCTACTATAGTTCCTAGTACTTACTCTGCTTCGTTAAAAAACACATCTACCGAGCATCAACAAGAAGTAAGATACCGAGCAAAACCTCAAAACAGAAACCTGGGTTTTGGGTTTCTGTTCCAGTCCAGAAGGAAAGACAAACCTAGGAAACACGGTACTAGGAACCTCTCGGGGGGGGGGGGTGCTCTCAGAGGAGGGCCCCCTCCAGCCCCCTAGCCATGGCTGAAGTCCACCGAATCCAGGCTGGACCAATCAGATGCTCGAGCTCAGGAACCCGGAAGTCTGAACCAAGAGACGGGCCAGCTCCAGCCCTGGGCTGACGAGGAGGTTGGCCGAGCCTGTGAGGCTAGGTGCCTGGGGCTGCTTCTTGTGTTTCTTGTTCTTACTCGAAGGCTGGCAGTTGAACCTCAGTGAACTCCCCACCACTTCTGGTCTCCCTTCCACCTCCTAACCCATTTTCATTTCTTACAAACACAAGAGTCACACGTGGGATGAAGACGCAGAAAGACAAGAGGCCTGGTCAGGTCTGTTTCTCATCGGACTAACGAGACCGAGCGAGAAGCCACCAGGCTGCCTCAAAACAACACGGGAGACTCTTTCCTAGAATGGTGGTACCCCTCATCCCAACGAATCCCTTCCAGTATATTCTCTAGATCACGAGATTCTAAAAGGCCAATCTGCTCAAACCCTTCAATAGCTCCCCAGTGCTTTCAAACCCAAACTCCTACCGACACTAACAAGGCTTACAGGGTCCTGGGCCCGCCTTACTTCTCTAAGAAGCACAAGTCCTGTTGCTCTTGCTCTTGATCTTCCCGACAGACCCTCTGCCTGAAATATCCCTTGCTGGTTATGTCCTCACGCAGAGCCTCTGATTAGTTGTCTCAGGCTTCTGGAAACTTCCCCTGACCTGCCGCACACCCCCGTCCACCCCTTCTCTGAGGCCCACTTCCTTCACTTGTCTTCAGCTTGCGAGAGATGCTTCTGGTGACTTTTTCCACCCTTGCTTTTCCGTCGCCAAGAAGTTCAGACACTAAAATTCACTGCAAATCCTAACTCCTGAACGTTAGCCATTTATTTTAAAGTGCCACCCCAAATCACAGGCTTAATTGGAGTGGAATACCCTGAAAACCAGTAAGACCTAACTGATAATGACTAGCTTTCCTCTCAAACCCTAGCGGATATTGCGTTAAGTCATGCATCTTACTTATGGATATTGAACCATACACTACCCTCAACTCCCCAACTCCCCCACCCGAGACAGAGAGAGAAGTAAGAATTTAGATAGGGAGGGCTATTCATTCTGCAAATTTACGACCTGGAGTAGAAGGTGAGCTGGGGAGAGGTAAGCCCGGTGAAGTTCTGGGCGGCTCTCGGTTCTCCCGTGTCTCTTGGCAAGAACGCTGGGGTGTGTCACATGTTGAGTGAGATGCTATTTTCACCTAATACAGCCCCTAAATTCAAGTGAGCTCGAGTTGTAACACTGGAGCTTGAATACTGGAGTATCTGTCCGACAGTGAGGGAGACACAGACGGTGCTACGAATCCACAAGGCACTTTCTGAGCAGATTTTCAAGGGTTACTTTGACCACAGATTTTTGCCCTCTTCCCAGCCTTCAGAACCTAATCTGCATTCAAGATCGTCGCACTAAATTACAGCAGCCTCGACCATCCCAGTCTTTCCCACCAATGGGTCCAGCTCCAGATCCAGTTTTAGGGTTTTTTTGTTTGTTTGTTTGTTTTGTTTAGAAAAGTTTACCACCGACTTGTGGTTCTGACGGCGTTTTCTTCTAAACAAGTGAGGTCAAGTCTCACACTGTCAGATGGGCGGCGGGGTTTTAGTCCCAGCCTGATTCTTTCTCCCGTGGCCGGTTAGGTGCTGAGGAAGGGGCTTACTGACTAGTCAGCAGGAGTCCAGGGCCAGCTGGGGGCCAGGAGTCGGTGGGTAATTTCTCGACCCTATCTAATGCACCTGCAGGAGAGCGATTTTGTAAATCGCAGATTCCGCCCTTGGCTCCCCAAAGCCGTCGGACGATATCAGATTCCTGCGCCTGGCACGCAGAACTCGCAGGCCTCAAGGCCAGCAGGCTCTCCAGCCTCTCGGCGGCTTCATGCTCTTGCCTTGCCCCTGAGGCATCCGACAGCCTCTGGCTCCCCTCCCTTGCCGCTGGACGTCGGGGTGCCGCCGCCAAGCCTCCGGGGGCCCCGCCCCGCTTCCCCTGCACGCACCGTTCGCGACGCTGCTCACGCGCCGCCGCCTCCGGGGACCCGCAGCACCCTCCCCGGGCCTGCACGGCGTGGCCTCCCCGCCCCGCGGATCTCTAGAGCGGGTCTGGGTGGGCTGCTCCAGGTCTCCGCGCGCGGGCCCCGCTCTGTGGGGCCCTCCCCCCGCCCCCCCCTCCCCCCGCCAGGAGCCCCAAGGGAAACGCCGGGGCACCTGGCCTGGTGGAGCAGACTCTCCGCCCCCGCCGTGAACATGCCGCCACCGCCGCCACCGCCCCGCCGCTTCCGGGTCGCGTCACGTGCCGCGTCACGTGGGCGGGGCGGACAGGCCGCCGGCCAATGGGCTTTGGTGGAGCCCGTCCCACGGGGGCGGGGCCGTCAGCGAGCCGGCCGCCCGTTCAGGGCTGGTGCCCGGTCTCCATGGTGGGTTGCGGACCCCGGAACTTTGGGACCTGGGACCCTGAGACCTCGGAACCTCCGCACCCCGGACCCCAAGACTCTAAGATCTCGGCACCCCGCGACCCCGAGCTCCCAGGACCCCCATGACCCGGGAACCTAGGCGCTCTGGGACCGTGGCACCCTAGGACCCCGTGACCCCAGGACCCCAGCTCCCCCCGCCCCCCGCCATGGACCCTGGGCACCCGGGTGCCGGTAGGAGACGGCCTGTCGCCAGCCCCCGCACCATTGCCCCACTTCTGGGTTGTCTCCTGACCACAGGCGGCACTGTCGTGTGGGGGTCCTTTGCTCAGTATGACCTGAAAGCATGACAGACGCTCTGGCGTGGGCTGCATCCGTGTGCAGCGGTTTGCAAGAACAGCCGAGCCTCTCAGCCCTGCTGCTTTGAGGCTCCATGTATTTAGGGCCTGTCATAGGCTGTAGTGCTGCCTTAAAGTCTTATTCCCTGCCTCCCATAACCACAGACTGTGAGGCAACAGGCTTAGAGAGGGAAAACCAATTTCTAGGCCTTCTGAAAGGTGTGTTGGCCCCAGTATTCCTGCCTGCAGACTGCGTGTGTGGTAAATGTGGTTACAGCCCGAACTGGGCAGGCAGGGTGCACAGGAGGAAGACTTCCAGAGGGAGAGGAGCCTAAGAGGAGCCCCGAGGGTGTCAGAGGTGGGAAGGGGCAGGCAGGGGCGAGGGCCCTAAAGGCAGCAGCGCAGGCCTGCTTCCTGGGGCGCACATGCACCTGAGGGGGGAACCTGATGTCTGGCAGCGGGATCAAGAGTGCATGGGGTGGTCCTGGGGGAGAGAGGGAGGGCCCCCGAGCTAGGTAAAGGCTAGGATTTGTAGGACCTGGAGATGGATTTGGGGACAGGAGGAGGGACAGGGCAACAGCAGGTTTCTGGCTTTCCGTGTGGTACCGTTCCCTTGGCACTGGGGCAGAAGGAGTCCCTTTGCTGTGCTAGGGAGTACCTCAGGTTCTGGGGAACAGTGAACGGGGGAGGCTGGGCCCCTGCCCTCGGGAAATTTGCAGTCACCGCAGCCTAGTAGTGGGAAATGCCACGAAGGGGGGATGAAGCCGCGTAAGAGCAGGTACTGCAGGCAGTCGGGCAGGGTGATGGGTCAGGGGGGCCTCGGAGGGTTAAGCAGTGAGGGGACGCCTGATGCAGGAGAGGGGCGGAGACAGGATGGGCCAGCTACTCACCTGCCAGAAACCCGGACTTGGCGGTTTTGAGACGCCCTGATGGCACCCAGGAGGCGTGGAGGGCAACGGGTGCCGAGGGGTTAGAGATGGGAGCTGCAGAGTGACAAGGAGGGGAGCTGGGTCGGGAAGAGTCTGCTACAGGGGGTCCTTGGGAAGGCCAAGCACCGCGCATCGGTGATCTCACAGAACCCGTCGGACAGCTCTGAGCCTGAGTTTTATTATCACCATTTGAAGGATGATTGGGCTGAAGCTAAAACCAGGTAAGGTGTCCGAGGTCCACACCAGTCAGGGGAGAAGCACGCTGAGCCAGCAGCCACGGTGTCCCCTGCCTGCCGCCCCCTGAGGAATGGCCAGAGCAGTGGGAAGACATCCAGGAGAATGTGGGGTCGGTCGCAGAGGTCAAGTCCCAAGAGCCGCGGGGGCTGCCCGGCTAGGGGCTGCAGACCTGAAAGGGAGCGGGGAGTTGCAGCTGCTGCTAGGAGGCTAGGAGGGGGGGAGTGGGGGGGTTGGGGGGGGGGGTCCCAGGGCTAGGAGGGGTGGCACCTGGGGGTGGCCCGAGGCTGCTGGCCCTGGCTGGGCGGCAGAAACTAACTGCAGTCGCCTACTGTTGTCACATCGTCAGATGAAGGATGTTGTCAGGGACAGGAAGCACTCTTCCCCGGTACTGAAGGGTGAGGCTCAGGAGCAGAGGCGGGGTCCCCCCCCCCACGCCCCCGGCCCTGGAATCACAAGCGCACAGGAGGTTGGGAGTGAGGCTGCCGGGAGCTTCATCACGACCCACGGCTGTGGAGGGAGTTTGCTGGTTCACCTGGGCCGAGGCACGCACAGCCAATCTGCACGCACCTGCGCTGAGACCTACGGCATCTGAGACCTGGCAAGGAGTTCCAACACTAGTTTCGCGGCTTAAAAGGGTGTTTATTAAAGTAAAATACATATGAAGTACACAGATTTTGAGTGAACTCCGTGATCCTTCCCACTAATCCGTGGTATGCTGGTAAATGTTTAACTGGTCACCGGGATGGGGGGGGTTGGGGGGGGCTGACCTGTAGCGTTTCATGATTTCCGTGGACAAATACCCCGCAAATGGCAGATTTCAGGCTGCCCACGTGACGTCACTGCACCGCCGGGAGAGCCGCAGAAACCGAACGGACACGGGGGATGGGAATGACCCCGAGAGCAGAGGTAGAGTCAAACAATAGTAAGAGATGAACCGCGTACTTACCACCTTCGTTTTTAATGTAATGGATTTCACTGTAAGTTTATATCATTAAAATTTGAAGAATGACTTTAGCAGCTGGCTGCTCAAATTCCTGAAAATGTAGCAAGCCGCTCTGGCAAGCTGACCCCGGCCCAGCCCTCCCCGCTGGCTCCCGGCGCCTCCTATTATCACCACGGGTCAGTTCTGCCTGTTTGCACTTCACACAAACGGGGCCCTGCAGCATGGAGCCTCCTCTGTGGCTCCTTCCCCTGACACCCGTGAGGACCACAGGGACTTATCAGCACTCGGCCATCCTGCTGTCGGTGAACCCTCGGTCTGTCTGCAGCTTCGGCAACCACGGACGTGGCTGGACGTGCGGTCGGTCTGGTGCCCCGCTTCGGTACTAGTCCGGCTTCGCCTCTGAGAACAGAGCTGTGTGCCGGGCCTGTGCTCTCTCGGCCCGCACGCACGCCCCAAGCCTCTTCCCAACAGTAACGATACATGACGGTTTCTCACAAAATTCTCGTTTGTGTAAGATGTTATCTCGAGGTCTGATTTTTACTATCTTTCTGTCTGTTTATATTTTAAGTGGGCTCCATGCCCTGCGTGGGGCCCATCGTGGGGCTCGAACTCACGACCCTGAGATCACGACCTGAGCCAAAATCAGGAGTCGGGCGCTTAACGGACCGAGCCACCCAGGCGCCCCAATCTTAAGGTCTTACTAGTGAGAAACGGTTGTCTCAGTCAAAACCAAAACTGAAAAAGCTGCGCATTTCAGGAAGATGCTAACTGGCCATCATAGCTCTTGAGACTTAGCATCCTCATGGTTGCTTATTTACTTGGCCAAATCCTCACATGTCCTGTTACTGGTGCGGGGAGGCTTACCATTAGACTTGTACGGTGTCCGTGGGGTAACGTGAAGGACAGCCGTGTTCACACGTCTGCTACAGCCGCAGACCCTGGAAGAGGCCAGTGACTGACGCTCCAAGAGGTGACGAGCGACAGGCCCATGGACTAGAGAACCTTGACCAAAGGTGCGTGTGTGACAAGTGCACACTTCTCTGAGATCCACGTCCAGCAGAGGCACACTTCTTCGTGCGATGATTTAATCGTAAAGCCGGTGGGCGCCGCAGAGAGGGGGTTTCACCACAGCCGATGTGCCCTGGGCCACGTGATGCACAGAACACTGCGAGGTGGGGGCACCCGTTCTGTGGATGAAGACGTGGAGCTTCTTGCAGCTTAAAGCCCCCCCCCACCCCCACCGCCAGACTTTGAACCAAGTCTGACTCCGGCCTGCAGGCAGACCACCTCTGCCTCGCGGCCCTCCACTTTGCCCTCAGTACCCAGAACGATCAAGTCCTAAGAGACATCACACAGGGGCAGTAAATCTCATGTAGCCGAGTGCCGGCAGGAGGGACCCCCAGCTCTCTAGGGTCTGCTTTGGGGGGTGCACAGGCGCAGCCACCCGGGGCATCCCCCAGCTGAGCTGTTGGTGCCCAGGAGAGGGGCGAGGCTCCACTGGCCAGGGGCAGAGGGGAGTGGTGTTCCCGTCCCCGGGGCTGCAAACACCTGGATGCGGGAAACTCACTGAGGCCCGGTGAGGCCAGGAAATCACGGCAGCTCCCGTCAATTCGCGCCTTCCCAGGAGTGCGCTACTGAGCACAACGGGAGAACGCGCACCTTCCCCAGCAGCGGCCCCTCGGGTCAGGCGGCCCCTTGTCCAGGGAGCGCACGGGGGCTGCGTGTCCGGGCCATCTGCCCATCCACCCGTCGGTCCCCCAGGAGCCACTCCCAAGGACCACACGGAGCCCCGGGCTCATTTCTGTAATATATAATTTTATTTCTGGTTATAGAAACAAATGCTAAGAGGAGAAACCGAACTTCCCCATCCACATACAACAAATTTTAATAGATAAAAGAACAGTTAAATGAAAAACAAAAAGTAGAAATTTTTAAACTTTGTTATAGCTTTAAAACATTAATGTCTGATACAATTAGAAATCACATTCAGATCTCAAACTTTTAAAAAAAAGTATGGCTCCTTATTAAAAAAATACTGTATCCCATTTGAAATGAAAACGCAGGCGGGCCCAGCTGCTGTGGGCCTCTCGTCTTTCTGAGGATGGGACTGCTGGTGCCCTGCCGCCTGCGGGGCGTCTGGGCCCCCCCCCCCCCCCCGGGGGCTTCCCGCGGACCGACGTGCGCACAGGTGGCGGAAGCCGGCAGCATGGCGGGGCCTCTGATCCCATGAGCTCGTTTCCACTGTCTGGGGTACCGCTGCTTTTAAAGCACTGATTATCACATGTACTGTGGAAAATACTTTAGACAGCCACTGTAAGAAAACACGCTCTCACACGCGCGCGCACACACCCCCCTAACACCCGCCCCCCAAATGATCTTTACAGGAGAATTGCCAGCAGGTAAGGGGGAAAAAAAAAGCTCGCATGGGCCGAGCTGCGGGGCACGCGCAGCTCGTGGGGCTGGACTCGGCGGATCCAGGCGAGAGTCGGGGTCACACTTTTGTCTCTCTCCTCCCCGGCCCCCACCCTGAAATACAAACCGAGCCGTGTAAATTAAGAATATAGGCTATCCAGAAAGCCTTCCGGAAAGGAAGCTGGGAGGGAAGCAGGGAAGGGCCAAACTTTAAATGTTTGATTTTAAATCCCATTTTTTATCGATTAAAAAACAAAAAAAGAAAGAAAAAGATGGGGGTCAGTTAACACAGAAACTTAGAGGCTAAGAGCTTAAGAGACCACAAGGCCCGGTGAACATCCTTCACACCCGTTGACTTCGTGTGGGAAAACCCACCTCAGAGGCGCAGACCTCGTTCCAGCCCAGCCTGCTCGCTTGGCATTGAGGGGCCAGGTCACCACGCGCCTCGTGACTCTGGGAGACAGCTCAGAAGGGCAAGCCCCCTTACTGCGGCTAGGAACCTCCCTCCCGGGCACTTTTACTGTGTCTGACATGGAGTAAACCATCAATAAATATTTGGATGAATCAAATGAACAAGATTCCCGAATGGAGAAGGAGCCGAGATTCTTCCAATTGTATTTGACTCTTTTAAAATAACAGGGTTGGAGCACACAGGAGAGAGGCCCCTGGAGGCTCTCTGGCCGGCCTGGGACGCCGGTGGGAGACTAGAACCCACAGGAAGTAGGCTGCAGACACGGCTCTTGCACGGCAGGGCCCGTGCCCCGCCCCCCGGATCCCTGCCTCTCCCAAGTGCGCCCTGATGACAAGCAGGTGCCAGGATCGGACGAAGTGCTTTGTGGGGTTTCTCCCTAGAGACAGAGATGCTCCGCTCACTCTTGGCTGAAACGGTGAGGGCCAAAACCAGCGATTAGGATAATGGAGACACAGAATCCCCAACTCTCACTAACTCCAAGAAGATTTTCATTTCAGTCCCGTGTAAAAAAGCAGGCCGCCGCCAGTGCCTGGTGGTGGGCGGAGCTTCCGTGGAACTCCTGGTCCTGGGTGATATGCAGGAGGGCCCCCCGTCACTAATGGCTGGGCTCTGGCGTCCCAGGGACAAGGCTGTGTCTCAGGGCAGAAGCAGGTGGTCCAGATGGGTCAGACCCATCACTCTGGGGCTCCACACAGAGACCCGTTCTCAGGGAAGCGAGAGCACGGGCCCAGTGATGTGCGAGGCCTTGAGCCAGTCCTCTGCCAGTCCCAGCGAGGAGCAGAAGAGGGACCAGGAGGTCCCCACTGAACCCTTTGGGGTCAGGCTGCCTGAGGCAAAGTGGGGATCCCCGCCCTCCAGCCGTGGCAACACCCCCACCCTGAACTCATTCCCTCCCAGCTTGAGAATCACGGAATACTCATTTTATCAACCCAGAAAACCCTCCTCATCTTCTCGACTTGGCTTGGTTCTTAAACAAAGAAAAAGAAAAACCGCAACCCTCCAACACGAACCTGCGGGAGAGGGAAGCTGAGAGGCGTGGCCGTGGGCACAAGGACCCCATAACCCCAGGGCTGGCCTCGTGCCACTCTGCACGGTGGACCCGGCAATGGGTCCTGCCGTCCTCGGGGCGTGGGACAGGACTAGGGGCTGTTCTGGCGCCTGAGGAACCTCACTGAGGGATGCAAGCCATGTAACCTTTAAGAATTTACAGAGAAGATGGAAAAGGGACAGTCTGTCTGATTCCCCTCGGCGCTGCACTGGCCGGTCTGAGGCTAGCATGCGGTACTTGGGAGGGCCTCAGCATGGAAGAAAGACGCAGACAGCTCAGGAGGTCCACCCTAGGGCGCCAGGAGCCATGCCTCCGCGGCTTTGTGTGTCCCACACTGCTCCATGCACTGGGCCCTGTGACACCACCGTGACCTCTGGGTACAGCCCTCCTCCTTCCAACACGATACCAGACTATACCTGGTGCGAAATGCACACTACTGAAAAGTAGTTACTTGTGTGACTTCCTTCCTGTGCAGACAGGGTGTTTTCCTGTCTCTGGTGCTGGTAAACGTGGCGACCGGTCAAGCAGGACACCGAGAAGAGGAACCTGGTACCACCCGGTGCAGAGGGCCTGCGTGCCCCGGGTCACGGCGCAGGAGGGGGTGGGCCTGTCCCAAAGCCCGCACACCTTTGGCCTGGCTGCCCTCTCCACACACACTCAAGCCCCTGGGAGATCAAAGAGAAGGTCCTCGGACCCGAGGCCACGGTGACACCAGCACCAGGCCAGAATTCACCTATCTCCACCTCTGCCAAACTTGGCTGGGGCTGGCCCGCCTGCTACAACCCACGCTTGTGGTGGGTCACAGGCAGGCCAGAATCGGAGGGCCGCAGTCCTCGGGCCACGTCTGGCCTGGTGCTCTTGCTTCCCAGTTGGTGGAGACCATCCCTTGCTCGGCTCCGAGGGCACAGACCTGTCTGCTCTAAGGTGCGTCTCCTTGAGGCGCGGGCTGCCCTGGGCCTTCGGCTACCATCCCAGGACACGTGCCGGCAGGAGCCAGGCCTGCTCTCTGGTCAGATGACCAGAAACCCATCCAGAAGCTCACTGTCTGTGAACCCCGAGGGGCCGCTCCCCCAAGGCCCAGCCTGAGCTGACCCCACAGGGTCTCCTCGGTCCCTGCAGGAACTGAAAAGGCGTGAGCTCTCCACGTGGCGGAATACCACCAATCGACATTCTGACCCCTCTGCGCTCCCTCCTCATGGAACCACTGCCCGAATAGAGTGCGATCATCACCAAAAAGGAGCAGAAACCAAAACGTCTTAAAAGCTGGGAAAGCAAAGGGTCAGGGCCAGACCGACCCGATGAGGCAAAGGCTTGACGCGTGTCCGTGGCTGGCCGTCCTGTGTTCTCTCTAGACGGTGCCAGGTTTTCTACGGAGCAAACCGGGGCAACCCCCCCATCGCAAGGACCCCGCGAACGATGACCGTGGCGGGGGGCAAGCAATAGGTGAGCCGAAGGGAGGCCCCGGGGTCAGACCCTCAAAGGTGAGGCCTGCGGCAAGGAGCCGAACTGCCCGTGTGTGCGCCACGGCCTCCGCCCGACCCGCGTGCCCTCTCACGCACACAACAGACTCTGCAAAAGACAAAGTTTATAAAGCAACAGAAAACGTCGATGCGGAAGAGAGCGCGACTTCTCATCACCGAGGACGGCACACCCGGCCAATTCCATCCCAATGTCACTGAAGGCAACAGGTATGGATTTCACAAAAGAGCTTTTTTCCCACATAAAGGTTGGTGCCATAGAAAACGACTGGTTCGGGGCTTGAAGGGTGCCAGGACGGGCGTCACGCTGGGCCAGGCAGGAGGACGCTCCGCACGTGTCCCCGGCGACCGACAAATGTGGCAGCAAGACAGCTCGTCAAACCCACCCCGGCCACCGACGAGCCCTGCCTTCTGGGACGGCATGCTTGGCACACAAGCCAATCTTGCCCTAACGGCCTCGAGATTGTGTTCCACGGTTTCCCTCTCGTTCTGAGCCAGTACCTGACGAGACCCGCGAGGCCTGCTCCTTCCCTCGGCGGCTTTCCAGGGGCCGCACCCTCTCTCGGGGCGGGTGGGGCAGGCAGCTTTGCTGGGGGGAGACTAATGCTGAGGACAGGCTACTTCCAGGAAGAAAAACTGTCCCCGCTGGACTTCTGTGCGGGGCCTGGGGCTGCTGTGCCGGGTGGGGCCCAGTGCCGGGGCGGCCAGCCAAGTTTTAAAGTCACTTTTCACAGACGCGCTTAACATTTCCTGAGAACGTTCTCCAAGAGGAGCTGGAGAACTAGTCTGGATCCCAACCTGGGCTATATATGCGGCAGTGCGGGCTCATCTCCTGTCCGGTGACAGCTCCAGGCAGCAGGGGCGTCTGCAAGGGCAGGGGTCCCTCTCGGGGAAGCTGGTGCCACTTGCCGGGTTGAGGGCAAGACCGACGGAGTCCACAAGAGCCGAGCGCAGGGGCGGTGTGGCCACCGCTCACGGCCCCAGAGCTGCAGACGCAGGAGAAGGCGGGACGCACAGCAGGAGGTACGTGTCGGCAGGAAAGCGAGTGTGACTCGGTGACAGTGGTGGTGGGAGAGGCCCACGCCAGCGCTGGGTGTCCCATGGCATCCAGGCGCTGGGGCCTCGGGCCCGCAGAGGACGCAGGGCTCACGGATTCCTGGCTTCGGAGCCTTTGGACGAGGGCTGCCTGCTCCTCACCCGGACAACTCTCTGCCTCCAACGCCAATCCAGGCGCCGTCGATCTTTCTTGAAGTTAGCAGACAGAGCAGCAGTGGCAACTCCTCACGGGATTAATGCCGGTCCGCAGCCCGGACCCACTGCCACTGTCCACAGATGCGGACCTCGCAAACACAAGCTTCCTTTCGTATTTACCTCAGATTTAAGATTAAGCCTCAATTCGTTTCAACAAGACAAGAAGTATTTGGGGTCCAAAGCCAAACCAGAGCCCCCTCCCCCCGATTAATGCCAAGACTATGTCACTATTTTAGGGCAAAAGGCCCACAAGACAGTCTGAGCTTTGGCAGTTCCTGCCTCTCTCCGGCCTCCTCCCGCTCGGCGGACACAGGCCTTATGCCCGCCGCCGGCCCCTCCCGCGCAGGCCTCTGTCCGTCCTCGGGGGCCGCAGGCTGCTCCGGAGGCCTCGCCTCTGCGCGTGGCCGGGTCGGCCCGTGATCCGGCCCTCGACCACAGGCCCGGGAGCGAAGACGGTGTGAGGGAGAAGGAAAATAAAAACAAGCATTCCTGAATCGTACAATCAGCTGTCTGAACTTGTTTATGTGTTTTGTTTTAAACCACAGCAGGGGCAGGACACAGAACAAGGAGAGCGAGCGTATCCGGGTGCAGGCGGGTGCAGGCCGTCCTGTCTGCTCGGCGCGTGCGCAGGTCCGCGTGGAGCCTCCGCGTCACGGGCCACAGGCGGCAGGAGGCCGGCGGCCAGGGCCCGGCTCCAGAATCCCTTTTGGCGAGCATCGCACTCGGCCCACGCGCAGGTGACTTCACTCCCCGGTTCCCGGGCCCTGCGGGCCGGCGGCCGCGATGACCCCGGCCTGTGCCGTCACAGTCCCGCCGGGCTCCTCCACACGCGACCTTTTGACCTCGGGCTCCCCGGTGGAAGAGGTGGCGGTGGCTGGGGTCGCTGGGGTGGCGGCCGCTGCTGCCGGCTCCTCGGGCCCCACCTCGCACACCCGCGTGACCACCACCGGCGTGGATGAACTAGCCTGCGCCGCCAGGAGCTGCAGGGGGCTCGTGAGGGCTAGGAGTGGAGGGAAAAGAGATCTGTGTCGGGAACGGGTGCCCTGAGCCCGCGCAGTCACTGCACGAGGCCAAGCGAACCACAGGGGACCCTGGCTCCCAGCGCGCCCGGCCGCTGGGTGCCGGGGCCTCCTTTTGCTGCAGCCGTTCACATCCCTGCAGACAGCCAGGGGCGCTCCTGCCCTCACCTCTAGCAGGTGCTTAACACGGGCCGCCTGCCCTGAACCACCCTACACACACTGAGCACCCCCGCCACCCTCCCGGCAGCCGCAGCCCTGCTCCGTGTGCGCCCACCCTCCCTGCCCACCTCCAACTGCTTCCCTTCCTCCCTTCCCTCCGACCTCTTGTCTAACCCAACGGGGCGCGAGCGCTGCGACGTGGGCATCTGCCTCCGCGGCAGGCCTCGGGCCTCGGCCTGACCCCGCTGCCCGCGGGGCGCAGACGCTCAATACGCCGGCCGGCCGCGGCGAGGGCCCCACCGGATTGGGAGGGCGTGCCCACGGGCACCACGGGCGGGGCGGCGGCGCCGAGCCGAGCGGGTGTGCGCAGGGCCTCACCGTAAGTGCCGCCGGCTAAACTGTTCGCAGGGACCGTGTGCTTCCCATTCTGGGTGACGGCCCGGACGGGGAGGTGGTGCTGCCCGAGGGTCACAGGTGTGGCTGGCTGCAGGATGGTGACCGTGTGTCCGGGGACGCCCGGGGCCATCTGGCTGGCCACGGTCTGGATGACGCGGCTGGTGGCAGGGATGGTGGCGAATGCAATGGTGGGCTTCTCTTCCAGGCCTGCCGGGAGAAAGGGTGTCAGGGCCCGGCCCGCCCTCTTTGGGCTCAGCAGGAAGTCTGTTTATGGGGGGAACGGACTGCGGTTTTGAAGCATCAACTACTCTCAAAAGAAACATCCCACCAATGAAATACATTTCAAACAACAGAAAAACGATTAGTAGGGTTTTAGAGAAACATCTAAGTACTTTGAACTTTGACCAACCCAAACGTAATCGGAGAAAGAAAACATTATTTGGAATGAAAAGATCGCCGCTTGGAGCCACGGTCTTCTTTCTCCAAAATGCTTCGTCACTGTGACGCTATGAATGGGCTGCCAGGGCCAGCAGACAGAGGCCCGTGAGCCCAAGAGCCCGTGGGCGGCTTAAGGGCTCCCGCCGTATTGGCCGCATTTTCAGTATTGACCCCATGACCCCTTGGGCCTGAGACGCCCAACGTAGGAATCTGCGGCGACTTTTTATTTTATGTGACTTCCAAGGACTCCCAGCTGGAGGCTCCAGAGCAATCACCCTCCAGACCGCGACTTCAAGCCCGTGACACAGGGCTGTCACCTTGGGGGCCGCGCACCTGGAGGCGCCACCACCCAAGGAGGGCACGCTCTAGAGGACGATCGGTGAGGATTTCAAAGCACATGCACCCCAAAAAAGCAAGGAGCAGGGAGGAAAGGCGGTAGCCTGAGAACCATCGGTCCCCAGAGATTGCCCGTGGCCCCAGCACGTGGGCTCTGTCGCCCCACGGCCCAGGCTGCCAGGCTCCGTCCTCGAGACCAAGGACGGCCGTACCCATCCCAGCCCGGTGAGCGCACGACCGCGTTACCTCTGGCCTCGCCGCCCAGGTCCAGCACGGCCGTGCCCGCCGCTTCGTGGGCGCCCCCTGCCGAGGCCTGGCTGGCGAGGATGTACCCGTTGGCGGAGCTAGCGGAGGTGGTGACCACCCTGAGCATGGTGACGGGAGGAGCCTGCTGCACAACGTGGATCGCGTGGCCCGAGGGCGGCTGTGCCGTCACTAGAGACGCTGGCATGTAGGCGACGGGCTTGGCCACCAGGCTGGGCGGCCGGGGAGGCACGGCCATGATCACTGGCTGGGCGCTGACTGGAGAGCCTGCACGAGGAGGAGCACGACCGCTAAGGCCCACGGGCACACGAGGCTCCGCGCTGCCACGCCAGGAGGAGGGACAAGAGCGTTCTTACCAGGTGCGCTTTGGGAATACCGATACTCTGGAACAGAAGCTAACTTCGACCCAAAGTCAGGGTCGTGTGGAATGGGTGAGCCCTCTCGAGACAGGCACTCTGGGGTCTGCAGGCCACTAGAACGAGGGGACATTAGCCCAGGGTGAGTGGGTGAAGCTGGAGCACTCCTACGGAAGGAACAAGAGAAAGGACCATGGTAGTAAGTACACACGGTCAAACAAAAGTGGTGTTTCACAAAACACAAACATGCCAACATCCACGCTACACGGCACCTTATCAGCCTCTCCCAGTGCTTCTCCATCCTCCTGAGGTGTTTCCAACACTAACATAACCTTCCACGGTGGCAACGAGCTACCCGATAAATGCAACAGCAACCGGGCATTTAAGCCCAGTAAGTGGGAGAACGCTGCATTATCTGTGGCTTCCCAGAGCACTTAGTTCCTGAAGGGGACCAGCCAGTCCTCCACGAAAGCATTAAAGACATAGGCTTTGGTGGGATGGGCGCGAATTTCCCACCAGGACAGGCCTACGACCGAAGGAGCAGATAGGCTTTGGGCGCACGGCTGTTCGGCTTGCACGGCTGTTCAGCTTGCACGGCTAATAGTGCAGGG
The DNA here is from genome assembly GCF_003265705.2 of Callorhinus ursinus. Classification (NCBI taxonomy): domain Eukaryota; kingdom Metazoa; phylum Chordata; class Mammalia; order Carnivora; family Otariidae; genus Callorhinus; species Callorhinus ursinus. The sequence goes on from NW_027397132.1 coordinate 2,891,347, forward strand.
AAGGCTGGTCCCTCCGTCACTGTTCGCCTACGTTCTAAAACAGAGCGCTGTGGTCCAGCTCGTGCCCTGCTGGGGCTGGCCAGGGGCCGGCTGCACAGCATGGGGACACACGGTCCCGTGAACAGAATCCCGGGGTCAACGCAAACTCTCCAAGGCAGGACGCTGGGGCTGCCTGGGGGGAGCAGTCTTCACTCCGCGTTTATCATCACCACAGTAAACGCCGTCTGCCTCTCCAGATACGGGGGTGCTGCGGGCGCCCTGGTCTCCTCAGGCACAGACCCGGCACCCTCCCCCCACCCCTGCCCCCCCGGAGTTCTCCCACCTCTCAGCTGGCTTGTCTGCCTCCCACCCAGGCCTGGAGCCCGTCTGCTCACGCCCAGGTCCCTCCCAGCCCCCGAGCCTACGACAGCTTTCCTTCTGACCTCAGGAGCCCAAATTCCCGGCAGATCCTCTTTAACTCTGCACCAAATCTACCCTGCTTCCTACCTGCCTCCCACCCAACACAAACACACCCGCTGCCTCCCTCCTAAAAAATCCAGGTTCTACAGCCATGAGAGTCCCTCCCTCTCCTTAAGTCACAGCTCACACAGCTTCCTCCTGGGCCCAAGAATTTCCTGCCTGCCACTACGCAGATTCACAAGACTGTGTCCCTCACTCCCAGAGTGACCGTGAAGACAGGCCCACCTCGTCGTCCTCCAGAGACACCCCTTATCAGGGCTCCCTGGGCAGTGCTGGGCGCAGAGAGCCAGCCCCGGAACTGCTCCCCTAGCTGGCCGACCCGCTGATCTACCAAGTGAAATGTTACGGCGGTCACTGTTAAGGGTGGGACTTGTGTCCCCAGAAGTCACCCGGGCCTCAAAAGGGGACCTTGCTTGGAGTCAGTAGGTAGGATTGGTCCCTAACCCAGTGACCGACGTCCTCAAAGGGGCAATCGAGACACCGACATACTCAGGGAGAATGGCAGGGGAGATGAAGGCAGAGGTCAGGGAGCTGCCTGTCCGAGCCCAGGGGCGCTGGAGAGGCCCGGAGCAGACGCCCTCATGCCTCGGAGGCGCGCACCCCGCCGCCACCGTGACCTCTGGCCGCACAAGTGTGAGAGAAGCGCAGCTGGCTGCCAGGTCTGTGGGCCGCCACTGCAGCCCTGGCAACCTCAGCTACTCTAGCAACATTTCTTTCCAAGCCTTGTTCAAGCAGTGTGGTGTTCTGGAAACTCGGAGCTCAGCTGAAGCATTCTGAATTCCTACCTTACCGGTACGACCGTTACCTCTGTTCCAACTTCTACTTTTGCTACAGCACCGAGAATCACCGCAGACCCCGTACCAGACATTTCTGGACGTCTGAGCGGCCTTTCACGGAATCACATTTGCTACACGATGAGGTGGAAAGCACAAGGTGCCAACGGAGAGCATCTGCCCTCTCCTGGCCCATGCTTTGCCTGGACTGGTGGCCTTGGGAAGACCTCTGGGCCTGTCCACGTGCAGCTCGGCCCGATGGACTGGGCTGGCCAAGCGTGCGGAGCAGGAGGGGCCCCGACCAGAGGGCAGACGGCGGCCACATCCCGACGTCGGCTTCATTAATGACACCACGTGCTTGAGCTCGACCAGACCTGCTCAGTCGGTCCCCCTGCGGGCTTCCACAGAACCCTGCAGGCCCCTTCCACTCTCTGGTTTTAGGGTCTGTTCCCACCACTGCCTGCGCCTCGGCTTCTGAGAAGGGACACATCAGAGGCGCGGCCAGGGGTCCGCCTACTAACTTTACTGTCCTGACATCGTCTCGCTCAAAACCACAAAGGTGACGCGTTTACAGAGCCGAAGATGCTCCCGTGAACGCGTACGTGTGGGGGAGCCAGGCTGCTGACCGAGGAGCACAGCAGGGACTCACCTGGACGACAGAGGCCCGAACGGGGTGCGGAAACAGGAGACGCCCCTCTGCCTCCGTTTTCGGAATGCCTGTTCCACGAGCTTCGCTTCTGAGGCAGGGTCTATTCGCCAAAAAGACCCCTTCCCAGGCTCCTCCTGGGAACGAGGGACTTTAATAAAGTAACGGTTCAAAGAGAGGTTGTGTCGGATTGAATTCTGTGGGCAAGAAGAGATATTCGCCAGTTAGCAAGTCAGAAAACAAACTGCATCTGAACGTTAACAGACACAGACCAGAGGTGATGGGACAGCCCAGCGTTCGTGCTGGCGACGGTGCTCCAGGGGGTGGCAAGGTCACTGGATTCTACCAGGAAGTACAAAGGCACAGTGGTGGCTTTTCCTAACAAAATCCAGCACAGCGTTCCTCGTAGAAAAAGTGAAACAGAAAGACAAGCCACGGCCTAGGAGTATGCGGAGCAGAACTTGTACTAAGCCAACTGGCCAGGGGGAAAGAGCAACCATGGGGAGAATGTCCCGGAACAAGCGTGACACGAGGTCTGATGGTCCCGGGACACGTGCATGGTCCATTTCCAACACAGCACAGGATCAGAAGGCATGGTAAGCGTGAAAACACCGCAAGGTGTAGGAACTAACCATCCCTTCTCTGGACGTTGGGGGGGGAGAAGGCTATTTGGACTCCCTGGGGCCAGTCTCTCGGTTCAGATGCACCACACACCATCAGCGGAGGCATCCCTGGCCCACTCTGTCCCACAGAAAATGACCTGACTCCCTTGTTCCGCGACAGTGGGCTGGACACCTGGCTTCCCGGGCTTGGGCCTCACCTGCCAGCCTTTCTCAGCCGTCCGGTAGTAAGGGTGATGCTTGGTGATGTGGGCGTAGATCCCGCTTAGTGTTAGCTGCCTGTCCGGTGCGGACGAGATGGCCTGCACAATCAGCTGAGCGTACGAGTACGGCGGCTTCGCCTCATCCTGAGGACGAAGGCAGCGCGCCGTTAGCCCCGGCACGCTTTGCAAGCCCCACCCGCCGTGGACCCCCGCTCCTGCAGAGGGCCCCAGCGATCGGGACAGAGGGCAGCGGTGTGCCCACCCAACTCAGTCCCAGGGACCACCACCCGTCTCGCCAATGTGCGTACACTCAACGAGGGACAGCCATTCCGGCCCCAGATTTTCATCATAATTTAGTTCTTAATTTAGAAATTTCTCGCTTCCTCTGCAAATTGACCTAAAGACTGGCATCAGAGGAGCGTGAACTAAAATATGAAAGCTGCAAGGAAAAACCCTGAAACCGTCCTTTCCCCCGCACACGGGACGAGGAGGTGCGGCGCGGGAAAGGGCAGTGTCCCCGGGGCCTAAGTGTGACGTCAGTGAAGGAGCAAGTGCGCTCTCCGGCAGAGGGCCGGCGTCCTGCCCCCGAGCGCGGCTCCTCCTCACGCCGGTACCCGCAAGCCCGCCGCGCCCCCCCGGAGCAGCCCTGTGTGTGCCCGCGCTGTGCCACGTGCGCCATGAGGCCTGGCACCTTAGGGCTGTCACCCCCGGACGTGTCTGTCTGTTGCTCCGAGGCGGCCTTCGCGGCAAATTCTGCGGCCAGCTGCAGGTCCGAGGTCACGTTCTGAACGAAGCGGTAGCCGGACGACCCGGCCCCACGTGGACTGGCCGGGCAGGAGTTGGGAACACTGCGGAGAGAAACGACACGTCCTGAGGTCATGACCCTGAAAAGGAGAACCTGACATCACAGGATTTCAGGACCTAGGTGGGCGATGCTGGGCGATGCAAGGTGACAGGGAAATCTGACCCCTTTCCTCCATGTGTTGTCATGACACCACATCTCGCCATCGATAAAGGACGGACCGAGTGCAACCAGAGAACAGCTCGTGTCCATGCGTGGCCGGCGCAATGCGTGGTATTCTAGCAGTGGTTTCTGCTCGCGGTGGGAGCTGTGGGCCCTGAGAACCAGGTTTACATAGCAGCCACCCGCTCCCCACCGCACACAGCCTGGGCCCGAAGGGCACCACCCGCAAGGCAGGCGGGGCTGAGCGAGCTCACTGTCCACACGGGGGCGCCGTGGGCCAAGGCTGGGGAGACGGGACCTGAGAGAGGGGCCCTCGGCTTCGGCCTCTGCGGCCCACACTGGCTGTCTCTCTCCGGGGCTGCCTTGCCAATCGGAGGTGGGAAACTGTGGCCAAATACACAGGCCGGACACACCCATGGCTCAAGCGGGTCCTGAGTACACAGTGGCCGGTGCCAGGCCTGCAGGGTCCCCGGCCCGCTTCCTGCTGGAGCTCACTTGGCCCAGCTCAGCAGCGAGAGGTGAGGTACAGTGCCTCCTATTAACAAGGTGGACTTTGGCCATCAAACGACAATGAAATTCTGATTCTGAAAACTAATTCTATTACAAAATATGCAGAGGCAACCAATGCAAACACTTGAGGTAACGAGCCCAGGTAAAAGGTGCCCCTGCTGGGAGCTGACCGGAGCCGCGATGGCCAGCCTCACGCGGACCACAGGCGCCCCTCCCCCCACCGACCCCGGCCCGCGGAGCAGGGACAAGGCCACTTTGCTCTGCCTCCCTAAAGTCACAGAGGACCCAGGCCCCTGCGCTCAGGAGAGCTCCCTCAAGGCCAGCACCCCACCAGGAACCATCCAGAAGGCCCCAGGTTTCCGAACATGCCCCACGTGCTGTTGCATCCTTCCCTCTGACCCTCTACGGAGCCGCCCGGGTGCCCGGGACTTCGAGGGCTCCGTTGGATTCCCCAAGTATGACAGAGACAGGTGTGAACAGAGCCTGCGATCAACAACATAAACGGGCTTGGTAAAGGCAGGAAACAGTAGTAAAAACAGCTTTTTCTTAACTTCATTCGGAACCAAATATACAAAACCCAAGCTTATAACGTTAGGGCAGGACTGGTAGAACATTCACACACTCGGAAACAGGCTTCGCACATGCAGCCATCTGGGCACTAAACGCTACCGCATGCGGCCTAAAGCTGTGATTCAAAGGTCACGCGACCCCGAAGTGAGGAGGGTGTCCCGAAGATTCTCTGCACTGTTTTCTGCCAAATGGTGCGGAAGCGCAGCATGCCCCGGTACACTGAAGCCCTGTCAGCCCCGCTCGGTTCCCCACACACCCGACCCCCGCTGTGGACGTGAGCACAGTAAAGCACGTCGCACCACAAGGGACGAGAACCGTCACTCCCAGAGACGGAGTCACACCCAACCAGGGGGCAGGTGGCTTCCTGACCTTGCCTGACACTGACCAGGCGCCCTTACCAGCGGTGAGGACACACGCGACCTCTGGGTTTAGACGCACGGGGTGTGCTGCCTGCCACAGGTCACTATGTTGCAGAAAAGTGCAGAAATTTACCTCTCTCAGTGGCAAAACCCAGAGAAAACGCTGCCATTCACCAAAGAATGATTTCGAATGGGAATAATCCACCGGGGAGTGTGCGTGGGGGCTGCCAGGTGGCTAGAGCCAGCAAGCGCTTGCGGGGAAGCTTGGTGGGGACGGAGCGCAGCTGGTCACCGGCCGTGACCCCAGAGCTGCCCAGCCGGCCCATCCAGGAGAACGTGCGTTTGTGCGCACAGCCCTTCTGGCCTCAGAGCAGCGAGCTTCCCCACGAGCCCTACTCCGCTGTCCCTGTGGGCCTGTCTGTGCTGGGAGGGCTGTGCCTGACACCCGGCCACCCTGATGGCGCACCACCATCTGAAGAGAAGGACGAAAGGAGATGCCACACGAGCTCAGCTCCAAGACGGGCCTCAGAGGGGCATGTGTGAGATGGGGGTCCGGGGGCCCTGGGGTTCAGCAAGGCTCCCACTCTGGGGAAACCCACCAAGACATTCAGTGTCTCATACCAGAGCTGTACCCTACCCGACTGAAAATCTCCCTCACTGCTTGCAAAGGCTGGAAAAAAACTTTTTAGCTTTTGGAGTAGACGCCATGCCCAGTGTGGGGCTTGAACTCACGACCCCGAGGTTAAGAGCTGCACGCTCTACTGACTGAACCAGCCAGGCTTAGGCAAAGAACTCCCTTTGTGTCTCCCCCACCCCCAGGTGTGTGGGAAGCCTGCATCTGGGCACACAAGGAAGCAGCAGGGGCCGAGGAGCCGCCTCCTACAGACGTCGCACTAAATAAATGCCTGTTCTTCCTGATTCAAGATTCCAGGTGGAAATGCAGCGGAATGTGCACTTTAGACCATTGGTCGCTGGTTCCCCCTTTTGTGGGAATACAGCTCCTAAGTCACATTTTTGTTTCAGGCGAGAGAAGCTTATGGTCTCGGGGGCTGCGGTCACAGGCTGTCACAGCGGGGCAAACCCAAGCCGGCTCTGTAACCGCCCAGGCCCAGGAAGGGACCTCTGCGACCATGCAAGTCATGCCTGGCGATGACTCTGCGTCCTATGTTTACAGATACTGGAAAAGAATGAACAGCCTGGTGGGAAAAGGTGTTTTCAGGTCTCGCTATGACGGTAAGAATTCACACTGAGAAAAACCAATGGGACAGAAGGCTGGCCAACCACGTCTGTCCCTGGAGCCTGCAGTGAGCATTTTCCGTGGCACCCGCTGCCACCCTTCCAGGATGCCCCCAAGCTCTGCCAGGCCCCCACCCCCACTCAGATGCCTGCCCAGCCTGGTCTGCCCTGGGGCTGTGAGCATTTTCCCCCCGTGCCAGCCTCCTGGGATTCAGACCGCACGGCCCTGAGATCAGAGTGGGCACCTGGGAGCACCCAGGTGTGTGGGGGGGGGGTGGGGGAGGGAGGGAGCCAGAAGAGCCGCGCTGAAGTCCGTAAGGCGTGGCCAGGTCCTCTCCCCTCTCTGGACTGCCCCTGGGTCTCATCCAGAGAACCCCGGACCCTGGGCCCCAAACAGTGGGCCCAGGAAGGTTGCTGGGGGTCTATGCTCTACCTGCCCACCCAGCCCCCAGGAGGGGCCACTTGGAACCCCTCCCTGGGCCCCGGCCCCACAGCACCACCTCAGAGATCATCCAAATGGTTTTCTGGAAGCTCAGTCTTTTCTGGGAAGTGTTACGCAGATTTTAATTAGATTATTAATTTTCAGTCAAAAAAACAGAATTAGCTCCTCAATGGGATGGCAGCTGAGCGGAAAGGCTTTTCAGGCAGAAGATCATACTTTTGATGAATACACAGAGGTAAGTGGTAATTCTGTTTTTCATTCAGGCCTTTTGAACTTTTCTGAAAACTAGGATCTTTTTATTATTTCTCATTGAAACACCATTTCAGTGCATTTACAGCCTTGCCTCCTAATCACCCCGGCTTTGCTGAGGCGCACCTGCAGCGCCCTCACAGATGGGCGGCGGAGGGGGGGTGTGTGTGAAACAGCAAAACGGAGTGTGGCCTTGACCCCGGAAGGGCACAGACCGCGTCGATTGGAGGTGAGAAGGCCGCTAAGGCGCGGACAGAGGACGGGGAGACGTTCCTCAAATTTTAAAAAGAGGAGAAAAAGAAGTTCAGTGAGGAGTGGGAGGAGAGCCCCCCGCCCCAGGGCCTCCCCAGAGCCCATGGGAAGCGGTGAGGGGTAAGGGCATGAGCAGAAGCTCCCCTGGACACAGGAAGGCGAGATTCTGGCGCTGCAGACCTGCTGGCAGCGGTGGGGACGCGACACTGCGTGTGCTCAGAGGACAAACGTCCGGTCCAGGAGGGTCAGGAGCCAGGCGGCACCACACTCCAACGGCAGCACTCAAAGCTAGAAAGTGATTTTAAGTTGTGAGGGAAAAGTGTGTCCGCCCGAGAATTCGCCACTAGTGAAACCTTTCATCTAGTGTGAATGGAGAAAAACAATGATTTTCAGGCCTGGAAGATGTGTCGTGATTTTCATTCACCTGTCCTGTACCCATTTCCAGGAAGCAACTGGAGAATGTTCCCCAATAAAACCGAGGAGCAGATCGGGGAAAGGGCAAGACTGGCCAGAGGGAGATCCCGGACTGACCGGGGGGGGGTAGACCGGGCTCCCGAGGAAGGCCTTCCCAGCAGGTCCGCGTGACGGACGTTCACGGGGGTGGTGGGGGGTGTGCAGGTCGGGTCACAGGGACAGGGAACCGAACCAAACGCAGTGCACAGGCCTTCAGGCCCTCCCCCGCCCGGGGCCGGAGCGGCCAGAGCGCGAGTGAGAAACAGTGGGCGCTACAGGCAGCACGGGCACACTCAGAAAACGCCAACGCTCACGGGCGCCACGGTCCTGAGGTCCCGGGGTGGGGAGGGAGGACAAAACCCCGACTTCCCACCTGGGATGTCAGTATGAGGCACACCGAGAAGCCGAGAGGCGCGCAGCGGACCATGCAGAGGTGAGCCAACACCAGCACAGCCTGGAGGCGGGTGGGGACTGTCCCCGTGGTGCTGCTGCCGCCTCGGGGCACGTTTCAGTTCTTATACCACGTGCACGGATCCCTTTGATAAAAACCACCTGTTTAAAAGTTTCAGTGGCATCCATGAGGCTGGCGCCACCCCTGTGCACAGAGCACAGACCTGCGGGCGGTGTCCGGTCTCCGGGCATCAGTGTCCCATCCGGGAACGGGCCACAGCGCCGCCCTGCAGGTGCAGGCAGATGCCCGGCGCGAGCACCAGCAGCGGCTCCTATCCTCATTACTTGCCCTAGAATCCCAGGGCTCATGACTCTCAAACAAAATAACCAAATCTGAGAACCGTGTTGCCTCCGCATAAGATGTGCAGACGTTTTGGAAGGGCAGCTTCAGAGAGCTGCCCCTGAGGGCAGGACACTGGAAATGGCCCATGGGCCCCCTAGTGGGAAGCTCGGGAAGCCAATTCCAGCCCCTGCAGTGCGGTGACTCGGAAAGGCGCCCAAGACCCAGCAGGAAAGGAGAAAAAGACCGCGGGAGGACACTGGACTCTATGGGGCCTTCCTGCGGAGGGGGGACCCACAGCAGTCCCTGTGAGAGAAGCCGTCGGGAACGTGTAGAGGAGATGCACCCCATGACCTGTCCTGGGAACAGCAGGGTGGGCGGGAGCTTCATTTTCTGAAATGTTTGCGTTCTGTATAATGCATACACAGTATTTCTGTAATCTGGAAAAAAAAAAAATAAGAGAACAGGGAAAGAAAATCCACAGAGGCCAGCTTCTGAGACCGCTCTTAAGGAATGCTTAAGATAAATGTGATGCCGCAAAATCCTGGGAAGCTATTTCAAAAGCCTAACTCGTTTCTGAAACATACTCTGCCCTGTGCCCAGCAGTCAGTAAACTGGCCCGAGCTGCTCCTCAGCCCAGAACTCACCAGACACACACCCCCTGAGGGCAGCCCGTGCGGTGCAGACCTTGGGGGAATGCCACCCCCCAGCGCCTGCCCTCCAGGTTCTTCCAGCTTCCCAGAGTGTGAGGCCTGGGAAGGGCCCTCCGTTGCCGGGTCATGTGCCCACGCGGGAGCAGCAGTGCACACAGGCCGGGCATCACCCAGAAGGCGCGCCGAGAACACACGACACAGGAACCAAAGGGCCCCAGTGAGATGCGCCCAAGAACCGGGAAATGGCCACCCCAGCGAAGATAAGAACTTTCTCTCAACGTTTTAGAGCCAAAATACATCTTGGCACGGATTTCGGCAGAAGGGAAAATACAAAGAAGGTGGAGGGCCCACCTTTCTGTGTGGATGAACCGATTTTTATTTCTCAGAGCTTTCGGAAGGGAAAGGGACCGGGTGGGGGTGTGAGGTCCACAGGAGAGGTGCTGGAAAGGAAAGTGGCCCCCAGGTGAGCCACAGACGATGGGGCTCCTGGACCAACGGATCAGCGGGCGCGGGCCCCTGCTGGCATTACAGGAAGCATCTGGAGACTGAGCTGGGAGCTGTGACGCAGGAAACGTCACCCCAAGGAAGGGCCCCAGTCGGCTGGAAAAACGCAAGCACTTCTCCCAGACGGACCAGACCGATCGCAGGGAGGGGAGGGCAGCCGAGCTCCAACCACAGATGGGGTGGAAAATGCGCCTGAAGACCACGGTCAAAGGCAGTTTCAGTTTGAAGTCAGTGGCGTAGACTTTGCCAGATTTCACAACACAATTACTCTGGTTTTTGAGCTCTACCTTGAAAAAAATCGAGGAAAGCCTTCTTAAAGAAACAGCTTGTAGAGTCTGGCTCTTGGGAAAGACCAGCTCCCCTCCTTCTGTGCTGCCTGCCTCCTTCCTCTGGTTTTATTTCGGCTCTGTCCCTAAAACTCCTAGCTCCAAGAGCTCTTTATAGATTGGTCTCTCATTTTGTAAAACCCAGAAAATGGTGAACTGATTTCTTCTTCCTAAAAACACCACTTCTTTGCAAAACGAAAAAAAAAAAGTCAATAAAATGCTGCTGAAGACAGCAGAATTTATTTCAAAGAGCATTCATTCATTTTCTGGGTGGAGCACAGCAGCGCAAAAAAAAAAAAAAACAAAAACAACCACAAACAAACGCCCCAAAACAAAACACAAACCCAACCACCACAGGGCGGCCACACCCCCTGGCTGGCAGGGGAAGCAGAAAAAGGCCAAACAGAAAGGAAGGCGGGAGGGGTCGGAGTGCGGGGCGGGGCTGTTTGTTCTCGAGAATGTTCCTCCGGGGAATGTTCCCCCCTGGGGAACGCCGCTCACAAAACCCTGGAGGGGACAGGGGCTCAGGCCAGGGTGCTGGAGAAACTGGGTCCAGGCTGGAAAGTGACCCAGACCAAGGCCCCCAGGTGGCCCGGGGGAGCTGGCCAATGGCGGGAGCGGGAAGCAGGCACACCAAACTAGGAGAAGAGGCACCCTCCCCTCCCCCTCCCGCTGTGTCGTCAGAGGGACGGGTGACAGCTGTGCAGGCTGGCCGGGCGCAGGGTGCCAGCTCCCCGCCCCCCCCACCCTGCGGAGCCGAGCCCTCAGCCCTGCTCCCCTCCTCGGTCGCTGTGGGGGTGGGGAAGTCGGGGGGCATCCCAGGGTGGAGAGGAGGGGTGGCGTGTTTGTAAACACGGGGCTCCACCCCTGCAACAGCCCAGAAGTTGAACAGGATCTTGGCAAGCAAAACCACAAGGGCCTCTGAGGTTTCTAAATTGGATTCCACTGCGCTAAGATAAGCGGATGTAAACAGAAGTCCCTTCTCTGATACTTCAAGGCCAAAAAGGGAGAGAGGGCCAGTCCCACAGTGGCTACTTTCTCCCCAAATCTTCCGCCAGATAAAAAGGAGAAGTGGCGGCGGGGGGGGGGGGGGGACCCGGGACACAGTGCCCCAGCCCGCCCGGCCCGGGGACTGGCCCCTCACACGCACCCGAGCTCAGCACAGCTCCAGCCGCACCTGCTGAGCTCCTACTTGCACTCAGTCCACACCTCCCTGAACTTCTTCCAGCTCCGGCCTCCCTTCCGACACAAAAGTAACGTCAGGACACAGAGCCTGGCTTGAATATCTTAACCAGCTGTCTACTGTTTTGATTTGGAATATCCCTGGGAAATGTATTTATTTTCTGAAGCCCTCCAGGTACAAACCAACACGTTTTTCTTTCTTAGTGTCTATCTGGCTGGATCATAACCCGATTATTAACAAGGCCATGCTGACGGCCTGCCCGGGGTTTGCTGGGTGCCAAGGGCCCTCCACGGCTACACCCATGCTGCCCAGGACCGGCCCCCAGTGGCCAGCAGCACGGGCATGGGATGTCGCTGGTCCATGTGCCCGCGGCCGCTTTAGGCTGCTCCGGGTGAAGGTGTCAGGACAGGCAGGTTTTGTATCAGCTTCACTGAGATAAGTCCCCCATTTAGAGTACAACTGAGGGGTTTCCGGGGTACTCACAGAGTCAGCAACCATCATCACCACTGTCTGAGTCCAAAGCGTTTCCACTGTCACCCCAGAAACAAAGGCCATACAGCTGGCTGGCACGCCTTCCGACCCCCAGCCCCCACAGCTGCGCGCCTGCTGCCTTCCCCGAGACCCCCTGTTCCAGGCGTTTCCTATCAACGGCATCGTACTGGGGTGCGGTCCTTCGCGTTCAGCTGCCTTCACTCCGCGTGTCACGTTTCCACGGGGCAGCCACGCTCTGCCAGGTGTCAGCACTTTATCCCTTTTTATGGCCACGTAACATTCCACTGTGAATAGTCCACGTCTGACCTAGCTGCTCATTAGTTGACAGACACCGAGTCGCTCCTGCTTCGCGGCTATTAGGAATAGTGATGCCCTGAGCCCTTGTGTACGAGTTCTTGCCTGGACCTCCCGCTCCGGTGAGCTGCTGGGTCACGGGCGGCCCGTTAGCCGTGTGAGGAAGAGGCAGAGCGTCGTCCACAGGGCCCACCTCATCTCCCCACGTATGACTTTTTATCCGTGGATAAATTACAGGTAAGTACGTGTAGGAACATTTTCACAGCGTGAGCATAAAACTCATGCTCTAGATTAAGGTCCAGTTAGCCGTCTGAAATAACAATGAGATCACACACTCGATTTGGGGCTTTAGACCAGAGCCATTCTAGCAACCTGAAGTGAGCGGAAGGAGTAGTTGAGACCCTGCAGGCACCGCGCTGAGCACAGGACCTAACACACGCGTGGGCTTTCAGAAAGCTGCCGCTCATCCCCGTCTCCCAGAGCCAGGACATCTGCGTTCTGGCCTTACGACAAGGAAAACAAGGCCTAACGAGGCCCCTGGTTCTCCCACTAACTGGTCACATGGCCAGAACCAGAACTGGGGGCCAGTCTTGAGCTCCAGGCCACACCATGATCAACGCTGTGCCTACCACTCTCTCCGTAAGAGAGAGACACACTTCTTCCCTGGTTCTGCAGGACGCAGGCTCCAAGCCAGCTCAAAGCAAACTGTTCCCAACGTGTCTGCAACATGTCCCAGCGGGAAAACAGCAATGAGGCATGACTGTCACAGAAAGACCGAGTGACACATGGTCCTAGAACATGAGGAGAACATGAGGACCGCCAGAGCGTGGCCGCTTGGCGAGGGAAGGCACGGTGTCTGACCAGAAGGCTGTGGGGACAGCAAAACTCCCGCCCGAGGAGCATCGGTTTTCCCAGTGTGGCTCAGAGGCACCCCTGAGGACTGAGACCCCTGCAGGAGGTATGTGGGGGCAAAACCAGACTCAGACACGACCTTTATTTTTTCCAGGTCTGACATTTGCACTGATGACGCACCAGCCACAGGGGAAGCTGCCAGGGCCGTGGCCGGAGCCGTGGCGCCAGCGCAGGCAGAGGGTGGGACACGGAGTCGAGAGCCCAGCTGGTCCCTCTCTACGGGGGTCGCCCCGAAACCTTCCCCTGAGGTTTCTCTGTACACCACACCAAGGATGGGAACGTTTGAGAAGTTTCTCTCCTTCAAACTCTAGATCAAGTCCTAAAACTTCATAAATAAAGTTTAGAAAAACAAAATTCAAATCCTGGCATGCACAGATTACTTTAAAATATTGTCAATGCCTCTAAAGCAATCAGACCTGTGCTGCTTTTAAGGAAAGCCCCTAAGACACAGAACTGCAAACCGGGAAAGTGATTAATGCTGGAGGGACTCTTCACTCTATGAGAGAGTTCTCCAGAGATGTTCTTTAAGTTGTCAGGTCCCTTGATGCACTTAGAATAGTTTCAAAATCTCCATCCCCCTGCAGTTTTCCAGAGACCTATTGAGTCACCTGGGTCCTCCTGCTTCCCACACAGATGGCCAGAGCAGGGGGGACCCTGGTGCTGTGGGGGGGGGCGCGTGTGGCCAGGCCCGAGTCGGCCACTCACCTGATGGTGCCGGTTGGGGACGGGATAGGGCTGACCAAGCTGCGGAGATCCGGCTCCGGAATGTGAATCTTCAGAGGGGAGATCTGCGGGTAAAGGGGCCGGAGGGGGGACGCCGGGGCTTCTTCCTGGCGGTACAGAGACGTGAACTGGATCTTTATGGCCGTGCTGGGGAATCGAAAAGTGCACCTGCAACAAGAGGGAGAGCTCACATTAGCGTGGGAAAGACGGGGACAAGGCCGCGAGGCGGCAGTGGAATGTTCTGGTTCGCCGTGACGGTGGGGTTCGCCTTACGTTACGGAACCCCGGTATCACTCTGCAGTTCACAGAGCGAACCAAAAATCCCATCTGGGACACTTGCTGACACCGATACGGGTTTTCCTTTTCCCCGCCCACGTGAAGACAGAGGTATGAACCCATGCGGGTCCCCAGCAGAGGCTCAGACACACCGCCACCTCCCGTCCACCAGGATGGCTGCAGGGGTACCCGAGCGGGGTTCACTAGCTTGCAGAGAACACTTGTCGTGAGCCGGAGATACCATGATTACCGCTCAGCAGTGAGCGTCAAGACAGCTGCGCTGCGAGAAGCCATCGAGCGGGACCAAATGGTGGCACCATCCCCAGCCAGGCCGGCAGGCGCCTCGCAGAGTGACGGCACCACGACTGGCTGCGCGGTCAGCTCCGGGCCTCGGTTTCTCTGCTGGCAGGCGACCACGTGCAAGCAAACCCGGCCTCACACATCCGAGTCACACCCTGCGTGTGGGTGCGCCACATGAAGCCAAGGTCCCCTACCTCCAAGAAACGTCTATGCACAAAATCTGGACATTATGTATCCAGCACACCTCATTTCTAGACCACAAGTCATCAACAAGTTGCTAAACTGCAACTTTAGTTACAAACAAAAATGCAAACCCAAACGAGAGCAGAGACAAGGCATAGTCTCACCTGTAGCAACTGCTTAGAAAAGGCTCTTTTTAAAACAAGGGAGTGTCGTGGGGGGCGGTGTGGGGGGGGGTGCTGGAGATGACAGGCACTCCTAACAGTTCTGGAAAGGTGTTGAGAGCACACCGGGTGTTTCACAACTTGAGAAGTGTGCACCGCACGAAGCCTCGGCCAGCAGGCTGCTGGTCCACTCCGGCCCGTGTTAATTCAGCAGTGCTGTTTACATAGCAGGGACCCCTCCAAACTCCCAGGGACACAGCATTTGAATTCCCCTTTTCTCTTAATCAAATCGTTTTTAAAGAAACCAGATTCAAGAGTAGGTCGAAATAGGTTCTGGACCCACGAGAGGCAGTGCATGTGAGCAGACGGGTACTCGAGCCTTCCACTCGGGAAGACCCCTTCTCATGAAATGACTCAGCAGCATACGCGGCTGTCTGCTCCAATAGCCAGGCTGCTTGCACCTCCCAGAGGAAGTCAGTAACTAAACCGGCTTGACTAGCCAGTACTGATTCTTCCAGAGATACCTGAGCACGGGACCGGCCGTATCTGCAAAGGCGGGGAGCAAAGTACCAGGCCGCTGTCTGACCCACAGACACCAGCTTTCTATTTCCAAACCTAAAATCAGAACAAAGGGATTCTGACACCATTTTGGTTCTGGGAGATGCAGTCTAAACACCAGCATGTTAGGGCGGGGGTGGGACATCTGTCATGTTAGTGTCCACATCACCCTCCCCCCCAACCCCGGGTTCTGTGTAAGGCCACCTGCGGCCATTTAAAGACGTTCTGCAATTTTCCTCTCGTAAGCCACAGTTAAAAAACGTTTGATGTTGCTCCCACTTTCCTTAGTTTTCCCACAACCCAACAGAAATCTCCTTCATTAGTATTTTGGCTAGAAAGTTACATCACACATTTTCCTATAATGCTCTCTGAGGTCTCCGGTCTCTCCAGACCTGGAGGGCACAGAGCTAACATCCGTCCCAGCTCATGCCCGAGGATGGCTGCTGTCCCCGAACCAGAGAATGAAGGAAAGAGTTTGGAGCCAGGAATCTGGCTGAGGGCTCCACGCACACGCACACACGTGCACACACACATGCAAACATGCACGTGCACACGCACACAGGCCCTGTTCCACAGTGTTACATCCAGAAGCAAGAACGATGAATATTTAAAGGCAGTGTCTATGTCCTTCACCATTTGTCTCTTCCTTTGGCAGCTGCAAATCAACACAAGAAGCTACACTCCACTACCTGCCGAAAGGGCGCATGGCCGGAGTTGTGCCGTCCCGCACTGACAAAGCCCTCACGCGAGCACGAGACCACAGCACCCTACAGTCATCGGGGCAACGAGAAACAGGATGTGCCTTCTGGCCTATGACAGAGGTCACAAGGCAGAGCGGAATGTCAAAAAACAGCGCTGTGGGTGAAGACAAGAGTTAGCACAGGATCCTTGGAATGGGGATGGGGAAGCCAGGCTCCAGGCCAGCTGGCCCAGGGCTGCGTCACTCCCAGACCACGGGGCGGTTCTCGGGAGGAGAACGAGGCGCCCAGGGAGGGCTTCTGAGTTCCCCGTGAAGGTGAGGTGTTGGGGTGGGAACTGAGACGCAGGGAGACAGGGTGTAGGAAGAAGGGGGGCTGAGAACTCCCAGTGAGTTTAGTGCCCCGACCTCCGCAGTTCTGTTCTTAGCTAACAAAAGGACAGGCTCTGAACACAAAAGATGACCTCTTAGGCACCTTCCAGTTCAAAAAACAAAGATTCCAGATAAAACGTGCACGCACGTGGAGTTTTTAGTAAAACAAAACACAACATTTTGTAGGTCAGGGATTTGGGTTAGCAAATTCGTAGCAAAATCGAACACCATCTATAACTGATTCAAACAGGGCAATTTCCCACTGTAAGAGTCATTTCCAATTAAGGTTTAACAGTAAACATTTTCATATTATTTACTTCAACAGCTATTTCAAAAGCAGCTCCTGACTCACTCTTCCAGAAATTATCCCGAGGCAAACTGTCTCCTACCTAGGAGGAGAAACACCAGGAAGCTACTTAATTTTAAACAGACATCTCCCTAGGGAGCTCCCGGGTTCACCAATTACTTCTCTCCCTGTAATATTTTCATTCCGGTTTAGGGCCCTGGTTGGTGTTTTAATGAGCATGTTTTGCAATTAAAGCTATTGTCTTGGAGGTGTTTCACATTCGACCTGACCCCGACCGCACACCTGACCCCAACTGCACGCTGCGCGCGCCTGCCTTCAGCACCAGGGATCCCCGGCTACCGGTGAGCGTGCGTGTGCGCTAGCCCTCCCCACCCCGGTCCGGAGCACAGCTCTGACAGGCAAGCGCCCACCCTGGGAGAGACAGCCCTTCATTTTTTTTTTTTTAAGATTTTATTTCTTTATTTGCCAGAGAGAGAGAGAGAGAGAGAGAGCACAAGCAGGGGGAGCAGCAGGCAGAGAGAGAAGCAGGCTTCCCACTGAGCAAGGAGCCCGACGCGGGACTCGATTCCAGGACCCTGGGATCATGACGTGAGCCGAAGGCAGATGCTTAACCAACCGAGCCACCCAGCCATCCCGGGACAGCCCTTCAGACGCCTCTGCAGAATCCTTGCCCTCATGTACAGAGATGGGGTAGCTGGGTGGTGGTGCAGGGTGGGGGGTGGAGGGCTGGCTTTCAGGGGTGACACAGATGTTCTAAAATCCACTGTGGTGGGTGCTGCACAACTGTGAACAGACAAAAAACTTAACTGGAAAATTTAAGTGGGTTAGTTGTGAGCTCCATGAATTACACGTCATTCAAATTCCTCTGAAAAAATTTTCATGCTCTACAGCCCCCACGCTCAGGGTCTGTCCCCGGCTTGCACAGCTCCCTGGGCCATGTGGAAGCCAAAGGCTCCTAGAAATCAGGCCAAATTGCAGATGCCCTGGTTCCACGTGAAGCTGCCCTCTTCAGCAGCAGGTCAAAGATCATGGCACAGAAGGCTGGTTCTGGCCCTGCTCAGGCACGAAGGAGCCTAAGGGATTCAAGGGTGGCTGGGGTGGTCGCTTACTTTCACTTCCGTCTGGTCCTTAAGGTGGAATCCCACCACCTGCCCTACTAGCCAGGACATTGTTAGAGACAAAAAGAGCTCATTTAATCCTTACTGATATAAATACAAGTACAATGATCTTCATTTTAGACACAAGAAATAGGCACAGAAAGAACTCCATGTGAAAGTTTCCAGAAAAATTAAAAAAAAAAAATTAAGGCCATAGAGCATTCCCCTCCAGAGCTATCACGGCCCCCAGCCCCACACCCCTTCTCTTGCCCCATTGCATCCCGGCAGCTCGGATGAGCCTGGGTGTCCACACAGTGACCAGGGACTGACATTCTGCACTGACAGTGGATGCCTGAAATTCTGCATGCCACCCACGACACCCCCAACCTTCCCAACACCCCCCAGCAGATGACAGCCCAGGATGAAGGCTGTAGACGGGCATCTGTGCACCCCCACCCCCCGCCCCAATGAAGCCCACCGGACAAGGAACCAGCCAGCTGACCATCCCGGGAGGTGCCAACAGTGGTCCACGTGAGCACCTAGCTCTTATGTGTGGACAGAAAGCCAGGAAAGAACACACATTTGGGGAGCATCTCCTACAGGAAGACAGTTTGGGCGGCAGACTCCGAGAAAGATGATCCGGAGCAGAGAAGGCAGACCACTTGTCTCCCAAGGTAAGGCAACTGCTGCCTACGGACTGAGGGCCCCAAAAGGCACCTCAAGGAAAAAACAAGAAACCTGGACAATGAGATGTACAAAGAAAACTCGAGAAAGAAGGCTGGAAGAAACTGGAAAACGTCTCCCGAAAAGACAAAACTTTGGTGGCTCCGGCCAAGAGGTTCACATCTGAACAAGAGTTCTCTGGAGGAGCCCTTCTCAGGAAGCTACAGGGAAGAGGCATGGGACCCGATGACCAGACCTGTGGCCTCTGTAACCAAAGCCACCCCATTTTCTGACCATCAGAGAACCTAGCGTTTGCGACAAATCGGCTGCAGTGGTCCCAGGTGCCGCTTCACTGGTTAGGAGGTGAGGACATGAATGTTATAGGCTGGAATCCGTTCACCCTCCCTCGCGGCATGTGACAGCAGGCCCAGTGTGGACAGAGCCTGCCACTGGGACCAGACGTGTGGGGACGCCCGCGTGGATTTTAGCGGCCCGACGCAATGGGCTGCAGAAGGAGGTGCCATGTCTTTCTCAAGCGGCTGCCATCTGGCTAGAGGATGGGAACCAGCCTGGCAAGCCTATGGCTTTGGGTGGCCTCAAAGAAGCCCCCACTCAAGTGAGACTGGCAGAGAGGGCCCGCGCCTGGCAACAGTATGTAAATAAAAGACCAGTTTTCAAGAATGACACCTGCTGCCAGAGATCCCTGCCGTGGTTCCTGCAGCAGGTGGGAAGGGCCCCTAGGAAGCACATCATCTCCAGGACCCACTTCAGATGAGGCCAGGGAGGCCGGCTGGCAGAGATCCTTCCAAAATGCAGACACAGGGACTGGCCCTGTGGGGACCAGTAAGTGTCCTTCCTGCTCTTCTCTTTGCCAACTGAAAGGTGGGATTGCCTTCCCCTGCCTTCTACTCGGCTCAGCATTTCAGAGGGACCACCTGGAACGCCCTGATGAGGGACGTGCTTGTCACCAGAAATCCTGCATTTTATGGGGTGCAGTCACTGAGTGGGACTTGGGCTGCCTCCTTTGATGATGGGGAGGAGTGTTTTTATTTTGGAAGAAATATGTGGGTGGCCAAAAGGCAGACTATGACAGAGACGGCTAGTTCCCTGGACACACATCCTCTCTTGCTCCTACAGTGATCTAGTTTCAGCTGGACACACAGCCGTCCACCTAAAGACAACGCTTCTCTGCCTCTCCTGCACCAAGAGGCTGTGCTGGTCAATGGGATGCAAAGAGTCATGCCCTCAAGAGGAACAGAGCGTCTTCTTCATATCTTCCCCTTCGTAATGGCCAGGATGCGGGTGTGATGGCAGGAGCTGCAGCAGCCACAATGGGCCATAAAACGGACACTGGGTAACACAATGATGTAATAGCAAAGAGCTAGGAATTGCTCTATCAGCTTACGTTAAAGACTGTTACATCTAGAAAAAAAATCAACTTCACCCTTGTTACTTTGACCCTGGTTACCAAAACCAAAACGATAACCCAACTGTAAACAGCTAAAGAGCTCCCTGTAGGGAAGAACCACTGAACACAGTACGGTGTGTATTCAGGGGTGAACATTCTGCAGCACTCAGAAGGATACTTCTCATCACTGTGCATCTTTGGGCAAATCTCTTCATGCACTGGCCTGCCTTCCTCATCAAGGAGCACTGGGTAACTACAGAGCATACTTCAGAGGGTCCTTTGGAGCATTAAACAGAATAGTTTAAACAGCACACACAGCATCCAGGCATACCACACGCTCACTAAGCGCTGTCCCACAGAGGAGCGTGATGGTGCTAAATCAAATGCAGAGACCAAATGGCTTGGAGTCATGGCGAAAGGTGTGGGATCTGAAACTGGACAGCCCTGGTTTGAGAATGAGCTGTGGGGATGGTGTGGGGGGACCTGGGAGGTCTCCATGTGGCAGAAGCCCAGATGCAGCGAGGACACTGAGCGCGAGGCCCGGCACACAGCAAGTGGCCAACCACACACAGGTGTTCTCGTGAGTAGAGGGGACGGGAAAGGGACTTGGGTGGGCGGGGCCTTCCAGGACCCCCCCCCCTCTTTTATCAAAATATTCTTCCAGTGTTGTTACCATGTCCTTTAAGAAATGAAACATTCAAGAATTGGGGGCAGGAGGAAATACTTGATGACGAGTCCTTTTGAATTTTGCAAGGTACAACAGGTCTTCCGGAAACCTCACGGAGAATTAACCCCGGCCCAGTTCTGCCCTGGGGTCCAGACCCGGGGGGAGAAAGGTGGAAACACGGCCGGGCCTCTAGGTCTGAAGGCAAGGCTGGGAGGCCCGTGGAACATGACTCCACAGACAACCCGCAGGGCCCCTCCAGCCCGGCCTCTCCCTGCCTGCCCTGCTCCAGCACTGCGTTCCAGGCAAGGCAAGGAGGCAGCATTCCTCGGCCGGCCCAAGCGGTTCCCATCTACCTAGGTCTGCAATTAGAAAACCAGAGGAGCTAGAAGCTCTGACTTCCGTAAGAACTCGGGAGAAAAAGAAGAGTGTTCAGGAAAAGATTTTGAAAAACTTTTACATATACAATCCCCAAATCAAGGGATTCTGACAACCTTATTTTTTTTTTAGCCTGAATGACCTATTTTTACTAACAACTTAATACGTTTTGCTAGAAGAGCCAAAACTGCAGAAGGGAGGCTGCAGCCACAGGGGCTCGTCAGGCCGTGGGGACCACCCTCACGGCGAAGCTAGGGGCCATCGGTGGAGGGGGGTGAATCACAGGCAGACCAATAGGGCAGGAATCAAAATACAGGCTCGAACCAGGAAGAGCAAAGGGAAGCAGATGGCGAGCTTCGGGAAGGCAGGATGACCACTGTCCCTGACCAGGCTCTGGCTCTGTCGGTCCGACACACCAAAAAAAACTCAAAACCCAACCTTCTCTGCCTGCTCTTTGTCCCTCCTCCATGAACCGAGGCTGTGATCCTGACTACTCGTCAGCTCACTCCACCTTCGAACTGACCCCTCAGCCTTGCTTTCCTGGGCTGGCCGACTCACACGGCTGTGACCTTGGCCAGCCATGGCAGCCGGGGAGCAGCTGGTCACACACTCAGCTCTGTGCACACGCTCAGCTCTGGGTCCTGGTCAGTGCAGCAACAACACGGAGGTGGGAATTAAGTACGGCAACTTAAATAATTCTTGTTTAGAAATTAACTTCGTTTTCTTCTTTATAGATTTTTATTTATTTATTTCAGAGACAGAGCCAGCAAGAGAGAGAGACCGCACCAAAGGGGAGCGGCAGAGGGAGAAGCAGGCTTCCTGTGGAGCAGGGAACCCAGTGTGGGACTTGATCCCAGCACCCTGGGATCATGACCTGAGCAGAAGGCAGACGCTTAACTGACTGAGCCACCCAGGCGCCCCTGCTTTCTTCTTTACATGTTTTCCTATGATCTGTTTTTTAAAAAAATAAACGATATTTTTACAGTCAGGCTGAAACTACTTTTACGGAGAAAAAAAAAAAAGACTACAGGATACTCAAGTCCCTCTGATAAACACTAAAACACTGTCAGAAATGCAGCCAAAGGCCTGGTCAAAGCCGGGGCTCCTTGGTAAAAATGGAGGTTCAGCCCCCGTGTGAGAAGCCCCCGAGTAGACACCGCAAGGGAGGCAGTCGTGATGACTCGCCTTCGCCTCGCCCGGCCTGCGAAGTGGGGCTCGTGGCAGTCCTGGGCACCCCCCTGCAGGAGGTGGCCAAGGAGGCACGCCCTGGGGTTCCTGGTCCCTTCAGAATCATTTCACCCCACCCCCTTTTCTCAGGAGCAACACCCTGCCCCTAGGAGATTCCGACCAAATCCAGCTACAGGGGATTCGGGTCGTCTCTACGGTTTCACGCAGAGGACTCCTGCTCACGTCTACAGTGTTACTCAAGAGTATGTGGTCGTTTCGACAGTATCATTTGCAGGATCCGTAGTGACTTCCACATGTGACTGTGTCATCTGCATGGGGGAGAACCCCAGAATCTGTGCTTTCCGTGGGCGGGAGACTCTTCCCCCCCCCCCCCCCCGGAAGCCTCGTTCTCAGGCACGTTTGGGAAACTGCCAAAGACCCTGGGATGCAAGGGCACGGCCTGGCTCGGGGCTGCTTACCACCCTGCCAGCTCCTGAGGGTGTAGGGTCCCCACCGCGGCCGCTCTGCCCTCCTGGCACACGAAGCGTGTGTGTATCGGAGCCCACGACAGGGTCACCACGACCTATTCTGGAACTGAAAGTCCATCAAGAGGTGAGGGTGTAGAAACCAGCGTATGGGCAGGAGGCAGGAGGAGGTATGTTCTAAGCGCAGTGCCGCACAATCGCCAGAGAGAAAGGACTAGAGATTCACCTCGCAGTACACCTTCACTGTGTTTAGTACAGTTAATCGGCTAAAGAATCCAAGAACGTTCGGCGGGCGAGGGAGAGCCATCGCTCCATCGCTCATGGAGGCCCGGGAGCCGCGGACTCAGCCGCTGCCATCCACGTCCACGCTTTTTAAAGAGGCTCAGGTGGGGATGGCAGTGTTGGCGGTGGCCCGGAGCGCCGCCCGGCAGGCTGGACCACTCCACCCGCAGAGCCCAGCGGTCCTCGGGCCAGGCTGCCAGGGGTCAGGGTGTCACTGAAATGGGGGGGAGTGGTCTGTGCAGCGACCGGTACCTGCCGGTTGTAACAGCCACCTGGTCAACGGACGGGGGCCCGGACGGTCCCGTCTGAATGTCCCCTCCTCTCCTGAAGCACTGGGCACTCGGGCAAGGGAGCAAGCCACCAGGAGCCCCAGGAAAGAGTCCGGTGCGACAGAAAGAGAAGTGACCACCCAGTAAGTAATGGTCACATTTACCCTTTGAAATTCTTTGCCCTTCCTCCGGTCACGGGCCCCCACCCCACGGGGGACGACATCCAGGTGACATTAGGAATTTTGGACGGGTCAGGTAGGACACTCTGCCAGCCACCGGGACATGGCGCTGAAGGGGAGACATTCCGTGTAAGAATAATCTGCAAAATCAAAGGTCTTTTGCCTAAACCTTAACACGAAATTCAGTAATAATGCATTAATAGTTAAAAACTAAGGGGCACCTGGGTGGCTCAGTCAGTTAAGCATCTGACTCTTGATTTCGGCTCAGGGCATGATCCCGGGGTCCTGGGATCGAGCCCCACATCGGGCTCCCTGCTCTGCGGGGAGTCTGCTTCTCCCTCTCCCTCTGCCTGCCTGTCTGCTTGCTTGTGATCTCTCTGTGTCAAATAAATAAATAAAATCTTAAAAAAAAAACCCTAGTATCTACTGTTAGTGAGTGTGCCAGGGAACAAGGCACCGAAGGCTCTAAATACACTAACCAAAACACCCCATTTTTCTGGTCACTAGTTTTACTGAAATACATGAACTTTGCGGGTAGTACAGAGAAGGCTATGTTACCACCCCTATAAAACGGGGGCAGAAAGGAAAGACTTCGGGACAAAGCAGCTGTTGAACTGTACAAGGGGCAGAGAAACAGAAAACAAAGCAGAAATCAGCTCTGCCTGTTTATCTTCTGGATTCTGGAAACTTTTGTCAAAGAGGCCCAAGTTCAATTTTGTTCAACTTGGTAGAGGACATGCTTTCAGAAGCTGAAGGCAGAGCCTGGGAGGGGGGCCTGCCAGATGGCGTCCCCGCCACAGCGCCCAACGGAAGGTCTGTGGCAAGGCGTGTCCTTCTACAGGGAAGCGTGAGCTTGCTAAGAACAGCAATATTCCAGGCAAACCCCCGAGGCCGCCTGCCACCGACCCCACACTGCATCACTACCCAAATCAAGTTAGGCTTCAAGACCTTCTGTTTTGATAAACCCAAAAACAGCAGCAAAGCTCGGGAGAGAACCGGCCAAGAGAAACCTCCAGGTCACCTCCACAAAGAGTAAATCGTCCTTGCTGAGGTGTTTTTTTAAGGTTCCATTTGTCAAGACACAACAGGGACGGCGTCTAAATGCTCTGACAAATCACATCCTTGCTTTATCAAGGCCAAGCTCAGCTCACTTTCCTAATTTGGAAAATGTGACCAGGCACAAGGCGAAACCTGCTGGGAGCCAGCTCTGCCGAGCGGGTGAGGGAGGGGCCGCTGGCGGGCGAGTGTGGCTCTGCCCCTGCTCTCTGGGAACCGTGCTGGCGTCCAGCCACTTCCCCGAAGAACTGTAAGCCCCCGGGCGGGCCTGGGAAGCTATCACAGTTGACGGAGCTTGAGAACTCTGCACAATATGTCCAGGCCCAGGCAGGCCCGCTCCCGTCGCACCGTGCACCCGCAACACCCTGAGCAGACAGGCGGGCCGGGAGGCGCAGGTGCCAGCTGCATGGCCCCAGAGCGAAAGGGAAAGCGCTCTCCTGCCCTCCTGAAGTTACCCCGAGCTGGGTTTCACTTCAGGCACAGCCGTGGAACCGACTGGACAGGGCACCTCGCTGAAACCGTACAGAGCAGCACCCTCTAGTTGGTCGACGGAGCTCTCGCAAGCCCTCTTCTGTCCTCTGCTGCAGCAAAAGGGAAACAGGGGTGACGTCCTCTGGGAGTTCTTGTGAGAGGAGAAGCTGATGACTGTTACCGTCAGGCAGCAGCCCCCACCTCCCAGCAGCCTTAAATGGCACGGAGCTGAGTCACAGAAGGAGCCCACACAAGGCAAGGCTAGTGAAGGAGGTTCTGTGGGGGTTGCGAGGAGAAGGGGTGCGCTGGGTGGTGGGGGTGCACAGGATGGCGGGCCCGGGCAAGCTTCTGCTGGAGCAAGGGCAGGAGGTGGGGCGCCCACCTGAACCCACTTCCCTTCTTCCTCCCCCCACTTTTTCCTCCCTGCCCCTGCCCCAGCTAAAAGACTATTTCCCAGCTGTCTCTGCAGTGGGAGCTGACCAACGAAAAGCAAGTGGAACCTCATGGGCAGGCCACGCAGAAAGTCCCCGAAGGGGCATACAGACAGCTACCAAGTGAGCGTGAACTGCCCATCTCTTCCCCCACTTCTCACCTAGGATGAAACAGTGATGGCCGGTGGCTCCAGCAACCATCCTGGATAGGGAGGTTACCTTGAACATAAAAGCCTCTTGGTAAGAACGGTGGGACAGAAAAACAGAAGCAGGCCTGATATTTGCTGAGCTTAGCTGGGCCTCAACTGCAGTCTGTGATAGAGGCAGTAGAACTACCCCAAACACACACACAAACACACGGCAAGGTGCAAACCTCTTATCCTTTACACATCTTGGATTAAACAAAACTGCTTGGTTTTAGAAAGGAAAATAAGCCAGGGCTCCCTACTGAAGAAAAAGCTGAACCACTGTCTGTATGGTGGATCCAAGAAGGGCAGGCCGAGTTTCAAAAATGGTCCAGTGCACAGCAGGGAGCTTGTGTGGCAATGCCATTATCACTTTCACGCACACCAATCGAGGACCCAAAATGCCAATGGCCCCAGAAAACCTAAGCAGCAGAAAACGCCAGGTCACTTAAGTTTCTTAAAAGTTAATGGTGATTATTTTGAACAGTATGTGCCTGAAAGAGAGGAGGAAGAAAACGCTTCCCGGTTCCTACAGGAACCCCCTCTTCACGCTGCAGCCAGGGTGATCCTGCCACAGCGACAGGGCACCATGCGTGTCAGCTGGGGAGGAACAGGCCTGCCGGGCACAGCGTGGCACAGGCTTTATCTGTGTGTTCCGTATACTTCTCACCAGCGACGGCATCCAAAGACGGTCCTCGAAAGAAGTCAGCTTAGCACATTCAAGACAAAGCAAAACAGCTTCGAGAAACAAGTTAAGCCCATGTTTTCAGGCGATGTTGACCATCTTGGGCTACATTTACTGCCTCTGTGACTCGGGGGAGCAGCACCGATGTCCTGTGGGAATGAGGTGCACCGGATCGCTGACTTCCACAGCATCGTCTAAGACGGATCCACTGTGCTCCTCACTTTGACAAATGAAGGATCCAGGCTTGGAAAGAGCACGTGTTACTTAGGACCACGAGGCTGAAAAAGGCTCTTGTTGGGATGGCAGTGTCCGAGGGCACCTGTGCCTGCCACCTCTTCTGGGGGCTCTCCATGGGGGACTGTGTACTTTTGGCCACACACATCCAACAGACAGCTCTACAGACAAGGCTCCTGGGCAAGACCCAGCTCTTTGGGAGCTGGACCCAAACCAAGGGAGAAAGAGGAAGGAGCAGGGACACAGTGGAGGGCTGGGACACCGTCTCTCCCTCTCGGCCTTACTGCCTGCCCACCGTGTTTCCATAACATTCTTGCAGATCACATTTCTGAGAGAGAGGCCGCTGAAAACCTCCCACAACACGCACGAGAGAGTACTGTTGTGTAACAAACGAGCCCTAGGCCGTCTGTGCGGCCCCTCAGGACACCACGTCTGCTGTGCCCAGATCACAGCAGCACCCCACGCGGCCGGCACTGTCACCAACGGGGGCTCCAGACATCCTCTGACCAAGATGTCATGGAAAACCTACCCACAGAACACTCCTTCAGCTAAGGAAATACTGCCAACACATGTCAGAGGCTAAAGTGAGAATCCAGGCACCACCTCGGAGAGTTGCTAGAACAGGAGAGTGTGAACGATCACCAGAGCAGGGACACTCGGGAAGGCGGCAGGGGAAGGGCACACACCCCGAACTCCCTCGACTAGTCGGCTGGGGCAGGACCTGACCCCCACCTGACCGCAGGCCTCTTCAGCAAGGTCTCCGTGGGTGAGGTGGGGCCTCCCCCAGGGACGCAGGGCAGCCACTCTGCTCACAGCTCGCTCATCTCCCCTGGGGGAGGGGGGGCCTGTGCCCCAGCTCCTGCAGGACACGGGCTGCACTGAAATTCAAGTCCAATTCTGAAGTGAAAACAGTATGGATGTCTCTCGTTTTCCCGGTTTTATTTGTCCCACAATCTTCCTGTGCTCCTTCACTGAAAACCTAGGGGATCACCTAACCGTCTTCCGCACCATCCAAGATGAACTCCTGTCGTCACGCCTCCTAAACGGAGTCACGTTTATTATCTTGAGCGGGGGTCACCAATCAAAGCAAAAGGAAACACCAATGTTTCTAGGTTTGCCGGCAACATGCCACTCAAGGAAGAAAGCCATCCTGCGACATCTCACGACAGTTCTAAGTTGGCAGTAAGCAAGCTTTCTTTTCTTCAGGCTTAATTTAGGGTAGGTTTAAGTATTTCCAGGCTATTTTTCAGTTAACAATTAAAACAGTATTGAGTTCCAGGGGCGCCTGGGTGGCTTAGTCGTTAAGCGTCTGCCTTCGGCTCAGGTCATGGTCCCAGGGTCCTGGGATCGAGCCCCGCATCGGGCTCCCTGCTCGGCGGGAAGCCTGCTTCTCCCTCTCCCACTCCCCCTGCTCGTGTTCCCTCTCTCGCTGTCTCTCTGTCGGATAAATAAATAAAATCTTCAAAAAAAAATAGTATTAAGTTCCACCAAAACTCATACATTCGTCAGCTCCTGGGCTGGAGTGCGCAAGCCTGGCCAGGGTCAACACCTCTCATCACTAAACGCGGCTCCTCCCGCAGCCCACCAACCCTGCTCCGTAGGTGGCTGGACAGCCTCCAGGGCTCCCGTGCCCACTCCAACCTGTCCTCTGTTCTCTGCAGGCCAGCAGGATGCTCTTCGTGAAGCCTCACATCCAATCAGGTCCTTCCTCAGAAACCATCCACAGCTCGTGGAAGAAAACGCAAACTGGGAGCCCCGCAGGACTGGCCCGGCCAGCCTCCCTGATGCGCCCTCTGTCCGTCGGCCGCCCTGCCGGGAATGCTCGCACCCACCTCTGCGTGACGCACGCCCTTGGCATGGTGGCCATGCTCAGCAAGGACACCTCTGTCCCAGTGCACAGTGGCCCCACACCCTCCCTCTGCTGCCCTTCAATCTTTCCTCACGGGCCATGCTGCACTCTGGGACCACGGGGGGGGGGGGGCCCAGGGCCAGGCCTTTCCTGCTCACTGTGGTATCCTGGGGCCTGGCACGCAGGAAGCACGGCAACGCTCGCTGAAATGGAACAGAAGGAAACCGCTTCTAAGCTGTCAGTCCAGGATTCTCACAGCTGGAGGGCTGGAATGACTCTGACTCTCAAAGCTGAAAATTCTTAATGACTGCGTCGTCTCAAGATTAGGATTCAGGCCATTTTCTAGAACACCGCCTCCCTACAGGAGATAGGCCTGGTTGTCACAGGGAATGCCACGGGGGAGGGAGGGTGTCACATCACCACCACAGGTCAAAAGGCCACAGGGGCTGGCTGGGGAATTCTGGGGGGGGTTTCCACGCGCTTCGAGTGTAGCCCACGGTGCAAGGCCCCACAAGGCCCAGGACCCCGCGTGAACCACAGCTAGATCTGGGCAGGAGTGTGCTCACGGCAGACAGTTACTTACAATCTCACATGCAAACGACGACTCACAGAGATACACCACGGAGAAACACCGTGGAACTTCACTGAAGGACAGCAAGACCCACCTGAACATGAAGATGCGCTGTACAGTTTATACAAGTCTACACGACGTCTGTCTGATTCGACGAAAGCACGTGGCTATCGGGGAGGAAGGACACTGAGCCAGGTGACAAGGAAGACACGGCACTGCACACAGAGAGGGAGGCCGGAGCCACACGGGCCCTGTGCTGCTGAGGCCCGAGAGGCACCCACAGACCCACAGTGGAAATAAGTCCCTGCAAAACACGCCATGTGCACCGAGGGCCAGGGACCCAGGCCATCCCCACCGCGGATGGGGATTCACACCGTTCCCACTGAGGGACAGTCCAGGGAACGGGTCATTCCCCCTGAGGACTCGGGGACAATGGGCCATGCAGAGAGCAAGAGGCAGGCTGACCCGGGGTGGGAATGATGCGTGTGCACTGGGCACGCCCTCAGGGCCCGCGGAGGTCAAGTGGGAAGAAAGGAACGAGCAGTGTGTCCACTTCGCCCACCAGGGTGGTATCAGAGGAGAATTGATGAGACACAGGATTTAAGTAAGATCCAACGTCTTCAAACGTTATACCCCAAATGTCCAGGTTTCAATTAAAAAACGATTTGTCCTACCAGAAGATCTCAAATGAAATGAGAACAGGTGCCAACAGACACCAGCACAAGAGGACGGGGACGTCAGGATCGTGCCACAGGGCTGCGGAGCACCCACCACGGAGACTCCACCGAGCAATTACAGACACGTGGGAGCAGAGGACAGACAGAAACGCTCAGGACGCATGGGACTTTCGGCAAAAGATCGCCCAAGCCCCAGAAGGAGACCAGCATGTGGGAGGATGGGGAACACTCAAAGAATGGCTAAAAAGTTCCCCAAATCTGGCAGAAGAGGTAAACCTACAGATTCAAGAACGCGAATGAATCCTACGCCGGTAAATGCGAAGAAACCCATACCGACCTTCTGAACACTGAAGACCTTTTCCTTACGTCTTGAAAGCAGTCAGCGGGAATGATGCATTCTCTACAGGGGGAAAAATTCAAATTTCAAAAAGACTTGGGGAGCTAGAGCTTGGTGCAGAGTTCTTTTTTTTAAATTTGTTATTTTATTTTATTTTTTTAATTAATGGTGCAGAGTTCCTAGACACAACACCAAAAGCATGGCCCATAAAAGAGAAAAAATATCAACAAACTGGACTTCACCAACATTAAAACCCTCCGTGCGTGCTGGTCAGGGGACAAGGGGCTTGCAGGCTGGCCCGTGGACCCGCCACCACGCGCTGGGCAGAGGCTCACACGTAGACGGCAGAAACCAAACCACTGGGTGAGAATGCAGACAGGAAGCACAAAGAGACACGTCGATGAGGGGGTTCCACAGACGGTGGATGAGCCCGCAGGAGATGAACACCACCCCTGGCTGTCAGGGAACGCCAAGTGAAGACCCCGCCAGGCCGTCGCCGCCCTGGCCAAAAGGCTACGGTCAGAACCAGGGTCCCCCAGATGCTAGCAGGACAGGGAGAAATGGAGTCTTCCGCAGTGGAGGTGCGAACGGATGGGGGCGCAGTGCCGTGGATCGTAAGTTGGCAGTGTCTCCACCCAAACACGCCGATGGTACAACTTTGCAATTACACTCCTGGGCATTTCCACTGAAAAATGAAGCCCCCGCCCCCTCGAAACCTGAACATCACTGTTCACAGCAGCTTTATGGGTGGGTAACAGCCCCCAAACTGGGCCAGGCAGACGTCCCTCCATGGGTGAGGGTTAAACAGAGGGAGGAGGCCGCGTGGCAGGGCCCGGTCACCTCGGCCGCAGAGGCCACAGGCTGCTGGGGCAGGAGACACCTGTGCAGAAGGTGTGATGCGGTGCTGATAAACAGCAAACCCCAAATTCCAAACTACAGAGAACAGACGCATGGCTGCCAGGGGCCGGGAGCTAGGTGTGGCTCCAGGGGCAGCACCAGGGAGGACCGTGCAGGGGGTGGAGGGTCATGTGTCTCGGTGGAGGTGGCGGTCACATGACATAAGCACGCCCCGTAGTGCGTCAGTTTCCTGGCTCTGACACTGTCCTGCGACTGAAGGTCTAATGGGGAGCAGCAACTGGGTGATGCACATGGGAGACCTCTCCGAATGGAGTCACGGCTTCCTGTGAATTATTTCAAGATAAAATGTGTGCCGGGGGAGCTGGGACCCCCTGGGGAAAGTCACACTGATGACAGGGTCCCCCCTGGGCAGCAACCCACACCCTGCTCTGGACTGTGATGCATGCAGTGGCATCCACACTCCTTTATTTCAAAACGGAAGTACCACGTAGGGGGCTAAAAAAGCTCATGGCCAGTTCATCCACACGAAACAGTGTCTGTACACATTTATCAGGAAGAGGAGGTGAGAAGGTACGGATGCTTAATGTTCTACTGCTTTACAACCGAAAAGATAATCTGTCAGCCCTCAGCACGGCCGAGAGTAGAACTCAAACACGTTACCGACTCAAGGGCAGGGCTCTTCACGCTCTGGGAAAATACCAGTGACTCCAAAAGGGAACGTGGGCTAGCGTGCTAAAGCTAAGGCCGGACTGACGTATCAACATTTTAGAATTAACAGGACTCGGAGTACGGCTCACACTCTCCTTGAAGATGAAGAAGCGGCGCCCAGAGTGACACAGGGGGGGGCGCCGGTGGGTGGGGGGAGTCAGGTGCAGATGCAGCGGGGCCCGGTCCCAGCACGTGTACCCCACACAGTGCACACCTCCCTTTCACCCAGGGAGCTGTGTCATCTCAAACCCCAGACACAAACCGACAACCAGTTGTAACTTTCATTAATTAAAGAAAAAAATCAAAATGAGCCAACGCTGTCATGCCTCACCTTCGTAAGCCAGCTCTGAGTCTGTAAAGTGGGGTCTGGCGCTCTGCTCACGGGCTGCTGGAGAACTGGGTCCATCTGTACTGTATGCCTTCCCCACACGTGTGCCCGACCTGAACATGCCCGACGGGCACCCTTGCTGCGGGCACGCGTGGGCGCTCTTGGGGAGGCAGACTGGCCTGTGTCTGTGCATTCCTACAACGTGGACAGCCACGGCCCCGGGTTCCACTGGGAAATGTCGGAAAACCACTCAGACACGAACACGGCATCCCACACACGCTCAAGAGAGGCACCCTATTTTGTCCGTCCTTTAATGACAGATTCCAGGTGGCGGGGTCTAGGTTGAAGGCCTAGCCTGTGAACAGGCTTGTTTTTGCTTCCATTTCTTTATCTTCAAAGAACTGGCTGTGGGCAGGAGCACTCCTTTTGGTGGAGTGCCTGGCTGTGAGCAGTCCAAGGACCCATGACTTACCAGTATGTATGCCCCGCGAAGCCACTCGGCCAGACCCAGCTCCTATCAGTCAGTTACAGAGAGAAACAAAGAACTTGCAAAGTTTCATATTTCACAACACCAGAGTATTTCAAAATATCCTATCCATTCATTTCAAACTTGGCTCTGCTCAAGTCAAAAGCTGAGTGTTGATAAACAGAAAGCTTCTCATAGGGTAGGCATCCCCAACTCTGCCACCTGCCAGAAGGCCCAGGTCCCAGCTGGTCTGCTGGAAAACAGGATGGCTAGGCAGAGTGCGGTGTGCAGACCGTCTGCCTGATGGCTGGGCAGAGTGCGGCGTGCAGACCGTCTGCCTGGGCCCTGGGCCGCACGTCACACTTCAGGCTGATGCTGACAGCGTCACTCGGAGACACGCTTTGCCAGCAAATGAAAGCCATTATTTATGCTCGCTACTTGAAATGAGACACTCACGCGCTACAGCACAATTCCATCTATAATCCTTTTGAATATTTTCTGTATTAGACAAAGTCAAGAAACTCAGCTGCCCAGAAAAGCTACCTTTTTACCCCCACATAAAGCACGATTTTTGTTGTGTGGGTTTGGGTCTGCAGCCAGGGAGGGAAGATGCAGGGCAGCGTGATGCTCTGTGCACACCTCTGCGTGCACACAAGCTTTCTGAAAGTGTGCAAGAAAACATGATGCCAAGCACGGCTCTCTTTGGAGAAATGGAAGTCAGAGTGGAAAGGACACTTCATCTTACTTTGTACCTTCCTGTACAAGAGACCAGAAACGGATTAGCAGGGAGGGAAGCCGGGAAGAAAGAGAAAGACTGAGGATTGCATGCCCTCTGAGGTCTGAACTGCGGGAATACACCGCCTCTTCAGGAAACATTAAAATCAAAATTTGTAAAATGTGCTTGTAAAAGTGAAACAAGCAAAAAAGTGCCCTATTTTTAGACACAAATGTAAGATCTGGATCTTATCTTGAATCCCGGGCCATGTCTAGCAGATAACAAAGGTAAAGGGAGGCTTTCCCCTCAAACTCCACGAGGTTAACACGAGGAGAGGGTCTCACGTCTGTCGTCATCCCGTCTGTGTGGATGTGACAAGACCCGTGAGCCGCAAAGCAAGTGCTTCTCTGTGGTCAGAACCGGGTGACTTTAGAAACGTCTCAAAGATGAGCGAGAAAACAAACGGACGGTGGCTATCGGAATCTTCTGTTTGGGCTCTCCTGGAGCGGACGGCCGCGTTGGCTGCGCAGTCTGCTGGTTCTCGCCCACACTGCTTTTCCGTTACACCGAGCTCGGTGAAGGCAGGAGCCCCGACCTTCTCCAAGCCTGGGGCCTCGCTCAGGGACCGGCACAGAGCCGTCCCGAAATAATTACGTGAGAGAACCACTTTTCACTACTTTAAGCTTATACAATGGGTTAAAGAACAGTTGATAACTTTGCTGACCACTTAGAAATGTAAATAACTACCAAGTTAAAGGGACAGAAAGAGAATTTTTTCTTTTTAAGTCACAAATCCACTTGGATAAATTACCTGAACCAAGGTATCTGATTATGAATCTAGATGTGAAGTTCATCGACTGACAGGGACCGGAGAGGGCACCTCAGAAATACTGACCATTATCCCCTTTCTTACCATAATTTAAAAATGAAATCTTGCTTGGAGTTCTGCAGAAGTCACAGAGCTCTGAGCACAATTGAAAATAAATGTCATGTCTTGTGAACTGGAAATACAAAAGAACCGAGAGATATGACTCCTCCTGCCCCCTCCCAAGCACTCCGTCCACATCAACCCTGCTTTGTGTCAATAAATCTTGCACTGGCTGTTTGAGCAGCGTCTGATCACAAATGGCTCTGAATGCACTCCGAAGTATAAACAGCACTAAATGTCACCTACCCGAGGAACAGATCAGCAAGGCAGAGGAGAGAAAGGCCGAGATGTAAAGCGAGAAGCCAGAGAGCTGGGACGCTGAAACTGAAGACATTTGTGACCACTTCCAAGATGAGAGAATAAACCTGGACTTCACAGAGGGCAGTGGTTTGATTCTGTCAACTCTTAGCGCCCCTTCCCAAGGAAGTATGGGAGGCACAACAAGGGGACTCGCCTGCCTATTGGGAGCGCCCCTCCTCCCTGCTGGATGGACAAACAGGAGCGAGCACAGCGCCTCCACTGTCCGCAGAGACCGTCCTGGAAGGTGGAAGGTGCCGGGAAAGCCTCAGAAGGAGTACACTCGAGTCTTCAGAGGAGCAGGCCGCCCTCAGCCGGATCACTCAGTACCACGCACAGAGTGGACACCGGGTCACAGTGCTCATCACGCTTCCAGCTGGAGCGTGCACCTCTAGGGACGGGCAGCAGAGGAGAGGCTCTCCAGCGAGCGCAGCAGAGCCGAAGGCACGCTCTTAAATACCAAGCACGCAAATGCCTAGTTTTGGATGTCCTCGGAGGAAAGGGCTCCCGAGGCGCCCCAATCGCCTGCCATCCTACGCACACGGCCCAGCGCCAGCCTCGCTCTCCTGCCTGCCTCCCTCCAAATGCACATCTCCTGCCACCCGCAGGCCCTGCCCCACTCCGAGGCTCAGTTAGTCTCCCGCCCAGCCCGACTGCACTCAAGGCCAGCTCGCGGCTCCGGCCTGCTTGCTTCTCCCCGAAGTACAGCGCTCCTTTGTCGATGGTATGTCTGAATGATCACTTCCCGGGGCCCGGCCTGGCTGGCTGTGTGCCCCCGGGGAGGGACTCCGTGTCTCTAAACCAGGTCCCTCCTTTGTGAAGCACGGTGGCACCTCGGTTGCCACACGGGATTGTGGGGAGAGCAGTCGGTCAGCCTGGGTGATGCGCTCAGGCCAGCGCACACGCCACGGGCCCAGGAGTAAGTGCAGTTCCTACCATCATCACTGCCGTCCTCCAGGCTCGTGGCCACCTCACTCCAAGCCCCCGCGGGCTGCTGCCGACTGGTGCTCCTCATGGCGCGGCTAACTGCACCATGTGCCCCCTCTGAACTCCAGCGGTTCGCCACGGCCACAGAATTCAGCAACCCTTTCCACCCTCTCCACTGGCCAACATGTCTGAGGTCCACTAAGAGCACCAGGTCTTCCTTTACCCCGGTCCCTCTTCCTCCATCTCCAGGCTGGCTCTCTCGCTGGAGTGCCTACAGCTGCTTGTGCCAAAACCATCTCCTCCGCTAGGGCCACAGCTCAACAGCCCTTCGCAGCAGCCCGTGTGCTTGTGGGCGCCCCCCTCCCCAGACCAGTTCTCTCCGAGGGAATGTGAGCGGGGGGATGTCAACCATTCCTGGGCCAGCACCCTGAAGACGGGGATGCCTGCTCCCTGTGGCGGCCCCTCCCCTCCCGCAGGGGCTGCCAACTGCTTTCTTCTGTTTCAGCCTCGCCTCTGACAGACCCACGGCACGGTGTCGCGCACGAGCCCGTGGCCTTTGACCTGTGTCACTGGAGGCTGCCTACTGCAAAAACCTCCTGTTGCAGGAGCTCACCGTCCTCGTGCTGCTGGAGGCGCCTGCCGGACAAACACCAGCACACCGCTTACTGAGCCACCGTAAACTCTGTCTCAGGCACGGCGCTGTGCAGAAACACCTGTTTCCATAGCAAAAGCAATGCTGACCAAGGGTCAGAGAGAAGGGATCCAGTCCCAGCTTCGCCACCCAGCAGGTTCTCGGTGCCCTCAGCTCTCGATGTTCTCAAGAGCCCTTAGTGGCTCGGAGTCCGTCTGAAGTCCACGACCCGCAGCCCGGTGTCCCGAGCACCCGTCGGCTAGGACAGCACCTAACAGGTGCTCCAGGGCTCACGCCGATGGACACACACCTATGTACAGAGGAAGGACAGAGGAAGAAAGACACCAGGACGACAGCACGGTGACAAGAACTGACACCACACCGTGAACACCACGAAACGGGAGCCGGCCAGGACCCGGAGCTGCGCTAACTCTATGCGGTGGAAGCCAGCGGCTCCAGCTGCGCTCAACTCCTGCTGAAAGCAGTCTCGATCTGCACACGCTGTGGGGAGTGTGGTGCTGCTGGGCGGCTAGCCCTCTCTCTGGAGCGAGCGAGAGATGTCCTGCTCAGAGGGGGCCGCAGAGCCGGCATCCACGTGGTTTTTATTTTTACTTTTTTAATTTAATTTATTTTATTTTATTTTATTTTTATTTATGTGAGAGAAAGAATGAGAGATAGAGAGCATGAGAGGGAGGAGGGTCAGAGGGAGAAGCAGACTCCCCGCCGAGCAGGGAGCCCGATGCGGGACTCGATCCCGGGACTCCAGGATCATGACCTGAGCCGAAGGCAGTCGCTCAACCAACTGAGCCACCCAGGCGCCCCATCCACGTGATTTTTAAAGTATAAACCAGTTCTCTACATAAACCCCCAGTCCTCGTCCCTAATTCAACTGTCAATTAAAACATGGACTAAGGCCACTGCTTCTGAAGGCCAAGTGTGTGGGTCAGGCGTGTGCAGGTCCTAAGGCTGGACACTCTCTTATCCGGTACTTTGAGAGGTTTCCGTCAGCCCCGAAAGGAAGCTGGGTCTGCACTGCTTTACAGGTGAGGACACCGAGGCTTGGGGGGGATGAGTCACTTGTCCCAGGCCATCAAGCTATCCAATGACAGCCCCTGTGTAAGCCGTGACCTTTTATCTCCTCAGGTGCAAAAGCGAAGAAACCGAAATTTTGTGAACAATTTCGACAGTGAAAACCATCGGAGCTGCTGATGAGTCAGCTTCGCAGCAGACAATCTCATCTTACAGGACCACTTCCTCCTGCCTGGTGTTCTCTCCAGGAGCGTCAGCATCGTACTCACGGCGCCAGGCATGGGTTTGTGCGCTTGCCGGTGGGAGCCCACGCCAGCCCATCCTGCAGCCACCGAGCGGGGACAGAGGCCCGGGCTGCGGCCGGCCACTCGAGCCAGGAGCCTCGAGCATGTGTGGAGCTGCCCTGCCCAGAGGTCCAGACCAACGGCATGATCTCCATTTATCATCGTGTGAATGCAAATTCACATGGCAAAATCAGTCCATACTTCACCAAAGTTCAATTCTGAAACGTCACCTTTTGGTGCCAGCTGACCACACGTGCCTGCCACAGAACTAACC
This sequence comes from Callorhinus ursinus, assembly GCF_003265705.2. Lineage (NCBI taxonomy): Eukaryota > Metazoa > Chordata > Mammalia > Carnivora > Otariidae > Callorhinus > Callorhinus ursinus. Next base: position 2,928,287 of record NW_027397132.1, read on the forward strand.
ACCAGGCCCACGTGCTGGGAAGACCCATCCGTGTGCGCAGGGGACAGCCTGAGCTCTGGGGTGAGGTCTGCATTGGTGGACGGGGTCCGAGTGCCGGGGGGGAAGCCTGCGGTGGCAGAGAGGGCTGCGCTCACCAGGTCGCCGGCCGGCAGCGCGAGTCACCGTGGCGCGCCCAGAGATGGCCTAGGCCACTGTGCACCCCTTGCCTGTGACTCAACCACCAACAGTTATTAGGTGCTTATTAAGCACCCGGCTCCTCACAGGCCCTGAGAAGAAAAATAAATGATAGTTTGTCCTGGAAGACAGGGCCCGTGACCTAGTCAGGGAGCAAAGAAACGCAGCCACGTGAGAGACGCTGCATTAGCAACCAGGAGGGCGAGTGGCCACAGGGAAGGGCCTCGGCCCAGCGTGGTAAACAAGACCGGGGCGGAGAGGTGTGAGCGGCCGGAGACAAGGACTGGAGATTGCATTGGAGGCCGTGAACAGCACGGAGAAGGTACCGGGGACGCGGGCCCGGCCTCGAGGTATTACAGCCACCCCTACCTGCCAAACTCTGGGAGAGGGAGGAGCTAGGAGGAGCTGGAGCCACCCCTGCGTTGGCCAGCACTCAAACCCACAGCCCACAGTCCGCACCCCACTCTCTGCACCCCACCATCCGCGGCCCACAGTCCACACCCCCACCGTCCGCGGCCCACCGTCCCCAGACCCAGGCTGCTGTGGCTTCACCACAGAAACATTCAGAGAAAATTCTTTCCCAGGTCACACAAAAGAAGTTGAAGCTTATACCACCAGGGGCAAATTGCTACATTTTTACGACACCAATTTATTATACTCTAGACACCTTTGCCCTTACCCTGCCGCATAAAATTCCATACTAAACTGAGAAACTTAACTTTGGATAGTTTAAGGTCAAGGTAGATTTTAACCGATTCCACCTTTCCTAAGGAAGCAGTCTTTTTCCAAGATCTACTCCTATTTACCCTCGGGCTAATCTCCCCCAAATTAGCAGCCATTGATAACGCAGAAGCTGGATCAAAGAGTCAGGAAGCACATCCGGTTTTCCTCGGGGAGGCCGGGATAATCGCTTGAAACCAGATGATGTTTACAAAGCAACACGACTTCGTTTGAGAGACCTCTCTGCCATCCTGGATACAGACCAGAACAAAACACAGCAGAGCAGAATCAGCACCACGCAGAATGTGAAAAGGCCTTTATTTGGCTCAAGACGCAGGCCCTTCAGAGAACTCGTTCCTGCCGGCCCGACACCGCACCTGGCCCCGCACCTGGCCCCGGGGAGGAAACACCTCGTTCTTCCAAACTCATCCGACCCAGGGCCTGTCCCGGACAGTCTCCTCCTCCGTGTTTACTCAGAATTGGGAGAACGTGTGAAAATCTGAGGATGGATGGCAAAATACACATTCACACATGGGAGTCAGGCAAGACCGTGTGGCGCTCCGGGGACGTACAGACGGGAAAGACGGAGTGACCAGCCAGCCCTGCCCAAACAGGCACAGGAAGGGAGCAGGGAACACGCCGCGGGCGCTCTGAAGCCGACCGCCTGCTAGCGCAGACCCCAGTCTCCGAGCGTATTTAGTGCTGCAGAGAAGAAATGATCCATCTGGGGAAAGTGGGTCATAAAGCAGATTAATACCGCCGAAGACTGGCGCGGGGAGAGGCCTGGTTTCAGAGGCAGCGGGTCTACTGAACTAGTTTAATTGTTATGTAAATTGCACGCTCAGCCACATCCATGGATCCCTGATGGCCTATTCATCAGCACGGGTTTTCTCTGAAATAAAAACTGAGCAGACCCTCTCTCCTGGCCCCCGAAGCCTACATTCCCAGGCTCTTTTCTTTTGCATTTGTGCGGCACCTGCCTCCACCGTGTCAGCGTGCTTGATACACAAATAGGCACTCGGGGCATCACGGGAAATGGGGAAGAAGGGAAAAGCGTTTCTCTCTCCCTGCCAGCCGCCAGGCCTGCCACAGCATTTCATCCCTCACGGGGCGAAGGCAGGAGACTCTGGGGTTCTCGTCCGCGTTTTTACAAAGAAAGCACAATGGAGTTCATTCAGGGTGTAAAGTAGCTGAGTTATTTCTGGGGAAGAGTTTTTCATGAACCGTTGTGTTATTTGTTCACTTTCAATAAACTTATTTGAAGACCCTGCAAATCAAAAGCGCTAAAGAAAAGTGGCAAGTCTCTGTAGACTCTGGAGAGGGAGCTGCCCAGGTAGGTGAAGAAAGGACCATCCCTTCCCCTGGACCAGGGGTGACCCAGCTGGCATTTACAGCGGAGGGCACTATCCCTCGCTCACCCCCCAAACACGGCTCCCCCGTGAGAGGTCCGTAACCTGGCGCACTGGGACCTCTTCTAAGTTTTCCCACTTTGAAAACAATTCAGGAAAAACTAGCAATCACATTTTGCATTTGGTTACCACTAGCCTTATCTGGTGCCGCCTGCAGAGGACGAGTTCGGGTGGAGAGGTTCCTTCCTGATAAGGGGGAATCACAGAAGGCAGGGCCAGGAGCCAGGAGCTGCCCGCGGGGCCTCCGCCGGCCGGGGCCTCCCTCCGGCTGGAAGCGGCGGGGTGCTGGTAGAGGTTGACTCCCAGCTTAGTAGGGCAGAGCGGTCCTAACCTTCTCATTTAAACAGACATTAACATAAAAAAGGGCGCCTTACAGTCCTGACCAGAGGGACTCCGATCCCCAGCAGTTGTGAAATTGCAAATATGCAGTTTCAGCAAAGTACCTTCCTTTAAAAAGGAAGCAGATGCGAGGAAAAGACTGGGTGGTGGCTGTTCTCCTTTCCACCTTCCCGCGTTTCCCAAAGTTTCTGTAAGCGTGGACCACAGATATAATACCGAAGAGTCTCACACAGTAAAGGAAATACAGAGCACAGAAGTTAATGAGCCTGCTTGGGGCTTTCTTTTAAAAACTGGCTCCTTCAAAAAGAAATGAGACCAAAAAACTTTTTTAAAGGATTTTACTTATTTGAGAGAGAGAGAGAGCATGAGAGGGGAGAGGGTCAGAAGGAGAAGCAGGCTCCCCGTGGAGCAGGGAGCCCGACGCAGGACTCGATCCCGAGACACCTGAGCCTAAGGCAGACGCTTCACCGACTGAGCCACCCAGGCACCCAACACCAATAATTTTTGACTTTCAAGAATTACAGAATGCAGGCTTATGAAAGAAAATCACAAATAAACTTAGAACTACAGACTTTGAGCTTTCTGCTTATTACCATATTAGCAGTCTGGAATCCTCTGGGAAAAAAGTCATTTTGGATAGATGAATTCTCTGAAGAGATAATCGCCTGCTCCTATAGAAAGCTACTGACTGAAATTTTTGCCCATTTTTTCAGTTACCTTGTTAAAAACACATCTTAGCCTCCCTGACCTTGTCGGTGACTGTGCACAAAATGAAATTACCCTCTGAACTAGTTAAAGACGAAGGTAGAGTTGTAATAAAAAATGGACAAAATTACTGACGAGAGAAAGCAACTACGAACGTGTGCATCAAATCTCCACATGTCGGCATTACAGTTCAATCCCTTAGGGGTTAGAGGCGAATCAGAAGACAAGAAACTTGAAGGATTAATTATCCCCGAATACGGGCCGAATGTATCACTAGGGTTCCCCATGCTTGCGGATGACTCATGAGAGCGGTGCTGGAACTGGCTGGCCCAGAGATGCCGACCACACACGCACAGGGAGGAGGGGACTATTCCAGCCGCCGTGTCACCTCCGGGTCAAGGAAGGCGGGGAGGGGGCACTCCCGGTCTCCTCTGCCGCCACACATTCAGCGGGGAAGCAGTGGCCCAGATAAACCTTACAAGCAGAAACGCTTCCGCACATGGTTCTCACTCTCCCAGACCTTCCAGATCAACAGGGCAGGAAGGGGTGGGGGGGGGAGGAGGGGAACATGTCCAAAAAATACACAATTACGAACAACACTAATACCCTGAAGAAATGCAGAGTGCGCAGACAATGAGTGCCCCAACGGGGCCCCGAGGAAGTGACGCTGGGACGACCACGTGGAAGAAGGTGGACGGTGCTCCGGGCAGGGGACAGCGAGGGCCGAGGAAGAGCTGGTGGGAGAGCAGGCGGGCAGCAGGGACGCAGCGGGGCGGGCGCCGCCGAGGAGCTGCAAATCTACGCGAACACGTACGGTAAAGGGCCGCACAGGCTCAGCCGGGCAGGGCGTGGAAATGACAGCCCCGTGAGAGGAGGCCGACCCAGAGACGGAGAGTGGAAGGAGAGTGCCAGGGAGGGAGTGTCCGGGGGCCAGAGCTGCCGCAGGGGGAGGCGGCTGGCAGGTGCGCTGCCCCACCTCTCAGGGCGGGACAGGGCAACTTCCTCGCGGGCCAACTGGGCAGCTCAGTCTGTGCTCCCACCCCGGCTCAGTTAAAACTACCCAGCGAGGCCCCATCTCAAATCTCACTGGCATTTAAAATACAAATCAAAAACAATCTACTTAGGAAAACTTAAATTTGTTGGACTGACACAAGTTCATAAATCAAAGTAAGTATTGGGGAAAATCTTACAGGAAGGGCCAATACATAGAACAGGCCAAAGAGAAGCCGTTCTGCCCTCCCCCGGGTCGGGACAGTCTGACACCCGGCCTGGAGAGTGAAGAGGACGTCTGTCTTGCGCGTTAGAGGAAAGCACCCCTCCAGCCATGGGCACCTGCCCAGGGCATACCTGCAGGAGCCCACGGGGCCCTGAGCACCGGAGGATGCAGCCGGGGACAGCCCCTCCCTCCTTCCCTGCCCTCCCGGAACACGCCGGTCTGGCTCTGTCCCACCTGCTGTTCCCTGTCCCTGGCCTGCCTGCAGTCACCCTCAGAGGGCCCCAGAATGACACCCTCCGTGTGGCTCCAGCCTTCAGGCCTTTCACAGCCATACCCTCTCGTCCCAATGGCCGGGTCATCTGTCTCTCTCGGCAGACGGTGACCAGGCCTGAGGACAGCCCTGGCACACGCAGGGCTCCCAACAGCTTGGAGATACATTCTTTGGGCTACATTTGGAAGTGGTGGGGTGAGCCAGAGCCCAGGTCTCCCGGGTGCGAGCGGGGTCGACAAGGAGATGTTCAGCGGGGGCCTGCGGGCCAGGGAAACAAGCACGCACGCCCTCCCCAAGATCAGTCTCGGGGGGGGGGGCCTGGCCGCCCCGCCACCTTCCACAGGCCCGGCAAGTGGGAGAAACTGCAGACCAGGGCGTGAGCAGAGGAGGACCAACAAATGCCGGCCCCCGACACCAACCTCTTCCATGACACTTGGACCACCCCGCTGCGGTCTGCACCCAGCTCATCAATCTCCAACAGGGGCCCCGGTTACGCACAAAGGACTCAGGGATCCTCCGAGCCAAGAGGCTTTCTGCACTACCACCAAGGCTGCAAGGGCAGGGTCTGGAGCCCACACCGCAACACTAGCTGTCGGAGGAATTTATCCCCACGGTATTTTATGAAGCAAGCAGCGGCCAATTTCCCAAACACGCGGACAGATGCTCTCAAAACAGCAAGAAGCACATGCACACCTCCCTGCACCGTGTGGTTTTTCTGTACTCACAGAGACGAGCGGGCTCAGCTCACAGGCATAACCCAGGTGACTATCGCCTGCGCCCCTCCCCCCCGCCCATGAAACCACAGCTGGGGTAGCAGGCTGCGACTCCACCTTCATTTATCATTACGCAGTCACGGCATCTGTAGAGATGAGCTGAAAATGTCCAGAAGGGCCTTCCCGCCGTCCGGGCAGCATGCGGATTCTCAGGGAGCCACAGCCCCTGCCCGGAGCTTCCCTCGGCTCATGTGCTTCCATTACGCAAGCTTTTAATTTTGCCACATAGAAAGAAACAGTCATTCTCAACGCTTGTTCGGTGCCCACCATTCAGGTGAATAAAATCCAGCCTCGTCTCACGGGCTCCATAAATCTCATGCACGTTTCTTCCCTCCTGCACCATGAGGCCAGGCACCGCTGGAAAGCCCTGTGCGAGGTGGGGACTCCAGATCCGGGAGAAAGGGCATCTCTCAGGGGATTTGGGGGGTTGTCCACACACACACACACACACACACACACACACACACACACACACACAC
>NW_027397132.1:2934382-2948670 GCF_003265705.2 Callorhinus ursinus
CACACACACACACACACACACACACACACACACACACACACACACACACACACACACACACACGGTCTCCCGCACCCTCAGAGCCAGCCCATCACCCAGCCCTGCAGACTCTACTGACCTCTCCCCATGGCCACAGCCAGCACTGGTCCCTGTGCCTGAGTGTGGCCCCCATGGTGGCCTCGCTGGACTTATCACTCCTCTCCTTCGAACCTTCCTGGAGGACCTTGAGGTCAATTTCTCAATTTCTGGATTCCTCCCCCCCGCCCCACAGAGCCACGGCACCTGCCGGCCCCACTCCCGGGGAAGTCCCTGTCCTTCCCATCAGAAGCTCCTGCTTGTAGTTTAGATCTTAAAATACCGCTTCCCCAGAAAGGCCCTCCCATCCACCTGTCAAACATGTCCTCTGGTTTCCTCACTGCACCCTGCACCCCCTGAAATGACACCGCACACTCGCTCTTTGGGATTATAGAGTCTCCCTCCCGATTCACAGAGGCAAAGAGGGAGTCTGTCCTGCTCCCTCTGCTTTTCCAGCCCCAGAGCACCAGGCACAGAGGCAGTGCCCACTTGCAAGCGAAAGTAAAATCGAAGGCCTTAGGAACCACCTGGACGTGGGAGTGTGTGTGTGGGGGGGTGCTGAGGGCGATCTTCCAACGCCATTTAGTTTCAATACGGGGGTGCCGGGGGGCACCCCATAGGGCAAGGCTCAGGGGGGACGGACTGGAGACAAGCCTGCGTACGGGACAAGGAACCCAGAGCCCCCTGGCACCAGGGAGGAGCAGAGCAGGGGCTGGGAGGAAGCCGGCCCGCTGAGAGCCCAGAGAATGAGGGAGAGGTAGGAGACAGACTGCAGAGCCAGGAAGCACTGAGAGCTGAGCACCAGGGCTAAGAAGGAACAGGTGCAGGCCTGTGTCTGACAGGGTCAGCTCACCTCTGAAGCAGTCTTTTGGAAAAGTGGAAAATACCCGTAGTGTAACGAGAAGACTTATAATGCCCCCACCCCCCAACCACTAAAACAGGACCGGCTCGGCGCAGGGGAACCGTGAGACAGAACGGGGGCTCCATGCCTCTGGAGAAGGGACAGAGACACGGTGGCAAGGGCACCTCGACGAGATGTTTCTCTACTGAAAATACATGACAAAATGTGAATGAGAGTCACTTCTTCGTGGGTCCCAAGCACATGTTAGATTATTTTTTGTACTTGTCCATATTTTTAAACACCTGGACATACATATAAATTACTGATCCAGATCACGCTTGCATCCCTGATTCCTCACTGTTCCTCTGGGGACGGGGGCAGGGCTGGAGCTGGCTGATGGGAGGCTGGCTTCTTTCTCAGCGTCCAGTGCGAGCTGGGCTCTGAGCGCCACGAAGGTGATTCACACGGATCAAGGGAAAACCTGAGTTTGCCTTTTCAAATTCCCACTCTCTTGGGCAAACAGCTCAGAGAAATATGAGAGAGCAAACCCAAGTATTCCACTCCAACTGTGCCCCCTCGGGAGCCAGGAGGGACCGTGGCCCGCCCAAGCCCGTTCTCCAGCCACAGCAGAAAGACGGCCGTCCTCGGCAACGCCCTGTCAGAGCCTCTGCTGTAAGCGGGGGGCCAGGCTACTGCACCGGGACCGGCTCCAGACTCTGCAACGCCTCCCTGCTGCTTCCGACACCCAGATGCCTCACAGATTACAACAGTCACCACCGCCCCCCCCCCCCCGCCATGGTCACCATGACGGCAGTGATGGTGATGACGTGGCTTGTGGAGAGTGCACTGTGCGCCAGACACCGAGGTCAGCCCTCTGGCACGCCATGTTTCGTTCCCATAAATGCCCAGCGAGTGGGTAGCATGCCCATTTTACAGATGAGGAAAGGGGAGTTTGAGGTCAGGGCACCTGCCCAAGGGCACCGAGCTGGGGGGTGATGACACAGGCCTTTTACTTTTTTTTAACTTAATTCTTAATTTTTAAAAAAGATTGATTTATTTATTTTAGAGAGAGAGGGAGTGCATGCATGAGCGGGCGCGGGGGGGGGGCGGACAGAGGGGAAGGGAGAGAGGACCTAATGCAGAATCCCCACTGAGCACAGACTAAACACAGGGCTCGATCCCAGGAGCCTGAGATCATGACCTGAGCTGAAAATCCAGAGTCGGACGCTTAACCCCTGAGCCGCCCAGGCGCCCCAGATGCACACCTATTAAACTCTAAGCTTCTATCACCTCTGATCACTGACTTCTACCAGGTTGTTTCTGCATTCAGTTCTCTCCTGTCTGCATCTTTATTCACCCCACCACCAACTTACAAAGTGCCAACTACGGGCCCAGCCTGGTGGTGCTGGGGTTACAGCAACAAGGAAGAAAGGCCCAGTCCTGCCCCCGACACCACAGCGTGTCAGATAAACAGACCACCAACCCTCCAGTAACAGTGGGATGGCGAGACCAGGGGCGCTGGGGCTGTGCGGTCCACAGGACTCACCTCGGTACCAGGAAGACTGCCCTAAGAAAGTAGCTTCTGAGCAAAGCTGCATTTACTCTGAAACGTAAGCCTTCCCTGTGGGGCTGGAAGCAAGAATGGAGCCTGCCATCATGTATTTATTCTGTGTTATCTGGAGGTTCTAGCAAATTCAACAACGCAACAGAAAGAAACGGGATTAAAAAAAAAGAGTGGAAGAAAGAGACAAAACAGTCATCATTTGCAGATGAAAATCTGACCTAGAAAATGCATGCAAAAAGTCAATTTAAAAAACTGTTAGGAGAGATGGTAACTGTGACTGGATACAAAATAAATATTTTATTCCAGCACTGAATGGCAAAAAGTACTTATTAACTACAAAAAGAAAAACAGTAGCTATCGGGTGGAGAAGCTCCACCAATACCTAAACCAAGTGATCCACGTGAACTCCACCAGGAAGGCCAGTGGCATCTCCGAGAGATGCCCTGAGAAGGGTGAGCGCCCTCCTGCCGGCATTCCAGCCCCAGGTCCCTACCCCGAATCTCACCAGCTCATCGGGACTCGGTCTATTCACACAAATCTAATTTGAGAGGCAGCTGATAAAATAACTGTCCTGTTTTGTTTTTTTAAATGTCAAGGTCAATACAAAGAAAGGCCAAGGAGCTGTCCCAGAATAAGGAGACTGGAGAGGCTCCACACTGGACAGGGTGCTGGACGCTGCCAGGACGCTCGCGGGGCAGCCGAGAGCGCTGGTCCCTAGGCCGTGGTTACAGAGCAGCACCGAGTGAGTCCGGCTTCCCGAGCTCGTAACCCGGCTGTGGTTCCGGAAAATATCCTCGTTCTGATTTCCCTAGTATGCAGGGAAAAGGGGGCAGAGCACGTTTAACTGACTCTTAAACAGCATGTACACGTGTGGGGAAATACTAAAGCGAATACAGCAGAATGTTAAAAATGGGTGAATCGGAGCTGAGGAGAGGAGTTATATGAGCTAGTCTGAACGAGTGTGGCAACTTTTCTGGAAGCTTGAAATGTTTTCAAAGTGTAAAATTTTAAAAATAAATTAGTATTATAAAGCCCACACCAACAAAAAGAAAAAGAAACACACACACACACACACACACACACACAAAGACACACACACATACACGGCCCACCTTCCCTACATGCAAACACCAACCCCTTTGAAAATAATAAGGAAAAAAGATTCCATTCATATTGACCATCCCCAAGACAAATATATAAAACACCTAGAATTAAACATAACGTGTTAAGAAACATAGAAGCTCCATGTAAAGAAAACCCATAATATAAAGATGGGGATTAACCTCAACAAAATGTATCACTGACACAGAGGAAGGTGTATGATCCAGAGCAGGGGTGTGCACACTGTTTCTATACAGGGCCAGACACTAAATATTTTAGGTTTTTAGGCCACACCGTCTGTGTCTCAACTAAGCAGCCACAGAGCCCATATAAACAAATGGGCGTGGCTGCGTTCCCATAAAACTTTATTTACAGAAACAAGAGTCTGGTGGGACTTGGCCCACAGGCAGTAGTTTGCTGCCCGGATCTAAATGTGCTGAGCTCTCCAGAGTGTTTCCTCTCCTTCCTGGACACGTGGCCCTCCCTTGGAGCGGCCCTGGCCTGAGCTCTGATCACGGGCACACGGGCAGAAGTGGGACCCGCCCATCAACACGCCTCCACACAACCCTCCTGCCGCCTGGACAGCCGAGCTACCGACGGTGAGCTCACCAGACGGTGCCAGCCTGGGTCCCTGATTTGCCACGCGAAGGACGCGTTTTCTGACCACTGATTAGAAACACCGATTTTGGACTTCCCTGTGAGCCAGATGCTGGAATTGATCCATTACAACAAGCAACAACCACAGAAGACTGTGTACAGAAGTCAACATCCACTCAACAAATGCTCAGTGTCCTCCAAGTACCAAGCACTCTGCTGGCTCCGGGAATACAACGCTGTGCAGGGAGCTCAGCCCTGCCCTCGTGGGACATGCAGCTCCCTGCAGGGGAGGACACGAACCACAGAATGACCAGCCCCGTTGACAAGCGCCACCCGGTATGAGCAGGTGTCTGTGCAGGCAGCACATGGGACAGGGAAACACATGACACTCGTACACTTGTTCATGAAGGAACCGGACTCAAAAGTAATCTATAGATAACCAATATGCACAGTAAATCCAGGGCTAGAAAGGGCCACAGAGTTTTTATTTGATTTGATTCGATTTGATTATTTAAAGAATTTATTTATTTATTCGACAGAGAGAGAGAGACAGCGAGAGAGGGAACACAGCAGGGGGAGTGGGAGAGGGAGAAGCAGGCTTCCCGCCAAGCAGGGAGCCCGATGTGGGGCTCAATCCCAGGACGCTGGGATCATGACCTGAGCCGAAGGCAGATACTTCAACGATTGAGCCACCCAGGTGCCCCTGGGGCCACAGAGTTTTTAGAAAATGTCTCCTTGCACCAGCAAATGTGTCTCTTCTCTTCATTACCCACAGGAATCATCTCTTGGGTCCCTTGCTTCTTTCCTGGGGCTTCAAGAACTAAGGTAGTAAAGGGGGAAATGGAAACCATCCATTCCCACTTATCTGCGGTCCAGAGTAGTAGAAACTGAAGAGAATGACCAACCTATTCAGATAGAAGACGTTTCAACAAGCGTCTTTCGCAAAGGGTATGGCTGGCTGCTTCCTCACCTCACCCCGGGGAACTGTAGGGGGTCTGCCTGAGCCCCAAGCCCAGAGCGGCCCTGTCAGTCTTCCTCATCTTGAAGCATACTGCAGAAAACAACACTTGTGCCTCGGAGGTGAATGGGGTAAACTGAGGCAGTGGCCACAGCCAGGTGCTGGGGATCCAGACTTGCAAGCTCTGCAAGGTCATCGGCTCGTGCGGCTATTTAAACTTAAATGAACTTACAGACTAAAAATTAAAAATTGAGTTCTTAGCTGCATTTCAAATGCTCAGCGGCCACACATGACTATCACCACCATCCTGGATGTACAAAGAACATTTCTATCACTGCAGAAAGTTCTCGACTTTCCATGAGATCTCCTGTTGGCTAACCTAAGGGTTAGCAGGTGAGGAAAATCCGTTTACACTGCAACTTGCAGAGAAAAATATAACTGCTAAGAAAGCCACATATTCAGTAGTCTTCTCGCACACTGGGAGCCGAGGCAGGGCTATAAATGTTCCTAGTTAATAGGGAACCCAACCAAAGGGAGGTGGATATTCTTAAGGGAAAGATGTTTTCCTCAAGCTGTGATGAGTCACTGTTCCCAGCTTCAGGGATGTACCTGCCAAGCTGACCGGATATATTTATGTCCCCAAGGGTGGGGGTGAAGGAATGCAAACTTCTCCCGTTCATGTAACTTCACAGCCTGCAACCTGTTTGCTCTGCCATCAGATTCCACATTCACGTTCCTTCTAAATCAGCTCCAAAGGGTCACTAGGCTCACAAGCTAGTTCTCACTGACTGTTCCAGCCATAGCTTCGTGGTAGCATACAGAAGGATCCCAAATTTCACCAGTAAACCGCAGCCAAATCATGTGATAGGAGGCAATTTTCCTGGGAAGGTTTTAGATGGACAACTGGTTCCGGGCACTGCCCTTGCGTGTGCATGAACTCGAGTCACACACGGCTCACCAGCACTGGGCACGAGCAGCTTGCTTCGCCACTCATCGCCATGGATGCCCCACATCACATCAACGTGACCCATCTTACATGAGAACTTGGCACAACACCAACTAGGAAAGTTCTAAACCCCAGAAAATCTGTGAAAGGGAGCAGTGGAAGTCTGTGAGAAGGGCCAGGGAGGAGTCGGAACATACTTGATGTTTCTACTGTCCATTTGGAAAAACAGTAAGTACTTTTTGTTCTTTGATACAAATCACAAAAAGTAGAGCTGCTTTACAAGACAGAGACCAGTTTTATCCTCTGTAATGATGGTTTACCATGAGGAGGGAAGAGAGAGAGACCTACTGAGGAAAACAGGAGACTGGGGAGGGAGGGAATGTTTATGTTTATCAAAAGCGGCACACTTTTTGAGAAGTGTGCTCAGAAGGGTTTCAAAAGACATCCCAAACAGGGACTATTTCCATGAAAACACTTCTACGTTGTCACTGAGACCCCCTGAGGACTCCTGCAGTTCTGAGCCCAGGTCCTTGCCCTTGCCTGCTGGGGGCGGGGGCGGGGGGCATGCCCGGGGCTGCAGGGAAACAGCAGGGGTGTCACCCGGGAACCAGTGAGGAGGGACGGCTTGGCTCTGCAGAAATAACAGACAGGCCGGACAGCCCCATCCAAAGTCATCACGCACTGACCACACATACCAAAAAAAACAAAAAAAACAAAAAAAACACCTAAATGTAAGCCAAATTAGTTATGAGGTACTAATAAGGCCAAAGACTACAATGTACTTTTTTTTATTTCCATAAAAATATACTGTCAATTCAACTTTTAAATCAAACTTCAAAATAAAATATCAAAATGCCTCATCCTTTCAAAGATTTCTGTTTTCAAAAACATGATCTGTTGAGTTCGAGGGGGATCAAATTTACCAACTCAAAGATAAAATATGCTTCTTTAAATAGTAAGACCTACGACGTCAGAAGATCTGCGTAATTCAATCAATATTTCCCTTAATATCCAATGCACGAGGTAACAAACCATGCAGGGGTAATAAAAGATTTATTCAAAATGCAAGACAGAGCAATGGATTTTAACCCAATACAGCACCAAAAGTCCACTGAGGACGTTTCAGACCCGGCACCACAAATCACCTATAGGAAACCCCTGCCTGTCAAGTTTTGGTGAGGCATCGAGGAACGGCATCCACCATCATCTGAACGGCCACTCGAACAGCAACCCCATTCCCAGCCCCGTATCTATGTGAGGCTGGATTTTCTCCCCGTGCTCAACAGAAACCTAGCACCACAGACGAAAAGCACAAGCAGATCCCAGCTGCCCTCCACAAACCAGACGTGAGAGACTTACAAAAAACAAATACCCCTATTCTAAGCTTCTCTGTTTTGGGAAACACAGTGGTTTTCTCATAAACAATTATTCCTGAGATACGTTTACTATTGCTGTTTTTGAATGAGTTCGTAAGTATGTATGTTTTAACTTCTTGGTTCTAATTTCTAACGTGGTGCGTGTAACAGACAAACCCCACACAAACAAAAGCTCTCTGGCGTCCCCAGTAACCTGTAAGGGTGTGAAAGGACTCTTGGCCCCAACACCCTGCTGGAACAGATGTCTGACCTTGCTGGAACAGACGAAGGTGGGGCGTGGCCGGAGGGGAGAGGTGGCGGGCCGCCGTCAGCAACGCAGGGACCTGGGCTGAGGGGCTGGGCTGGGCTGGGCCCCACGGGCTGGGGGCAGCTGCTGTGGCTTCCAGCAGGAAGGTGACGCAGTCCAAGCCCCCCTCTGCACACTCGTGGGGAAGGACGAGAGCCCTCCCCGCGAAGGAAATAAACGCAATATGAGCTTGCGCCTCTCTGGCCATGGTTAGACATGCCACAGATGACTAAGGGGGAAAAGTTTCTTATCAAGCAAACCATGTATACAAACACCCATCTCTTTTCCGTGTGCCTCCCGGAAAGCATCCGTAGGAGAGAGAAGCCGCAAGTTTGCAGTCAGCTCATGATTTAGTGCCAGAACTGTTCCGTCCAAGGACAGGAGGACCTGCACTAACACCTCTTCATCCTGCTGTTGGCCTTCCAGAAGCGGGGCCCCGGGGCCGGCGGGGCCGGAGAGACACAGACCAGATGCACCCGCCGCCCTCACAGCCTTGGTCCAGGCTCCCGGGCGGCTCGTGGCACGCCCTCGCGGCTTCCCGTCACCCATTCACGAAATCCGTTTACAACCAGAGATTCCATCTTCTGTCCTTTAAATCCATCAGGAACCTTTTACCAGAAAACCGGAAACTTGAAAAAAGTGATAGCGGCCGGAGGCCGGAGCGTTAACCACAAAACCTCCTAGCGAGTCACAATGCAAGGGCCTACTTCCAGGAAATCAAAGTAAAAGCATGTCTATAATCCTCTCATTTTAATATGAAATGCTTTAAATGTAGGGTAATTATGGAGATGAGGCATTGCTGTAATTTGAGTTGTCACTAATTTACCAAGTTTATCCCCTGACACTCACAAGATGCAAAAACAGCAAATAGTAAATTACTGTATCTCCAAATCAAAAGCTTTCGTTTCATCTCGCACGTAATTTTAAACAGAGCTGTGTCTTTTTTGAAAGCATTAACCGTGAACATCATTAAAACTCTACAGAATACCCTTTTAGCATCCACCAATCATCTTCCTCTATCCACAACAAAGGCTTCCCTAAATTTATTATAAATTCAATTCAGCTGTATGTCATGATAAGTAACATCCTTCTCATAGACCGATTTCTAAAATACCATATATGTTTTCCTATCAGGGTGATAAGTCCAAAAACCTTGGTGTGAACTAAATGCTGGAAAGTGGCCCATATTTTCATTAACAAAGGATCAGTGTCCTAGCTCCCAAGTCACTACACTCCCATAAACCCTTTTAAAGTAAGCATTTAGCAAGACGACAGAGTAACTCTGGACAAATGTATGTGACCCACAGTGACTGTCAACGACCAAGCAAACCAGGATAAAGGGTTTATTTAGTGAAAATGCACATTCCGGGTTTCGGCCACACTCTCCAGACACGACACAGTCGCAGCTGAACCTACAGCTTCGCTTCCTTCCGCTGAGCCGTACCTGCTCCCAGGGTCCCAGCTTCTTCACGCGGCCTTTCCCATTCCTCCAACTTGCTCGTCCAAACAGGCACCAGACCGGAACCTTTCTTCCTCGGAGGCCCCTCCGGCTACTGCTCTTCTCTCCAGCCCAGCCCAGCCCCGCACACCTCCCCGCAGCACCGCCCGTGCACCTGGGGCCGGCACAGCCCCCACTCTGGGCCACTGGAAGCAGGCTGAGCTGACACCCTCTCCCATCCACAGGGCAAACCCTGCGCAGCACGCAGGCCCACTCCTGGGCCGACCCCGCCATGACCGAGTTACTGTCGCCTGGATGCTGCTGTCTTCACCAAGTCTGGGGCAGTTTCCAGCTAATTTCAAAATGACTTCAATCTGATAACTACTTGGGTGGCGGTTACTAACTAATTCCATACTTTTCAAGTGACCAGTTGGAACAGCACTGAGAAGCTATACAAAACAAACACGTCCGTAGTAAAAAGCCGTGGGGGTCACAGTCACTTTCCATCAAGGTCCACGCACAGAAGCTGTGATCCCTCCCCCGGGCCACTCTCCACGCGTCCTTCAGAGGCTGGAGTGCACCCGTGCGGCGGAGAATAAGGGCCACGAGATGGGCAGTAATCAATTGACAAACCCAGGCAAGGACCATCAAAAGGTGCTAAGGGAGACAGACAGACCCCTCTGCTTCCTGACAGACACATGCTCTAGGTGCCTATGAGGCAGTTTCTGGCAAAAAACACATCAAACCTGAGTCTGATCAAATCTCTAGGTCCCACAACACATTCACAGGAAGTGGACACCACGGGAATCCAACCCGTAAACACAGAGGGTGGAAACTATACAGGACAAATGACCTGTCTCTTCAGCGAGGAAAATAAAGAGACAGATGAAACCTACAGATGACAAGACATGTAAGTGACACCAACCAATCACACCGTCTGCACCTGATTTAGTTCCTGATCCAAACAAACACGCCGTAAGAAAAGAAATCGGTAAGACAGCAAGGGAAATGTGAACACTGACTGGAACTTCGATGACAAGTAAGAAATTATGAATAACTTTTAAGGTGTGATCATGACATTGTGATTAGGTTTCTTAAAAAAGGATCTTTATCTTTTACTAAAGTGTTTACACGCAGAATGATGTGACATCTGTGATCTGCTTCCAGGTCGCTGGGGGCCAGAGGAAAGATGAGTGGGGGCAAAGGTAAAGCAAGCTAGGTCCCGACACGCTAACCGTCAATGCCAGGGACGGCTACATGCAAGTTCACTGCTCCTATTTTTACGTTTGAAATTTTCCGTAACAGAAAGTGTTAAAAAAGAAAAAAAGAGCCATGTTCATCACAGAAAGTCCGGGAAACGCAGAAAAGTAAAAAGAAAGAATCCCATGACCTGACCATTCACAGAGGCTACCACAAACAGAAGTCTTGTTTTTACTGTAATCAATCAAGTAGTTCATGTGTTTAAAAAAAAAAAGAAGCTGGAAAAAAGAGGGACGAGCAAGTGAGGGGCTGTGTATGGGCCTGTTTCTGTGGAGTTCACACATTACGTCTACATCAAATTCCAAATTTGAGGGCGCCTGGGTGGCTCAGTTGGTTAAGCGACTGCCTTCGGCTCAGGTCATGATCCTGGAGTCCCGGGATCGAGTCCCGCATCGGGCTCCCTGCTCGGCGGGGAGTCTGCTTCTCCCTCTGACCTTCTCCCCTCTCATGTGCTCTCTCTCTCTCTCTTAAATAAATAAAATCTTTAAAAAAATTCCAAATTTGATGGTATAAAGAACTACAGTCACACACACGAACCACACCCACCCATATAACCGGAGAGGGCTGTCCACACGACCCGGGGGAAGCTGACTCGCCACCTCCGAAAACCACGTGAAATTGATGACATTGCTTTCCCTGCGGAAGCTGCAAATTCATTCAGTTACTCACATGTTCATTCAACAAACACAACTCAGTTGTGCCCCTCCTGCCAGCCAGTTCCTGCCCTGTGTCTCCAGGGAAAAAGACAAAGCCCTCAGGGAGCTCACGGGCGGGAGAAACGCCAGGCCCGAGGCCCAGTCAAGTGAACCAGGGGCTAAGTTATAAACGATGTGTACTTCCCTCCCTGGGCGGGTCCAGGGGACTCGGCACAGTGTGGCCACACTGTAGGAGAGCAAGACCAGCTTTGAATGTATCACAAGGAATTGTCTTCCCGCCAATAATTCAAAAATATTGAAGTTTTGGGAAGACGTACTTGTGTAACAAATGGTAAATTCTAGTATTCCTCTCAAGCACACCTTTTCCAGAGTGGGAAAGAGGGAGGAACAGCACGATTGGAGCTGTCCCTGGGAGTGGGCGGTGCGTGCCATGCCTCCCAGGATGGATGTCACCCAGCGGGAAAGGGCGTGCGTATCGCCACAACGCAAAAATAATAATAATAAAAAAAAAAGCTCCAAGGCTCATGCACCATACTCCACTAAGTCCAAGTCCACGAAATGCCCAGTACAGTAAGAATTTTAAATTTATGGTAAAGAAGTTCATACCTTCAAATATTAATGGTAAACCCACATACCAACGCCCGGGAGGTAACAAGCAGTAATTGCCGCCCTTCTTTAAAAGTCAGTAATGAATTTCCCAGTTTGGTGTGACAAAAACATACACATTCAACTTCCCTGCACTGAATTCATGAAAATTTCCTGATTGCTTTCCACATGATAGGCCCAAGAGCCTTGACCTAGAGCTAAAAAGAAGTTTACAACAGCCCATTCCATATCGGTGACTACTCAGGTTTATGCTCTCTAAAACAGAAAAAAACGTCACCTAGCTCAAACCGCTAAACGTGTTAGTCAACAGGCTTTGCCAGTTTTCAGAAGCAAACAGGGGAAGGAGACACAGACCACCCTCCCAATGTTTCTCCTTCTGCCCGTTTGTTCCGTTCCTGTGATTTTTACATCACTGCCTACATGGAGACTGCTTAGAAGCACGGCTGAAGGCAAACACAGGCACAGTAGGGCAACAAACACAGAGCAGGCAAGTGCCCAGGCTGTCGGTCACAGCACGGGGCTCTGTGACGTGCCCACCCAGAAGGCGAGCCCCTTGAACGCAAACCTGCCAGGGGCCGCCAACACCCACCACACGTTATAAACAACGGACCTGGTACTGGCCTATTCAGAGGATGATCTGAGGCCTCGGGTGGCTGGCATTCCTTCTCCTTGAGTTAGAGAAAATACTAGCATGCTCCACATTCAGTAAGCTAGGCCCAAGTCAGGAGTGCACCTACTCAACGGAGGGGCAGGGAGCTCTGCAAATCTGACTGAATTGTGTAAAGGTGCATTAGCAGAACAGGCCTCTAAGAGCCCGGGGGCAGGGAGGGGATGAAGCTGTTTGCCTGTCACTTTCTCAGGAGAGGATTGACTGGTCCTGAAATGTATTTACTGGCCCAGATTAGAGATGGAGCGGGTTATGGAAAAGAGAACAAAACAGTAACAAAGATAGGACAGAATAACTCTGTTGCTCACCAAGCCCCGGTTTTAGGGAAATACATACTTTTCACGCTTGTAAAATAAAGGTATGCTCTCCCTCTCACACCCTGAGTAGGAGTGAGTCACTGTTAATGCTGCATTGGCAAACCATTCGATGCAATATTTACAACCAAACGCACCAAGACCCTAGGTAGGGGAGAAGTTTACAGAAGCAAGATTTGGGCGCTGGGAATCACCCCAGCAAAAATCCCCTGGACTCTCTGATACAAGAATAATTAGACCGTCAGAGACAAGTCTGGAACAGGAAACCCATTGGAGAAATATAAACACTAGAGAGGAATTAAAGGCACTTACTACACAGAAACAGAAAGTGCCCGAAAAGGAAGCAGGGTAAACAGGCTTTCTCCTGATCAACAAATCTTGAGAAAACAAGAATCATAGGGGACAGTCCATGGGGGACAAAAGTGGACATGGGAACCAGAGTGAATATCCCTAAAAGCACCCTTGGGGCATCGTTGACCCAGCCACCCCTAGGGATGCCGGGGGCTGCTTTCTCCCTGACCTGGCCCCCATGCCCGGCTGTTTCCCCTTCCAGCCCGGGAATCCCAGCTGTGCTAGGAAGGCCCGAGGGCTGGGTATCACTGTCCTATCCCAGGAGCTTCGTCTTCAGGGACACTGAGCAGAGAGCACTTCCTGTCCTGGCCCCCTGCCCGCGGGATGGGAACTCCCTTCCCAGCCCAAGTCACTGCCATTCAGACGTTGGCCCCTACTGCAGGGAGTGGGGGGAGGCACACCTCCCCCACCGAAACCACCTGCTGCTGTCCTTTTCCAGGAGTGCGCGCAGGGGAACCCCAGGATTCAGACCAGTTGGGGAGTGGGGCAACCCCTCGGGACCCAGGCTGGGTGAGGGTCAGGGGTATCCTCCGGTCCGGGCCTGGCAAGGGTAAAGGCGACCCTTATGGTTCAGGCCAGGTGGGGCCTGGGAGACCCTCGGAGCCCAAGGCCGGGGCAGGGTGGAGGTCGGGAGTGGACCCCCTTGTCCAGGTTGAGCACAGATCAGACCTCGGTCGGAGAGCAGCAGCGTCCCTGAGGCCCACCCAGGCTGGGCGGGGTCGAAGGCGTCTCCGGTGTCGGGCAGGGCGGGGTCGGGCCAGGGGTGGGGGTGACCCCAGGGTCTAGGTCAAGCAAGGATTCCGGGGGGGGGGGTGGTCGGGCCCCGGGCCAGGATGACCTCCGGGTCCAGGCCGGGCGGAGGCCGTGGCACTCACTGTTTGGGCAGCTGCAGGGCGGGCGCGCCGCGCCGCTGGAAGGCCCCGTCCACGAAGACGCCGTTCTTGCCAAGGCAGCGCAGGTAGAAGTGCGGCTCCTGGAAGGTGAGCTGCAGGTGGCGCCGCGAGATGAAGCTCGACAGGCCCATGCTCAGGTCCACCGAGCCCTGCGACGAGTTGCGGCCGATGGTGACGCTGGGCTGCCGCATGAGGAACTCGAACTCGCGGCCCTCGAGGCGCGCCAGCGCGGGCCCGGGGCTCCTTCGCACCGAGGCGGCCGCCGCGGCCACCAGGGCCTCACCCGCCGCGGCCCCCGCGCCCGGGCCCGCCGCCGCGCCCCCCGCGCCCCCAGAGATCGCGCCCCCCGCGCCCCCCGC
>NW_027397132.1:2949070-3089369 GCF_003265705.2 Callorhinus ursinus
GCGGGCCCCGCTGTCCTCGCCGACTTCGGCCATGTTCGCGCAGCTCCGAGCGGCCTCCGGCGGCGGCGCGGCGGCGGGGGGCGGGGCTCCGCGGGGCGCGGGCGGGCGGGCGCGGCATCCCGGGCCGGATCGCGGCGGAGCGGAGTCGGAGTCGGAGGCCGAGCGCGCGCGCGCGCCGCCCGCCGGCCCTCCGGGGGCGGGCGGGGGAGGTGTCCACCACGCGCTGCCCTTCCCCGCACCCCCCCCCGCCCCCAGCTCCCGCCGTGTCCTGGAGGGACCGGGGAGGGGAACCCCTGAAAGTCTCACTGGAAAGTTTTGCTCCCGGGTCACTGGGGACAGGGACAAGTGACCTCAGCAGTCTCCGGGTCCCGAGTCGCTCCCTCCCTCCGCCCACCCTGAACTCGAGCCCCCGAAAGAAGAGTCCCTGTGTGCCTTTTTGGAGTCATTTATTCACTCCACAAACAGCCAGCTCAAATACCCCGGGGAGACCCACGCTGAGCACCAGCTTAAGGGCGGCAGAAACCGCCTTACCCTTCAAGCCGCTGCCCGGCGGGCTCATCGGGGAGGCAGACGCCCGGCCAGTGGGGCATCGGGGCTCGGACCCCTTTAGTGCTCCAGTGTGCTGGTCATGCCTTCCTCCTTTAGCCGGGTCCCCTAAGAAAGGTGGCAACGTTTCCAACGTTTAACAATTATCGAGTGTGAGAACCCAGACCCTCCGTGGTGGAGCTGACCGTTCGGTGGGAGCCGCAGACCTGAGTCCAGTGGCCAGTCCTGCGAGGCATTGCTGGGTCATGACCCGCGAGGGTGGGGGGAGGTGGGGCCCCCCAAGGTGGGAAGCTTGCGTGCTTACTCACGTCCGTGGGGACCTGCAGTACATACTGGTCCAATCATCACCTGAGCGAATACACAGATACAAACATAAACAAGTGTTTGCGGGGGGTGGGGGGGGCAAGTAACACATTTTTATGAAAAACTGTAACAAGAGAACCTACTTGGCAGAGGGAGGACAGTAAAAAGGGGGTCAGGGATCCTTAGGGAAGAATGACACATCCAAGGATGATTTGGGGGTCTGGGGGATGGCATTCCAGCCAGGGGACAGCATGTTTAAGGAAGGGAGTGTGGCACCTTCAGGGGGATTGACAGGTCCCTGGGGATGGAAGCGACAGTGACCTCAGCTGAACCCGATGAGGCAAAAGAGCCTAAAGGGCCATTTGGGTCAGGTACAGATTTAGGTCTTATTCCACCAGTCATGGAAACCAGTGAGGGGTTGTGGGCAGAAGGGCAGCATGCAGACCCACGTATCTGAAATAGAACCACTGGCAGTTGTGTGGAGCCTGGATCAGAAAGGGGTCAGTGACTGTGAGGGGCCAGTTGGGAAGCTGGTGGCCCAGGCAAGGGGGTGTTGAAGAAGCGAGGTGGACAGACCTTGGGGGGATTCCAGCAATATTTATGTCATCCAAAGGCATATACATACACCCTCGTGGTAAGAAGGTAGAATGGTGCAGCTGCTAGAGAAAACAATATGGCAGTTCCTCAAAACATTAAACATAAAATAACCATATGATCCAGGAACTGGACTTCTAGGTATGGAACCAAAAAGGACAGAAAGCAGGGTCTTGAAAAGGTATTTGTACACCCATGTTCAGAGCAGCATTATTCACAATTGCCAAAAGGCGGGAGCCAAATTTCCATCGACATGTGGGGGATGCACAGCCAAGGGAATATCGCTCAGCCTTGAAAAGGAAGCCGACTGACACCTGCTACCACGTGGAGGAAGCTGGAGGGCGCTGTGCTAAGAGAAGCCAGCCGGCCACAGAAAGACAAGTCCTGTAAAATTCCCAAGAGTGGTCAAGTTCTTAGAGACAGACAATAGAAGGGTGGGCGCCAGGGGCTGGGCGGAGGGGTGGACAATGGAGAGCTAATGGGGACAGAGTTTTGGTTTTGCAAGATAAAGAAGTTTTGGTGGTGGATGGTGGTGACAGTGGCACAATGATGTGAATGTACTCACCACCACCGAACTGTATACTTAAAATGTTTAAGACAGTAAAATTCATGTGGTGTGTTTTACAACGGCATCTGTATTTTTAAGAGTGAGAGATTTACATGTAACCTCCAAGGTTCTTTCTTCTGGCTCATCTGAGGTGACTTCTCGCTTTTTAATGCCAGGTCTGTTTGAGGACAAGAGGTACGTATGTACCTCCAGGCCCCTCTGGCTGCACTTAATATGAAATGTGAAGACTTATGCACAGACTGACAAAGCTATATGAATCTTTTCCCGAGGAGCAAGAACCTGCATGGTGATAACACCAGGAGCTTGCAGGGCTGACGCCCAGTGACCTTGCGAAGTCCAAACACCCCATCGTTGCAATTCCTTCCTCCAACAGCAAGCCACTGGATATACTGACAGCATCAGCAGAGAGCATAAGAAAAGGGCCAATAAAAGACCACTGAAGAACCAAAATACAAGACGCTGAATTCTTGTCTCACTCTGTCCAGGTCTAGAGGGCATACTGGAGCTGCTTCACAAAGCATGCACTCAAAAAAGGAGCAATGACTGGCTTGCCAGGGAGAACCTTGTCAACCTTTTGGATCCTACGAGATCCAGGCTCTTACCCTGATAGAAGCCTCTGGAGCTAGCTGCAGAAAAAGAAAGGAAGAGAAGTAACTCCAAGGTACTAAACCATCGACAAGAGAAGTAGGCTGAATGGGGAGGTGACAGTTAAGGCTGTGTTGAAAAGAGGCAATGAGCTACCTGGAGAGAGAGCCCATTAAAAAAAGAAAGAAAGAAAAGACAAAACATGTGAACAGATTATTTATCCAAGAAGAAATGTGGATGACGGACAAGCACAGGAAAAGAGGCTCAACCTCATTGCATGTTAGGAGCAAGTTAAAACAACAAGGAGATAGCACTAGATACCTATTAAAATTACTTAAAGGAAATGATGAAGCCAACCGTCCCTGCCAACGAGGAACAGCAGGCTTCTCAACATAGCGAGCGCTTGAGAAAACGGTCTGGCGGTTTCTCATCAAGTTCAGCAGACTGACCTGATGGCTGGCAGTCCCATCGCTAGGCTTTAACCCAAGTGAAACGGAAACTTGTGTTGACACAAGGACCTGTGCACAAATACTCACCACCAAACACTGGAAACAGCCCAACCACCCAAATGAACCTGGGCCGGGGGATGGATAAACAAACCTCCGCACAGCCACGTGATGGAATTCACGGCACCAATGAAAACGAGCAAAGTGCAAACACGCGGGACAGCATGGGTGAACCCCCAAATGCACTGGGTGTGCTTTTATTTGTAGGACATTCTGGGCAAAGCACAACTGTAGAGACAAACAGATGAGCGGGTGCCCAGGGGCTGGAGGTCTGGGGAGAGGCTGACCCAAACATGACATGCGGGAATTTTTGGCAGGGGCGGTGATTGTGGTGGTGATTGTGTGACTCCGTGTGTCTGTTAAAAGTAGCAAAACTGTGCACTAAAAAAAGTGAATTTTACTCTGTGTAAATAGTACCTTTTTACAAATTAGAACAGCAGCCATTCTACAGAGCTTGCGTTTATAGACCCCCAAACAAAGATTAAGGACCATGCTGCCCGAATCAGAAGCCACGAGCCACAACTGGCTATTTATGTATATTCTAATTAAAATGTGCATTTTATGTATATTCTAAATAAAATGAAGTAAACTTCATCAGAATTAGAATTAAACTTTCCATTCCTCAGTGGCATGGGCCATGTTTCCGGTGCTGGATCTGGAGAGCCAGGTGGCTGCGGTGCTGACCGCTGGGTGGGGTACGGCCGGGCTACGGCCTTGGCTCGCTCCTCTCTTTATCTTCCCAAGTCAGGAATCATGCCAGGGACGGAGTAGCTGCACAAGACCCACAAAGAAGCGACAGTGGGCCCCCAACAGCTCTGAGGGCTTTTCACTTGATCTCCTGGTCTGGGGCAGGTATGTGCAAAGCGGCAGAGCAGAACCCCAGCATGAGCCCAGAGGCTGATAGAACCCCAGAGCTGGCTGAGTCTGAAGGCAGGCGGATGGGGCTGAGGAGGAGAGGCCTCCAAGTCTGGAAGCTGCTGGTCCACACCAGCATCCTCGAGGGGTGGGAGCTCACTTAATATGTGTCGAATGCCTGGGGAACCCAGACCACTGTCTTCTCATCTTTTTCCTGTCTGCTGAGAGTCCCTTCCTGTGGCAGCCTTAGCCTTCTGGGATCCTTCCTGTGGCCCCAGTACTGCTTCCTGCCTCTTTGCTGAGTCCCGAGGGCCTCACGTCATGCAGCCACGGGACCTCTGGCTATTACTGGGCAGGACTGTGAAAGACAGCCAGAGAGGGACAGAGAGAGAGACAGAGAGAACAATGCTCCATAGAAACACCACCTCCTTGCTCATTTGAGACCACAGCTCAAGAACCCAAGAGACGTGAGCCCTGTGTCCAGAGCTCCCAGGGAGCAGGCTGACTTGTTTTTCTTTTACAGCCTACCACCTCCAGCCACCCTATCGTTCCTGAAACACCAGTTCAGGAAAAGCTGTGTCTGACTTCGACAGCACAGGACATTGCTGAAACCAAGGCATGGATGGAAAGTACTCTTGGCAGAATACCCTGGTGTTGGCGCTTAGAAAAAGGGGCAGACTCAGCTGGGCGGTTCTGGCTTGGGGCATCTCTCACGAGGTTGTGTCTGTCAAGATGTTGGTCTGGGCTGCACCCTTGGGAAGTTTGTCTGAGCCTGGAAGATCCGCCTCCAAGGTGCCAAGCTCAGGCACCTGGAGGCTCGGCGTTGCTACTGCCTAGAGGCCTGTGTCCCTTAGCAGCTGGATGACCTCCCGACAGGGCGGCTCGAGCATCCTCCAACGTGGTGGCTGGCTTCCCTCGGAGTGCGGGATCCAAGAGACAGCGGAGAGGGGGCTGCAAGGTCTCTGTATGACCCTCAGAATCCCCACCCTGCCATTTCTACCATATCCCCGTGGTTACAAGGTCAGCCCAGTTCAGTACAGGAGGGGACCCCACAGGAGTGTGGCCACCAGGAGGGGAGTAGAATGGAGGAGGAGATGCTCCACACATCTCTGTAGCAGCCTGACAATCTGTGGGCGATAACCATGGGAGCGGTCTGAGGAAGGCGAGCTCTGAGCTGGTTGGACGGTGCAGTGGCCACCTTAAGACAGAGTGGCACGGAGGGACGCTGGAGGGGGCACGGACTTTGGAACTCGCCATGTAACCGTGGACAAGTTACTGGGCATCCTCTGCTGTAACACAGACTTAGGGGCCTGTGGGAGATCTTAAAAGAGAACGTCAATGGGCCTGCAAGACACTCATGAACTCACTCATGTCACTCCGAGAAACGGAGCGTGTTTTATAGGAATAGACTTGGAAGTGAGGACAGCAAGACTCTTAGACCGAAGGCCAGCTCCACAGAAGCCCCCAGAAGCTGCTCAGCCCGGCAGGTCTTGCAAAGGAGAGCACTCTGGACGGATTGCAAGAGCATTGCACGATGGGCGTGCCGAGGGATATTTTTTTCTGAGCTTTTACCGTGAAGACCCGATGGGGTGGGGAAACTTTCAAAAGTGCCGGGACCCCCAGGAGTGAGCGTTTTTAGGTCTCAGACGTGTCCAGCACTGCGTCACCGAGGGGTGGCTTTCCGGTCCCCGTGGGCTCCCCCGGTGCTTCCTGTTCTTGGGCTTGCGCTCTGGGAAGTTGTGGCTCTCTGCATCCGCTGTCTGTTTCTCTGGTGTGTGGACAGAGGTCTGCCCCGTGGCCTCACTTCTCTGAGGGATCTGAGAAGAGCTGTTCATTTTCCACGCGTCCAGCCTTCCTTGCGACACGTGGACCAGAGCCGTGGCGTCTCCGCCCCTGACGCACGGGACTGGAAACGGGAAGTGATTGTAAGTGATCCTTCAGCAGCTCCGTTTCTGCTTCTTGGCAAAGGTTTCGTGCATCTACGGGGTCATGCCAGGCTTCCCGGCCTCAGGTCAGAGCCCAGTCCGTGAAGCATTACAGTGTGGCGATGTGGTGGCCGTTCTAAGGCTTCACGATCCTGAACACGGGCAGGAATGCCTGAGGGACAGCTTATGGCCCCTGCGGTTCCAACACACAGCCACCGGTCATGTAGCCATGGAGCATTTGAAATGTGGCTGATCCAAACTGAGATGTGCTGCAAGTGTCAAATACACTATACTACGGATTTCAAAGACTTAGTTAAAAAAAAAAAGCAACATATTATTACTATATTCATAGTTTTTATATGGGTTACAGTTTGAAATGATAATATTTGGGAAATACTGGGTTAAATAAAGCGAACACTAAAATTAATGTCACATTTCTTTTCACCATTTTGTTTTTTTTATTTTTTATTTTTTTTAATTTTATTTATTTATTTGACAGAGAGAGACAGCGAGAGGGAACACAAGCAGGGGGAGTGGGAGAGGGAGAAGCAGGCTCCCGGCTGAGCAGGGAGCCTGATGCGGGGCTCGATCCCAGGACCCTGGGATCATGACCTGAGCCGAAGTCTTAACGACTGAGCCACCCAGGCGCCCGTCTTTTCACCATTTTATTTTATTTTAATTTTTATTTTTTTTAAAGATTTCATTTATTTATTTGAGAGGGAGAGAATGAGAGATAGAGAGCACGAGAGGGAAGGGGGTCAGAGGGAGAAGCAGACCCCCCGCCGAGAAGGGAGCCCGATGTGGGACTCGATCCCGGGACTCCAGGATCATGACCTGAGCCGAAGGCAGTCGCTTAACCAACTGAGCCGCCCAGGCGCCTTCTTTTCACCATTTTAACGCAGCTCCTAGAAAATTTAAAATTGCATTTGTGCCTCACATTATATTTCTGCCGGATGGTGTGTTAGAGGCCAGTGACACTTCCTTGGTCCAATCAATGTTTTTGTCTTCGTGATGATGCTTTTGATTTGTGTTTGAGCAGAGCGAGGGCTCCTAGCTCTCAATTTGGTGTCTCTGTGTCGTGTGTATTCCTTCCTCTCTTACTTGTCAGATCGCCTTGTGCAAGTCGCAGTGTCCAAGGGGCCTGCGCCCGGAGCTGAATCCACCGCGGGAGGGCGGTGCAGAGGCCAAAGGAACATGCAGTGTCTGGCGAGCCATGCGCTGTTTCTGCCCCGGGGTGGCTTTGGTCTTCAGCCACGGAAACAAACGCCGGCCAACTTAAACACGAAGGGAATTTATCGGCGTGTTGCTGGGCAGTTCACAGAACCAAAAAAGCCAAGATGCAGGTTTCCGGAAAGGGCGGGAGTCAGCTGCCCTGGGGATTTATAGCAGCATCACCTCAAGGCTGCTCTCTCGGCCGGGGGTGGGGTGGGGTGGTGGGGGCCTGTGGGGATCCATCAGCTCAGGCTTCTCCCCTTCTTGCACCATCCCAGGCCAGCCGAGCGGGGCAGGAATGCCCAGGACACGGCGGCTGATTGGCTGGCAGGGGCTCTGGGCCCAGGTCTGGGAGGGGGAGTGTGTGCTGAGCGGGCAGAAACAATATGTAGCACTGCCTCATTCCAACCTCATTTCGTCAGTGACCACTGGAGGACTCCGCCAATTCAGCTCTTTTGAGAGACTCTTAAGTGCATCTTTGCAAACTTTGAAATATGGAAACACATCAAACATGTACAGAAGAGGACAGAATAAGAAAATAAATCTCCACGGACCCGTCGCCCAGCCTCCACAAGGATCAGCGTCGGGTCAGGCTTGTTTCATCAATAAGCCACCCAAATCCTCCTGAATTATTTTGGAGCAAATCTCAGGCATTATATCATTTCCGGTAACTCAGCGTGTATCTCTACAAGAGTTTGCTTAAAAAAAAAAAAAACCCACCCAACATAACCACGATATTATCACCCATAAAAGAATCCCAACAATGCCATAATATGACCACGTTTCTGGCCGGTGTTCAGATTCTCGTTTTCTAACAACTTTATGGAGGTAGAATCTCCGTATCAAATTAACGAACTGTCGCCCCGTCCAGTCTTCCGGTATTATTTAGAAATGTTTCTGCCACCCAAAATGCTCCCTCACGCCCTTGTGCAGCCAGGCCTCACCTGGGAAAACAGTCTAGTGAAAAGTTAAACATACACTCAGGGTGCAGCCCAGCACTTCCACCCCAAGGAACCTGCTCAAGAGAAATGAACACACATGCCGAAGACCACTCCATGAATGTCTAGAGCAGAATTACTCATGAAACCCACACTGAAAACGATCCACGTGTCTATCAACCAGTGGGCTGATTTTTTTTTTTTTTTAAACCGGTAGAGTCCTACAATCAAGCACGATCAGCACTAACAAGGCGGGACTGCTGATATGTGGGACAATATGGATGAACCACAAGCCTGGTGCTTAGTGAAAGCAGCAGAATCATCCATGATGGATGATTCTGTGCAGGGGAAACGGGTAAGAAAGGAGAACTTTAGAGGAGAAAGCGTCTTGGGGCAGCCTGAGTGCCCCTCCTGGGACCCTTCCCTCTCCTCTCTCCTCGGAGGCTCTAGCATCACCCTCCAAACCAGAAGCTGGTGCTTTCAGTTCTGCAACCCCAGTTGCCCCCAAACAAGGGCACACAAGGCTTGGCTACTTCCAGAAATAAATGCAGACGGAACAAAATGCAAATTTAGATATCAGGAAATATCCTGCCCACATCAAGTTAAGGATCATGTTTTCATGTCTTAAAACAATACTTTGCTTCTGTCCTGTTCAACGTAATTTGTTTTTGTTTTAATATGATTTGCTAGCAGATGCCAAACCGGAGGGGGAGCTGTCACCTCTATCCTTCAGACCGGGTGGGTCAGGGGCCCCAGTCTTGCGGCCCGCGGCGTCTCGCTCGTACCTAAGAGTGCACGATCTTCTCCAGGACCCCTGCAGTTTCACCTTGTCATTCATCCTCGGGAGGTGGTTAGGGACCACTGTTGTCCTGCTTCGACAGTGGGGAGGCGGGGGACTCAGCTCGATGTGTCTCTTCTCAGACCACAGAAGCTGCTGGTGAAAAATTAACCAGACTCGTCCCACAAGCAGATCTTTCCCTTTGGCAATTCACTGCATCATACTTTATTTCCGTTAACCTTTATTGAGCTCTTGCTGTGTGCCAGGCACCGTGCAAGCACCTCGACTACCTTATTTCATTCTCTAAACGACCCCGTGAAGGCATGATCACCGGCCCCGTTTGACAGTGCAGACAAGTGAACAGAAGTTTAAAGAAGTGAAGGGGGTCACCTGAGGGCCGCGGCTGGTTTAGCTCCTAGACCGAGGTGTTGTCAAAACCCACTTGGGGCTCTCTGTACCCCCTGCTCCTTGCAAATTGCTGAAATTTATTAGCTGAAGGGGAATTTTCTAAAATACATAGGCAAAAAGCTTTCCCTTAATCTTTCCTACAAAATGCTTCGTCACCCACACAGGTGACAATACGCTTCTGCCCCTGAGGTTAGGAGAGCTGATGGCATACGGGTGCAGTGGGTGCGTGGACAACCCCCTCAGGTTTCAGGTGCAGCTCCCACAACTTACTACCTGCGTGACCCTGGGCGAGTTACTCGATCCCACCCCATGCCTGTTTCCCCACCTCCTGTAAATCTCCAGACTAGACGGGGTCGGGGGGACCTGTGTGTAGAAGGCTTGGTGCAGCGCCTGGTAGGTAAGCCAGATCTCAGTCATGCTGCTCATCATCGGGCTGGATCACTACTAGCGTTCAAGAAAGGTCAACTGCAGCCCACGGTTACTAATTTCATATGTTTCATATGTTTCAACCTAAAATTATCATGGGAACTCAAGCTTAAAAAAAAAAACACAGACCCAAGTGTAGGAGTGCGACCAGAAATTCTCTGAGGTCTGAACAGGGAAGAAGATGGAGCCAAACGCTGCAAGACAAAATGAGATTGGACGTCGCGGACTCCAGGCCACGGGGAGCGGCTGCCTGTTTCTCACCCACCTCTAAACGCACATGACCACAGTCCCTGTTTTGAAGTGGGAGAAAAGGAAACAGTGAACGCAGCTTCCCACGTCTGTGAAGAAATCTGTAGCCTAGAGAAGGAAATGGAATTCGAGAAGCCCTGGCCTCCAGCCCAACTCCCAGCCATTTATCAAAAGTGTGGCTGGACCAGATGCACTCTGCGCTGGGGTCATTGGAAGCAGATGAGACAGGGCCTCCTGTTCTGTGTGTACCTTTGCAGCTGATGTGCGCGGGGAGGCCACGGAACGCGTGTGAAATGTGCACAGCCCAGCAGCCCCTGGCTGTCTGGTACCCACCTATCATATTTCCCCTCCGCCATTTACCCGATCAAGGATTCAAAGGGAAAGACAAGCTGGCAAGAGAGTCTTACAGACCTTACGCTAATCGAAAAGGATTAAATCTGTAAGACATCATTTTGCTTCCCTCTTTTTATGTTTATCAGTGCCATGGAGAATGAGCAGCTAGCTGCTGAATTTGAAGTGAGAGGGCATATTCACTTACCAGGTTGGAAATCCTCCCTGGCAAGCGTTTTCTTACCACACCAAGAGTAGCAAATGCAGGTCCTGGAGGATATTTAGAATAAACCTAGAATAAAATGATAGTTAATGTCTGAGAAAAGCACCAAATAAATAGAAGATATATATATATATAAAAAAAAAAAAAAACAGAGTACAGGACCCAAGATCCCTGAGCCTCTCTCAAAACTAAGAATGTAAACCACTGATTCCCACTTGGGAAAAGCCAGGCTTCACCCTATGCACAGGGAGACAAATGGAACTTCTACAAAACCTTCATGTTTCTCTTCCGTGACCATGATGACTCAGCAGCTACCCCTGACTGCCCAGCCCCTCACCTACGGACTTTAATTAGCCATTGAAGATCTACAACGCTCCAGGGTGGAGAGACTTCTCCTCTCTAGGATGCCAGAAGTGAAATGGTGTTTGAACGAGGAGATGGGGCCGCACGTCCCCCAGGAGACCACCGTCGGGCTCCACTGGCAGTCACATGCTCACAGGTGGTGGTGCAGGGTGGTTCATGATTTCAGTCTGGAGTTACAAGGGCAGAACCACTAGCAGCCTCTTCCATGTCTGTTCTGCACTTCCTCCTAATTCACACAACTCCGATTTTGCCTGGGACGGGCCTGAGCCCAGCTAGATCACGACAGGCCTCTGCCTTCCTTGAGGCCGGGGGTAGCTGTACAATGTCACTGTGGTTAATGAGCTTAATCAAAGGTCACAGGGCTCAGGATGACCGACTCGTTCCAGTCTGCCTAGACTTCCTTGGGTACAGAGATGAGAGTCCTGCATCCTGGGAGACCCCATGGTCCCGGACAAACTGCAACAGTTGGCCACCCTCCAAGAAGGCTCTTTGAAAGGGGCAGAGGCTGTGGCCAGTGCGTGTCCCCTTTGCCTGTCCCCCCTCTTGCTGCATGGGGTGTGGGCTCAATTCTAGAGGTGACCATGAAGCATCGAGCATGAAGACAAGAGCCACTGACTTATTTTAACAGACAAAACTTGAAGAAGAAGAAGAAAAAAGAACTGTGTATTAGGTATAGGGTTGTGAACTAGGTAACCAAAGGGTAAGGAGCAAACTCTGAATGTCTCTTGGAGGTGGCAACAAAATGATGCGCATATTACCCCAGGGGACAAAGCAACAAGGTTGGAATTATTGGAACTTAGGAGCTTGGAGTAGTTGAAAGTCTGATTTGTGAGGTGGGGGCTGACTGGTGCTGGTGATTCTGAAGGGTCTCAATGAGTTGTCTCTTAGAAAAATAGGAGACAGGTGCTGCAGTAAGGGGTGGAGGAATCGGGGGTAAAGAAGCCTCCCTAGGACAGAGCTTACAGGAACAGGAAACAGGCAGAGCCCCAAAGGGAAGGAACCATTCAAATTGTTTGGACGATGCATCCATATTTTGCAAGTGGTGGTGGCCCGTTCATTCCCAAAGCTTTCTAGTACTCTGCTGTATGAATACGCCATACTTTATTCACTCAGCTGTGGACAGACATCTTCAGCAACGACTCTATG
This sequence comes from Callorhinus ursinus, assembly GCF_003265705.2. Lineage (NCBI taxonomy): Eukaryota > Metazoa > Chordata > Mammalia > Carnivora > Otariidae > Callorhinus > Callorhinus ursinus. Next base: position 2,961,026 of record NW_027397132.1, read on the forward strand.
AACGCTTCCTGTCTATGTATCCCGGAGCACCTGAGCACACATCGCACTAGGTGTTGCTCAAAGCGTGGTCTCCAGGGTGCCTGGGTGGCTCAGTCGTTAAGCGTCTGCCTTCGGCTCAGGTCATGATCCCAGGGTCCTGGGATCGAGTCCCACATCCGGCTCCCTGCTCAGCGGGAAGCCTGCTTCTCCCTCTCCCACCCCCACTGCTTGTGTTCCCTCTCTCACTCTCTGTCTCTCTGTCAAATAAATAAAATCTTAAAAAAAAAAAAAAGCGTCGTCTCCAGAGCAGCGGTGTCAGCAGTAGCTGGGGACTTGTTAGAAATGCAGATTCTGGGGTCCCACCCAGACCTTTGGACTCAAATTCTGGGAGTGGGGCCCAGAAGCCCCCCAGGGGATTTGGACACATGAGAACCACTGTCCTCAGTTATGTATCTGGAAGTACACTTGGGGTCGCATGATATGCAACATTCAAAACTCCTAGATAATGTCAAACGATTTTCCAAAGCCTTTGTACCAAGCTGCACGCTGCCCCTTCAGTGTCTTCCAGCTCCCCTTGCTCTGTAAGTTTGCCACCACTTGGCTCAGTCAGACTTTTAAATTTTTTTCAGCCTGGCAGGTACAAAGATGTCTCATCATGGTTGTAATGGGTACTTGGGTGATTGCTGGTGAGGTGAAACACCTCTCTCAAAGGTTTACTGGTCATCCAGACTGCCTCTTATGTGCCATGCCTGTTCCAGCTGCTTACCTATTTTCCTCTTTGGTCATCTGTTTTTTTTCTCATCAGTCTGAAGCCCTTTAAGTATTTGGAAAGTGGGTCTTGGTTGGCTGTACCTGTTGCAGGTTATCTCCTTTCACTCCGACACTGGCCTTTTCGTTTTCATGTCCTTTCTGTTGCTACACTCTGATGAACAACTTCTTGAGTTTAATTTAGTCTGATTTGTCCCTATTTTCCTTTATGACTGGTGCGTTTAATGACTTAAGAAGTCATTCCTTACCCCACAGTCATGAAGATAATTCTCCCAGAGTGTCTTTGAACAGTCTGTAGCTCTGCCTTTCACATTTAATTCACGGATCCATCTGGAGTTGACTTTTGCACATGACATGAGGTAGGGGTTCCATTTCTTTCACAGACATGTATGTATATAATCTTCTCCGCACCCCTGGTTGAAAACTATGTCTTTCGCCTACAGCTCTGCTGGGCCCACTCTGTCACCCGTAAAGTGCTCACAGGTACGTGGATCTGTTTCTGAGCGTTCTGCCATCTCCTCTGGATATTTGTGTATACTTGGATCAAGACCACACAGTACGGGATGCCCTACCTACTCTGCTTCTGCCCCTCATGACAGGATTCCTCCCTTGGAGGAGCATCAAGCGCCCCTGAATCGGACTCTTCCCTTGTCCCCATCTCATTGGGTCGGGATGAGTGAACAGTTGCCTGTAATTTGGCTCATGTGTCAGGCCCTCCCTTCGCACACCATCCCGGCCTGTTGACGCCCCAGCCTTCCTCAAGGCTCCTCCCAAGTGCTGACACCTTGGATCAGTGGCAGCGGAAAGAGATTCCTTCCTCCCCAGACACAGCCTGTAGGTAGGATGACTGTATGAATGTCCTGGGGTTGCTGAAACAAAGTACCCCAAACCAAGTGGCTTAATCCACAGAGATGTGTTGTCTCACAGTTTGGAGGCCAGAAGTCTGAGATGGAGGCGCAGGGCCACATGCTTCTGCAGGTGCTAGGGAAGGATCTGTCTCCAAATTGCCCCCTTTTAATAAGAACCCCAGTCATGTTGGATCAGGGGCCACCCTCCTCCAGTACGGTTTCATTTTAATGAATTACATCTGCAACAGCCCTATTTCCAAATAAGGTCACGTTCAGAGGTACTAGGGGCAGGGTTTCAACATATGACTATCTGAGGGACACAGCTCGACCCAGAACAATGACCATATCATCGATCATCCGAAACCGGGGCACTTTGGAGAGCAAAATGGGGCACTTGCTGAAAATGTACCAGGATCACAGTGCAAACTGTGAGTGCGCTGGATAGTCCAGGACATGTGAGCCACCCTCCGTAGACAGTGACCAGGAGATCCACATCACGCAAACACGTCTAGCTTCGGCAGTGGCTCAGTGAGAAGGTTTTAACTGTAAATAACAGGAAACCCAACCCCACGTGGCTCCGACACGGAGGGGATTTATGACCTCACGTGTAAGGACTTAGGAGAAAGGGTGGGCCTAGGATGTGTCGATTCAGTGACTCTGTGGCGCCACCGAGGACGCAGGTTCTCTCCACCATGTGGCTCTTATGTCCTTGATGGATCAACTCTGGTGCTTTCGAGGTGGCTACAGGGCCTTAGGCCCCCTGTCTTCCCAAACCAGGATCCGGACACCAGGTTTGCTTCATGCATCCCTTTTTAGGAACAAGGACACCTTTCCTACTCCAGCCCACTCCCCTTCAGGTCTTGTTGGCCAGAATTACCCTCCACACCTGTGCCCAAACCACGGCCTGGCAAGGGGGGGGGGGACCCACCACCACTCCTCTCTTAGGAGCTGGGCCCCACTTCTCCTGCAGCCGATAGGAAGTGGGTATCTGGACAAAACTGGGATTCTCTGGGCAGGAAAAGGAGATGGGTTGGGAGGGGGCTGCTAGGTAGGCAGCCAGAATGCACCTGCCACGACAGGGCAAAGAACAGGCACTGAGAACGAGCAGCACAACAAGGGGTGAGTTAAAAGGAGAGATTTTCACACCTGGGCATGCAAGCAAAAACTAGGACCCTCGAATCTTCAAGGTGTTATTCTTGGCAATGTTTTGGGAAGCTGGCAGCAGCACTCACGCCTCGTAAGGTGGAAGGTGTGATCATCGAGGAGGTTAGATGGTCTTTTTATTGCCCCGGATGGAAGATCATTTCGCAGCAGAGAGCGCTGCAATGCAGCATTGCTAACGAGTGCCGACGAGAAACAAGCAATTGGTCAAAATGATTGTTAGCAAGCGACAAGCCAGCAAGGCAAGAATGGAGTTAAGGGGACCTGAACGGGCCACAGAAAGCAATCATCAGGAAAAAGGTGGCAGGGTTGGGGCGGGGGGTGGGGGGAAGAATCCCAGAGAGCCATTCCAGTGTCTGTTACATTGCACTGTAAAAAATGACACTTCTGCTTAGAAATGCAATACATGTTCATTGGAGAAAATCAGGAAATACTTACAAAAAAGAAACTAGTCACACGCCTAATCTCACCACTAACTACTTTCAATAGTTGGGCGCATTTCCCTGAGCGTGCATGTGCACGCTCACACACCCGCGCACACGCACACTTTGTCTTGCCTTTTTCACGTCACTTCACTTTACATGGTACTTCGCCCATGTTATTAAAAGTTCTTAGTTGACATCATTTTAAGTAACTGCAGAATGCATGCATTGATCAATGACTTTTTGCAAAACACCGTAAATCTGTGCTTGGGAAGGACTCTCATGGGGGAAGTGGAGAGTGGAAAACCTAAGTGCCCACATTACTCACTGTTCTGTGCCGCATTGTGAAGGTAGGTCAGAGGCTTGGCCACCTTCTGGTCTCTGCTTCAGCTGGGGGGCAAGAAAGCCTGTATCGAGGAGGATGGGGTGGGAGAAACGTGTCGGATTTCTGTGTGTGTGTGGGGGGGAACCCTGTGCATTGATTTGTGCTACAAACCATAAAGTGAAACATAAAACTCTCTAATTATTAGTGGCATTTTTCAAAAAGATGAGCCATCAAGTGCCTGAGCCCTTCCTGGAATGATAGTGAGCTGGCCCCCTGCTGTACCTTAAATTTCCTCCCTTAACTGGTATGATGGATCCTTAGGAAGCACTGGAGAACCATTATCAGAATCATCTCTCCTATTAAGAGTGTCATTTTTTTTAATAAAAAAAAAACCACAATAGCGAGGTGCAGAGGTACTTTTTAACTGCCCTGGTAGGAATCCCCCCACGCCCCCCGCCGCCCCCAGCTATTTGATTCCAGTGCGTGCTAGGGTGGACTATCCATACTCCAAACATAGATACATTCCAGTCATTTAATTCCGTTAACACTTAAGGAGTGAGCAGGCCTTGCCGATCACAAATCAAGCTGCATAATCTGTTTCTCGGGTTTATTATTTTTGTGAGGAGAGCGTCTGCCCTCTTGGGGTGAAGCGCCCTATTGATCACCCAGCGCGATGATCCTATGTGTCCCTCCCCACCCCACCCTTCCTGTCGTCTGTACCAAACCTGTTTTAGATTCACAAGACGATCGCCGTGTCCGAGGTGCGCCTAATTCTGTACTTTGAAGTACGCTCCCTATATTGCTGGGCCAAGGATGATGCCTTTCCAATGAATTGTTGTCTCTTTATTCATCTGATTTTCCAAGCTAATATGATGCACTTGTTTTGGATGGACTTCCGCCCTCACGCGAACGGATGGCCCTCCAGTGTTCTTTGTGCCGGCTTTCCCCCCTTTCTTTCTATTTTTAAATTAAATTTTTATGAAAAAGAATGTGCTTCCATCCGGAGGCATAAAAATCGAGGACTGTTGCTCCTTGTGCCTGACAGGGGCCGCAGCATCTGGACAAAAAAGCCATTTCTCTCTGCAACGGGACAATCCAAATGCTGGCCCACAGATAACAGGCCTGCTCCCTGGGAAACGAAGACTTGTCTCGGTGAATGATGGCTTGCTGTTTGGCCTTGGTGTGTCTGTTTATAAAGAGAAGCCAAACTTCATATTTATAGAATAATGAATAATGCAATATTAGTTATTGGTTAATGCAGAACGGCAACATCAGAAGAAAAGACAGACATGGGGGTTGAGAGTCAAGGTTATGTCAGGGGCGGGAGAGAAATGGAATTTTTTTCCCCCTCCCATCTTCCTAGTATGTGTGTGCTTAAAAAAAATCACTTAATTGGGTGTTTTTTGGTTTTTACAATAAGGAGGCGGCTGCATGCAGACGAGACTGCTCGCTCACTGGGCCTGCCTCCTGCATAGAGCCTTTTGGAGCACACGGTGGACCTGGTCACATTCCAAATCCCCCTCCAGCAGCCAGGCAGCGAGTCTTGTTTGTTTGTGTGAGTCTGGGAGGCCCCAGCATCTTGTTAGCGTTATACTGGAGAGCGGTGGGGGAATCTTTCTGTTCAGGACTCTGCAAAGCTCTTCCTGCTTAGAAAAGAGGTTTTGTTTGACTCTTTTTGGCCTCCGAGGCACCAAAGGGAGTGATTAATAGGGAACCACCTCGAGATTTCAACAGAGCAGCAGTGTGAGCTCCCAGGGTGGGCAGGGCCTTTGTTTGGCAGAAAATGGGCGATAAAGCAGAGACGGGGCTGCCGGCTGGGAGTCCGGTCCTCGGGCCTGCTCAGTTTCATCCCTGCCAGGCCAACCTCACGACCGGCGCCGACCTGGGAAGATTCATCTGCCTGCATCCTGGGCAGTGTGATTAGCAGGGGCTTTCTCCTCTGGGGTCGGGGGGGGGGCCCTAGAGTCTGGCTGGCAAGGGGAGACAGTGGGCCTCGAAAAGTGCTCGGGCCCGGCTGGGGCCCAGAGACTCTGTTCTTTTTTGTGAGATCCCGCAGGCAAGAGAAGAGCAAAGGCGTCAGGGGGAGAGCACTGGGGACATGTGGTCCTGGGGAAGGGGGGTGTGAAAGGGCTCCTCCACAGAGGCGCCAAGGCGGCTGGGCCTCTAGGCCTCTGTGGCCGGGAGCAGAAGACGAGCCTGTGATCGGCAACAAGGCTCCTACGACCATAGCAGAATCTAGGGAGTGCTTGGGAAGTGGGAGGGAGGGGACAAGGCAGAGCAGCGTTAAACCAGGAAGCAAAGCAACAGTCAGGACGCCCAGGCCCGAAAACCATGGCCCCAGCCATGGTGGGTCCCCCACCAGCTTGATGCTCCTTGGGTGCATGTGTCCCCGAGGCTGAATGGGGGCATCAGCAGGTTGTTCTGGTCACATTAGAGTGAGGGGCAACAGGGACGTTTCCCTTCCTTGGAGCCCAGACCCCTTCCCTTCATTTAAGATCTGCTAGGTGTCAGGCAGGATGGTAGCATCCCGTGCAAATTCCAAAGCCAGGCACTCAGCATTTGCAGAGCCCCTGCAGCTTTGCCCCTGCGGCAGGCCCGACGCTGACATGGCCACTGGTGATTTCGCCCCAGCACGGAACTGCTCCGTGACAAGACTTCAGAGGCAACGGAACGTACTGGTTGAAGTGGGGAGTATGTTAGCTCAGGCAGCTGTAACAAACAAACCACAGCCCGGGCCACTTATAAACAACAGACCCTGCCTTCTCACAGTCTGGAGGCTGGGAATCCAAGATCAAGGTGCCGGCAGGAGGCAGCCAGCACGCAGAAAGCCTCCTACGGCTTTAGCCACGATGAAATGATGGCCACTGGGCCACGCCTGCCGTGCCCAACTCCGGGGGGAGCTGCGGACACAGAATCCAACATCCATCGCCCGCTGTCCCTCATGCCCCACCCCCACGCCGCCCTCCCCAGGGTACCGCTTCACGCCACGACCTAACGAGGACGCAAGTTCAGCTAGCAAGTGCCAGAAAACTCAACTTGAGATGGTCTAAACAACGCCAAAGTGTCAGTCCACACGGCTGGGCTCTGGATGTAGGTGGAATTTTGGGGTGGCCTGACCCCCCAGCTCTAGCGCCCTCAGTCCACAGTGAGGCCAGCTCTGTTGTCTTCCTGCGGCAGGCTGGAAGGCCCATGGCCACACAGCCCACGCCCCCTTCCGTGGCCTCTCTTCTCACAGCCATATCTCAGAAGGGACGGACCCTTTCCCGGAAACTCCTATCAACCGGAGGCCTGACCTCTCCCCGACGGCTCGGAGAATGGTCAGCAGTGGCCAGCTTAGATTCCTGAATCACTCACCGTGCACAGGATACACCCCCCTGGGTGCAGAGCTGGGGTTGGCCCCCTGCCCTGTGATGGCTCCATAACGGGTCAGGGCTGCAAGGGACCAAGGCCACGGAACACGGTCCACTGACAACGTCTGCCTCACCGAATCTTGTCCAGCTGTGCCCCGAGGCAGGTACTACGGTCATCTATGCTTTAAAGGTGGGGCACATGGGGACGTGTTGAGACACACAGGCAGGCGGGGAGCTCTAGCACAGAGGTGAAAACGAGGCTAGCTCTTGACCTCATGCTCACTTCAGTGTGGACAGGCCATGCAGTGAGGACAGTGAGTCATTACGGGGAAAGAAAAAAAAACCCAAATGGAAACCCACCGTCAGCTTCCTCAGAGTCACACTGTCCAAGAGCATTCTGGCCAACACGTGTGTACAGTTCTTTCCTGCTATTTTTATTGTGTAATGTGTACATTTCCTCCCTGCAACCTTTTAAAATTGAGAAATGTAACACACACACAGAAAGGTGCATAAATCTCACGAATAAGGATGTGTTCACTTTCTGCTGCAGTTTAACAAATGACCACAAATTTGGGAACTTAAAAAATGCACTTACCTCCGCTTCCGTGGGGTAGGAACCAGGGCTCGGCTTTCGCTGGGTCCCACTCAGGGTCTCACGGGGCTATAATCCAGGTACAGGCTGAGCTTTGTTCTCACCTGGAGGTGCGGCCCTTTCAAGCTCATTCAGGTCGCCAGCAGATGCAGATCCTTGTGACTGCATGACCGAGAGCCCCAGCTTCTTCCTGGCTGCTGGCTGGAGGCCACCCTCAGGTCCCAGAGGCTGCCCACAGTCTCCTGCCACATGGTCTTCACTTGGCTGTTTGCTCCTGCAAGGCCAGCAGGAGAGTCTGCGTCCAGTCACCCCAGGAACATGAGCATGATGGGCGTGACATCCATCATCCTTCACATACGACATGATATTGTCAAGGGAGGGACATCTTACTCCTCTCACCAAATTCTATTATCTATTAGAAGCGCATTGACCGGTCCAGTCCACACTCAGAAGTGGGGCAATGATACAGGCTGTGGACTCATTGCGGGTCCCCTTGGGGTGTGCCTAAGTGGAACCCAGGTGAAGAAACTGAACATTGACCACCAACCCAGAAGCCTAACTTACCCACCCCCATCTCCACTTAGAGGTAAGACCAGTGCCAAGCTGGAGCTGGCTCATGAGAACCAAATGTTAAATTTTCGGGAATTCTGAAACAGATATTATCGAAAGTTAAGTGATATAAATTTACAGTAAAAGCAGTACTATTGACAACAAGGTCTCAAAATACATTACCTCCCGATTATCCTACCATGGCCTACGCTCTTGAGATTATTTACATCTATTGGATCCATATGCTGGAAATAACATTCTCAACCTGCACTCAGACACTCCACGTTGGTAGCCTGAAATTGGCCATCAGAGGAATCTTTAAGTTGTGGGAATCTGAAAATTGTATAGTTCAGAGCTTGGAGGTTGAAAAGGGGGGTAGATAAAACAAAGAATACGCAACAGAGATTATACGTGTCTGGCAGGGCCTAAAATATTTGCCATCTGACCGAACCCCCAATCTAGACTTAAGAAAGTAATAGTGAAAATTAACAATGTAGTTAGACTTAACTTTATGTTAAGTCTGTAGCCTTTATACTGTAAACACCATAAAACCATATAAACACCATAAAACCTTGAGGAAAAACTGGATCTGTAAACCACGATCAAATTTGGCAAAGGAGTTGCTCACATCATTGATGAAATCCTGAGGTCTTTCTGGCTTCCTTTCTGTCTTGCTTATTAACATAACATCAACCAGGTTCATATCACAGATTACATTTACTGATAAGTTTGTTGGGGAAATAGTAGGTTGGGAGGCAACTCAATTTGCCAGATCACGGGGAGACTTTCAACTGCAGGTTGGCCAGGGTACAAGAGCCCAGCGAAAGCAAGCAAAAGCATTCTCCGAGCACCAGTGGGCTCTAAGAGATTTAGGAGCAAGACTGCTGTTTACCATTCTTGGTAGTCGGTGTGCTGCCCAGGCTTGCTATCAGCGACACTCATAATAAACTTAGGCACATATACAGTCCCATCGGCCTGATCTTGAAGGTGAGTACTTCCTGGCTCTCCTTGATACCTTAACCAGGTTTAGAGTCGCCTTTTTCCCACCCGTGACTCAGGCACCTTAGAGCCCCGAGCAGCGACCGGCACACAGTAGGCATTTGGCGGAGGTTGCTGAAGTGGGCAAACTGCAGAGGAATGCCGATTTTTAACAGGGCAACTGGCAGCGGCAAGGCAGTTGTGAGACTTTATGAGAAAATGCCAAAAAGGAAAAAAAAAAAAAAAGTCGGGGGGACGTTTGCTTTCATATCTCGGTAAGCCTCCTCACATCGTTTTGACATCAATCTGGTATAAAATCAAAGGCGGGGGCGGGGGCAGCAACAGCCCCAACAGTGAGCAGCCCAGCCCAGGGCTCAGCGCGCGCCCGGCCGGCGACGGGAGAAGCCGGACACGTCACTCCGCCACTCTCGGGCACCCGGCGGCGGGGCCCGCTCCCATGAACCGCGCACGGGGCACCCCGCGAGCCCCCCAGGGCCACCGCACAAGAACGCAAACCCGGGCTGGGCGGACGGCGGCGCGGCCGAGCGCTCCGCCTCCGGGGCTACGTGGACGCAGAAGGCCCCGCCCCCGCCTGCCGCGGGGTCCCAGGGCCTCCCCGGCGGGGCGCGGATGACCTTGGGCGGGTCGGCGCCCACCCCGCCCCACACCTCGCCGGGACCCCGGGAAGGGCGGACTCGCAGTTGTCGCGAGGACGTAACCGACCCACGCCCCGCTCGCGCGCAGACCGGAAGGTGCGTCGTGACGCGTTGTGCGCAGGCGCGACGTACAGTGCAGCGCCCGGGACCGGCGCCAGGGGGCGCTGCGGGCCTCTGGCGCCGTTGGGGGAAGGGAGGCGCAGCGCTGGGACCGGACCACGTGCGCACCACGTGGCGCACCCGGCAGCCCCCGACGGAGATAAAGCGGCCCAGCCGGCCACACCGTGCAACCAGCAGCCGGGGACGGCGAAGGAATCAACCTCTCCGCTGGCGTCCCTGCTGACCTTTAGCCTCTGACCCCACTACCTTTAGGGTTACCCCTCACTGGTGGCCGTGTGGTGTGTTTATAAACAGAGCTCCCGGCGGGGCCCAAACCCCGGATGGCGGATTGCCTCCCGGGGAGCGGAGCCTCCCGCGCATGCGCTCCGCGCCTTCCGCGCGGCTCTTCCTGCGCAAGCGCACTGGCGGGCGGGGCGCGTCTCTGCCCGGGGCGGGGACGTGTGTCCGGGAGGGGGAGGGCGGCGACCGGGAAGAGCTGGGTTCCGCGGCTGCAGGCTTGCCAGGCCCTGCCCCGTCCTCCCTGGGCTGCATGCCACGGCAGGCCGCCCGGGTGCCCTGAGCCGGGACCTCGCCTGTGAAGGGGCCACCGTTGGCAGGTCAGGCAGGTGAGCTCTGGACCTGCCCCGGCTGCCCTCCCTGGCTCACGTGGCCGCCCCAGAGAGCCTTTAAACTCAGCAGCCCCACCCCCCCCCCATGCATTTTGAACAAAATGTGGTGTTTACAGGCAGTGGGATGCTGCTCAGCCTTAGAAAGCAAGGAAATTCTGTTAGGTGTATTTCATCATCATAAAAAAGGACAGTTCTGACCCAAGCTAAGGGATAGGTGAACCTAGGGGACATTAGGCTGAGTGACAGAAGTCAGAGACGGAAGGACGACTACTGCAGGAGTCCACGAACACAGGCACATTCATTTGGAATAGAGGTGCCCAGGGGGGTGGGAATTCTTTGATGGGGACGGAGTCTCAGTTTGGGAAGATGAAAAAGTTCTGGAGACGCATGGTGGTGGCAGTGGCTTCATGCCCTGAACCTGGCCCTGAAGAATGGTTAAAATGGCAAATTGTGTGTGGTGTATGTTTTACTACATCCTCCCCACTCAACATCACCCCGAGTTCTGCCCAACGATATCCTTTCTGTGTTCTGCCCCGTCTGTCTCATCCCTGCTCACATCGCCTCGAACCCCTGCAGCCTCAACGAGCCGCCCTTCTTACCTAGAACGCACCATCCTCACTGCTCCTTGCTGTTCCCTCTGCGCACTGCTGTTTCCTTCTCCTGGATTCATTCATTCAACAGACACAGATCCATGCTTATTTTCTGCTAGACATTATGCAAGACCAGGGGATGCGCAGGTGATCGCAACAGGAAAAGACTCTCCTGGGCTTTATATTCTGGCAGAGGGCATAGTCAATAAACACCAGCAGCAAAATGTCAGTTGGTGAAGTGCTGGAAGAACCATAAGGCTGCTGGGGACCCGGGATCTAAGCTAGATTGGGTGCTCCTGAGGGACTCTCTGAGTGCTGGTGGCTTGAGCTGAGACCTGCAAGATAAGGAGATTTCCATGGAAGATTGGGGGGGGGTGGAGGATGGAAAGGAGGATTTTTTTGGGAGAGAGAGGACAGCTAGTGCAAAAAGCCCTGAGGACAGGGCCGCCTGGGTGGCTCAGATGGTTGAGCGTCTGCCTTCAGCTCAGGTCATGATCCCAGGGTCCTGGGATCGAGCCCCGCATTGGGCTCCCTGCTCTGCGGGAAGCCCGCTTCTCCCTCCCCCACGCCCCCTGCTTGTGTTCCCTCTCTTGCTGTGTCTCTCAAATAAATAAATAAAATCTTAAAAAAAAAAAAAAAGAAACGAAGGCACAGAGGTGGGTGCTCCTGTTACGATAATTACAGGAAATACCCTCAAACTTGCTAGTGTAAAGCAATCATTTTGTTGGCCCGCAGTTTGGTAGGGCTCAGAGAGGCAGTTCTCGCTCGGGGTTTCACGCGGGTACCATCTGGTGTGGGTCGGAGTGCAGGCATCTGAGGCTGGCGGGGGCTGGCCGCCCCCGGCGGCTAGTTCGTGTGGCTGGCAGCTGGGAGCTCAGGGAGGGCTGCCTTGGGCATGCCCACCTGTGGCTCCTTCAGCTCCGTGGCCTCAGGGTAGCTGGACTTCTCATGTGGACAGGCTGCCTGCCAAGAGAACCAGGCAGAAACCACACGGCCTTCTAGGACGTAGCCTCAAAAGTCATGTAGTCTCGCTTCCGTCATACTTTGTTGGGTGGAGCAATCTGAAACCTGCCCAGATTCAAGGACAGGGGATACGGTTCCACCTCTGGGCAGGCGGGGTGGGGGAGGGAGTGTCCACGATTTTTGGAGCCATGTTTTAAAATCACTACAGGTGATCTTAGATTTTTTTTTTTAAAGATTTTATTTATTTATTTGAGAGAGAGAATGAGAGAGAGAGCACATCAGAGGGGATAGGGTCAGAGGGAGAAGCAGACTCCCTGCCGAGCAGGGAGCCCGATGTGGGACTGGATCCCGGGACTCCAGGATCATGACCTGAGCCGAAGGCAGTCGCTTAACCAACTGAGCCACCCAGGCGCCCGTGATCTTAGATTTTTTTTTTTTTTTTTTTTACAGATGGAGAACATGATGTGTAAGGTGAAGTGACGGGGCCAAGGTGGCAGAGTAGAGCGGGGCCTGGAGCTGGGTCCTCTCTCCCGCATCCATCCCACGGCCTCTACTCTGGCCACACGGAAGGGGGCTTCAGGGTCTGAGTCTGCAGGACCTAGTTTTGGCTGAGATGTATCCTCGGAGAACGAACCCCTCCTGAAGTCGCATGCAGCCGTCTGTTTCATGATCCTGTCTCTCTGGCTTCAGAGCCTCAGATGATGGTTTACTGTGCCTTGTCCACTTCCGAGAGCTGCACCCAGGCTGACCTTACCCACCGGAAGCGCTTGGTAAATCCTGTGGAAGGAGTCGGTGGATTCAACGCCAGGTTCACGAAGCTTGCCATGGGTTAAAGAGGTGGTACGTGCCAGAATTTAGCCAGCTATGGGGTCCCACTGGTATCTGGTGAGGAGTCCTTATTAACGTGTGGTTTAGTCACAGCTCATCTCTTAAAGGACGGGTGGGGACAGGCTGGCCACACCCTTTGGTGGCACCTCCTTCCTTAATGGCACCAGCGGTGGAGTTTAGAACGAAGAGCACGCAGCAGGGTGCTCACAAGTGGTCTCTCGCTGCTGGCCAGCAGGGTGGGGAAGCCCAGCTGGGCGGTGGACCCTGAGGATCTGCCAGGAAGACGTCCAGACACAGAAGGAGGAAGGCCTCCGTACTTCATGTGATCCGTCCCCCTGACAGCGGAGCGTTGCAGCTTCTGGAGTCCCAGACGCAGCTCATCCTGAGGGCGCCTCGAGGATCTCGTAAGATGTATGTGTGGGGGGGTGGGCACGTGTAGTCACGGGATCCCAGACGTGGGGACAGTTCTGCAGCAGGAGTGATGAGGCCATTAAAGCTTCTTGTCCCATGAAGCAAGCATCTGATGAGGCATCTTCACAGAAGGACCTATTTTTAAAAACTTAGCTTTCTCCTCCCACCAAATTGTAATTTGTTCAGAATTTTAAAACTCTAGTTTTGGCTAAACTTCCTCCTGCTCCTTCCCAATCCTCCAAATTTGGAGAAAATCTGTATCAATATCTGTATCTATATATATCTCTTTCTTTCTTCTTTTTTCCCCCAAGCAGGGAGCCTGATGCAGGACTCGATCCCGGGACTCCAGGATTACGACCCGAGCCAAAGGCAGTCGCCCAAACGGCGCTGCCCAGGAGCCCCTACATGTATCTTTCAACATTGATATTCTCTGTATATCTATCCCTGGAATATTGTCCTTTCTTCCTCCTTTTTTTCTGGTTTTAGACATAAAAAAGTCTGTTACACACACACCCACACACACACACACCCACACACACCTACCACGTACTGAGGAACTTACTGATCCAGGTTCCTGTACTTTGCATAATCACTGCTGAGGACTTTGCAGTAGGGAACAGAATTTGGTACCTGGGCACGGAGAGCGAGCTACAGGTGTGGAATTCCAGCATCTCATCATGTTAGAGAACTGGGCTAAAGCAATGATACGCAGAGTGAGGTTGCAGACCTCTCCTGGTCTGCCAACTGTTTACAGGTCTGTGACAAGAAAGTATAGACGTTGGAAATACATGTTTAGGAACTTCTTTAGGAATTTGACATTTTAATGACATCCGACAGTAGATCCCGTGGACTTGTCATCTGTTTTACAAAACGCACTGGGAAGAGGCCCAAAGCCTGGTCCTTCACTGCGCATGGCTTGGGAAAGACTGGAAGGAGGAACTCACCTAAAGCTTTTGGGCATGCCATGAGCCACACCTAGAAACCCAAGACAACAACTGGAAAATTGCCATACAATGGATGCATATTTAAAAAAAATCAGTAATATTCCTATATACAAGTAGCAGCTCCTCAGAAAGTACAATGGAAGAAAAGATTGCTTTTACTGTGCAAAATAAAGGAGGACACCCAGGGATAAACTCAAAAAAATGTGCAAAATCTGTATGAATGATTTTCTCTCTCTGAGAACTAGAAGACACCAAAAATTTTCTTGATAAAATCAAGGTTACGAAGGACCCCGACTCACTTCAGAGTAGGCCTAGAGGACATCCAAGCGAGCCGCGGTGCGGTTCTGGGAGCTCATGGCTTCTTGCAGAGACGTACGAACACACGCACGTCTGTCTCCTCGGACCTGCCTATTCTAGATACTTCTGTAAGTGGAATCATACAGTATTCTTTGTGTCTGGCTGGCTCCTTTCGCTGAACATCACGTTTTCAGGGCTCATCCATGTTCTGGCTTGAGTCAACACGTCATTCCTCTTTGTAGCCGAATAGTATTCCATTGTATGGATAGACCACATTTTGCTTAATGTGCGTCTGCTGATGAACACTAGGGCTGTGTCTTCCTTTTGGCTCTTAAGAATAACACTGCTGTGAACATGTACCTACAAGTATTTGAGGCCCTGTGTGCAATTCTTCTGAGTATATAGCTGGGACTGCCAGCTGCTGGGTCACACGGAAATTCCATTTCAACTTTCTGAGAAACTGCCAGGGTGTTTTGCACAGTGGCCACACCTTTCTACATTTCCAACAGCAATGTACGGAGGGTTCCAGCTTCTGGACATCCTTGCTAGCACTTGCTAGTTTCCATTTTAAAAAATATCCATCCTTGTAGGTGCGAGGTGGAATCTCACTGTATTTTGATTTGCATTTCCCTAATGATTAATGATGTTGAGTATCTTTTCATGTGCTGGTTGGTCACCTATATGTCTTCCTTGGAGAAAACAAATACCAATAAATATTAAGAAAAAAAAATTAGTAAAATTGAATAGAAGATTTTTTCTGTTTTTTTTTTAATGACAGCTCAACAAACATAATTCAACATGTATTACAGAAAACCTTATAAACAATATCAAAAGATAACAGGAACCTAGATAAATATTGGTTAACATACAAGATAGACAAAGAAGGGCCTAAAATTTACAACACCCCAGCAATGGTGAACGTATCTAGAACCCAGAACATGACCTTATTTTAAAATAAAATATTGAGAAAATATTCTAATATAAAGCAAAGCCGTCAAATTTTGCATTATGTTGGAATAACAGGAGAAGTTTCACAAGTGCCCTGATAGGCAGGTTGCACCCAACAGAGATTAAATTAGGGTCTCTAGGAATTCCCACATCAGTATTTTTTTAAAGCCCTGATGGTTTGTTTCAACGTGTGGATGGGCTGAAGGACCACATTCTAGAATCTCACACTGTGTCTGTGGCTCACGGGGGGGGGGGGGGGGGAGACTGGTTCAAATGCAGATTCTGATCCAGGAAGTCTGGGGTGGGGCCCAGACTCTGTTTTTAACGAGATCCCGGTGATGCGGGTGCTGCCAAAACAGGGCTGCATTTTTTTTTTTTTTAAGATTTTATTTATTTATTTGACAGAGAGAGACACAGCGAGAGCAGGATCATAGGCAGGGGGAGTGGGAGAGGGAGAAGCAGGCTTCCCGCCGAGCAGGGAGCCCGATGTGGGGCTCGATCCCAGGACCCTGGGATCATGACCTGAGCCGAAGGCAGATGCTTAACGACTGAGCCACCCAGGCGCCCTGAGGCTGCATTTTGAGTAGCAAAAATCCTCCAGGTGATGCGGAGGCGGATGCTGCTGGTCCTTGGACCGCATTTTGAATATCGAGCATCCACAGTAGCATAAGAGCAACAGCATCTGGGGTTTGCTAGAAACACATACTCTCAGGCTCCACCCAGCCCACTGCCTGGGAAGCGGCATTTGACAAGGTCTAGGGTACTACTCCCTGTCTTGGCTCTGTGGTCTCACCAGCTCATAGTGGAGGGGATGGGCGGTGGATGTTGGGGCCTCTGGCTTCTGTCCCTGTAGATTTGAACAACTCCCCCCCAAAGAGAGACTAATGATGAGTGAATGTTTCTCAAGTGCCCCGACCTTTCTTGGATTGAAAACCCCTATTAGGAGGGTGATTTTGTGTTTGCTGGCCAAGTCTGCCGCCTCTTCGATGATCCTGGAGAGCGCCCCAGTGCCCTGGAGATGGCAGTGCAGGCTGGGGATTGAACGAGGCCACAGCTGCAAACCGCAGCGGCTCCTCCCTGATGGTGATCGCCAGAACTGGCCTGCGCCCCGGTTTCCTGGCCACGTGGGGAGTGTGAGGCAAGCACCCCTCCCTGAGCCATCCTCCGGCAGGACAGTTGGGGTGGACTCGGGTAGGAGGGTCGTGTTGATTGGCCAGAACAGGGGAGCGTTCAATATTCGACCAGCAATAACTAATGGATTGCCTACTGTGTGACATGCAGCCTGCTAAGGGCTGGGGACATAGATCCAAGGCAAAGAAAACAGTGAGCAAGCCTCACCCATATCCCTGTAAACTATGAGTAAGTGCTCAGAGGAGAGCTTCCTGGTGTTCAGGGGCAGATCGAAGAGGGCTGTGACCTCATCTGGGAGGCGAGATACTAAGGGATAGATAGTAGCTCTGGAGAGGAGAGTGGGTGGGCAGGAAGCACACGCAGTGATGTGGAGACAAACCCTCTCTGTGTGTACAGACTTCCCTAAAGTTTCCCCTTATCACTGGTTCGTTTGAACCAGCTGCTCAAAGGTAGAATTTCTGGGACTTTGTGTCACTCGGAACGTGCATAAGCTCTTCTGCAGCAATGGCCACAACTTTTGAGGAAATAGCCGCCCCCGAAATAATGAGCCTGTGTCCCCGGGGCGTGCACCACGTGGGAGACGTGGCCCGAGGTCATGTGGAGAAGCAACAGCCCGGCTCTTGTCTGCAAAGAATCATCAGTTTTATCGAAAAGATTGGAAACCACGCAGGAGAAGAAAAAGAACAGGCCCAAGTGATTTAGGAACAGGCGCTGGAGGTGGTGAGAAGAGGGGAGGGTGCTGGGGAGGAATGGGGGTGGTCTAGGCGAGTGAGGGGCAGGGGGCAGGTGAGGGCAATGTGGACCAGAGTCCTGAGGCGGGGTGGGCAGCTGATGCTGGGAGCAGGGAGCAGGGAGCAGGGAGCAGGGAGCCAGGGCTCCCGGCTCACCCACCCCCACTACCCCGAGGGACAAGACAGGGCCAGCTTTGCTAAAATTCCCCTGAAGCATCCAGCTTTATCTTAAAAAGGCTCACGCATTTTGCATTCTACTCCACGACAGAGGCGTGTTTAGCATAAAAATAATATTTTGAATTAACTAGCTAAATTATTAGAATTTTCTTCCTTGGGACACCTGGGTGGCTCAGTTAGTTAAGCGACTGCCTTTGGCTCAGGTCATGATCCTGGAGTCCCGGGATCGAGTCCCACATCGGGCTCCCTGCTCAGCGGGGAGTCTGCTTCTCCCTTGGACCCTCCCCCCTCTCATGCTCTCTCTATCTCATTCTCTCTCTCAAATAAATAAATAAAATCTTAAAAAAAATAAAAATTCTAAAAAAAAAAGAAAAAAATTTTCTTCCTTAACACTTCAAGACAAACTGAGGTTGGGGAAGGCAGACCTTTCACTGCCCCACTCCTTGGCTGGACAGATGGGCAGGGCAGATCTACTTCCCTGGGTGCATCGAGGCCTGATGGCCTGGGTTCAAATCCCGCATGACCTTCCCATGTGACCTGGTGGGTCGGTGCCTGGGCTCCCTGGAAGGGGATGAGTCACAGGACCCACCTCACAGGGTTGGGTGAGTATTGAATGGGTGAATACACAGAACATCCCTAGCACAGCACATAGCCAACTGTTGATCAATGTTCGATATTAGGATCCTGCGTTAGTAAGTGGTAGACATTATGGTTATCAGCATCACTGACAGTCATGGGGGGTGTTGAATGGTTCACACTTCAAGAAGTGTGTCCAGGTCTGGGGTGAGCAGTTGAGGTCCTAAGAGTTCAACTGTTGTGAATTTGGGGGCCGGCGGGGGTGAAGGGGCAGGTCTGAGGCATGAGGATCTGGCTGCCATTGGCCCTTGGGGAAATGTTGAGGGGAAGCCATAACACACCACCAAGTTCACCAGCTGGAAAGACGGGGAGGGGCCCCGGTGAAGGAGGCCGGGGAGTGGCCGCCTGCTCACCTGCCGTGGAAATCATTCTGGGCACTGTGAGGTGTAGCGGCCCGCTGGTGACGGATGGATGCTTGTGTCTCTCTGAAATTCATCTGCTGAGCCCGGCTCCTCAGTGCGGCTGCATCTGGACATGGGGCCTCTGAGGAAGTGACTGAAGTTCACTGAGGGTGGGTCCTGATCCCGTATGATAAGCATCCTTATTAGAGAGCTTCTCTCTGTCACGTAAGGTCCACGGCAAGGAGGTGGCTGTCTGCAGGCCAGGGCGAGAGCTCTCACCAGAAACAGGCTCTGCCGGACTTGACCTTGGGCTGCCAGCTGCCAGAACTGTGCAGAAGATATATTTCTGTGGTTTAAGCCACCCGGTCTGTGGCGCTTTCTTACAGCAGCTGGGGCAGAATCACACACCATTTAGAGCATAGCTGGTGCAGGGAAGGGACCATCATTTATTAGATACCTACTGTGTGCCATGCTTGAAAGGCTCTGCACAGATGATTTTTTTTTTTTTTTAAGCTCAGACAGGTGTGTTCTGACCCACCTCCCCTTTTCCCCAGGTCTCTCCCTCTCTGTCATTATTTGCCCATTTTAATTGTCTGTTTGTGGCCCCTCTGCTGGATTACCCAGCCTGTCACGGAGTACTTGGCATGAACAGATGGCGGATCTGGGCACTTGAAGGACACAACGGTCCTTACTGAACCCTCGAAACAGCGAGGGAGGCGTTGTCTGCCTTTTCCAGATGCAGGACCTGAGGCTGAGGGAGGGCAGGAGTGAGCACCTTGTGTCCAATGCACACATTTGGACGCTGGTGACTGCAAAGACCCTGCACCTCCCCCAGGAGGTGGGCACCTCCCTTCAGACGCTGGGCACACCTGCGGACATGCTGAGTGCGCCTCGGTGGCCGGTAGGGCGGGTGGCTCTGGGGGACGCTCGGTTTGGAAAGGACGTCACTGCGCCCTTCGTCTGGGACTTCACGTTCATGGAGGGCGGTCATGGGAAGGGAGATGAGCTTCCTCCAGTATGAATGGTCTCTGTGGATGCAGGTGGCCCCCGAAGGACCATCCGCTTGCCCCTTCTTGTCTTAGGGTTTACAAGACTTTAGCATTTTTGCCCAGCCAGACGTCCGGTTCCGCAGTTTCTACAATCTGTTTTTCGTTGCGTTTTTGCAAAAAGGGACAGATGTTCATCTCTCATCTCCTGGTACTGTCCTGCTCCTTGGGGCTCTCTGAGGATGGGGGCTACATCTGTCCGGGTCATCCCAGTCACTGTCCTGTGTGTCACAGTGCCCCCAGAGCCCGGCAGAGAGGACGTGCGCAGCAACCGTGTCGATCTGCCCAGAACTGAACTGACACCAATTCTGCCCTCCCGTCTGTGATCCGCCCGACGTCCCGGATCCCCCGCCTGGCTCCTGTGTCAGCGCTCCTTAAAACACAGCATATTCTCTTTTGTAACTATAAACGTCACACATGCCCGCTAAGGATCCTAAAAATAACCGAACAAAAGGCAGCCCAGGCTTCAGTGCTCCAGGTAATGACTGCCCAAGTTTTCTTCCGGAGTTTTCGACTCGGATTTCCAGCTACCTGTAGAGGAGTTCTGCTGGGGTGTCTCTAACACATCTCAAACCCTACCTGACCCTAATCAACCTCATCACCTTCCCCTTCACGCTGCTCCCGAGTTCCCAAGATTGGTTAATAGCATCGCTATTCACCAGATCACCCAAGACAGAAATCTTGCATTATCTTCCATTTGACCCCCCTGGACGTCCAATTATTCATCAAGACTTGCCCAGTCTTGCCCCCTGGAATGTGGTTTCTCATCTTTACCACAGCTTCCCTGGACTCTAAAACAGCCCCTTATCATGGCTCATCCGAATTACTGCAACCACATTCTTACTGGTCTCCTGACCTTTAACCTCTCCCACTGGGGCAATCTAATCTCTACTCTCCTGCTGAGATTAAGACCGTATTCTATCCCTCCGCTCAAAAACCTTCAGAGACACTCCGTTTTCCGCAGGAAAATCCAGCATGACATTCAGAACTCCCTATTCTTTGGTCCAAGTCTCGGTCTTCGTCCTTACCCTCTACTCAAGGGTCACCTCCTCCAGGAAGCCTTCTCTGATCCTGAGGGTCAAAATTTACAAGCCCATTTCTCTGTTCTCCTGTGGTGCTTTTGCCAGGTACCTTTAACAGGTCTTACCAATCACTGTATGGTTTGTCACTTCTATCTCTTGCTCCCTCTCTGGACGGAGGACTTGTCAACGCCAGGGACCCCTTCACTGATCTTCGTGTGGCCCGAGAGAATCACAGCATTGTTCAGCTTGATTTCAGCACAGGATTCCCCTGGGCAGAGAAATTTGAACACGTGAAGCACAGACATGCCATCGGAGATTCACCTCACTTCCCTGGAACTTCGGTTTTCTCTTTTAAAAAGTTTTAAGTGGAAGTTTTGGATCACTTTGTCCTTTGAACATCTAACTTTTTTATCTCTTTAAAAGTGAAGGAAAAGGGGCGCCTCGGTGGCTCAGTTGTTGGGCGGCTGCCTTCGGCTCAGGTCATGATCCCGGGGTCCTGGGATCGAGCCCCGCATCGGGCTCCCTGCTCTGCGGGAAGTCTGCTTCTCCCTCTCCCACTCCCCCTGCTTGTGTTCCTGCTCTCGCTGTGTCTCTCTCTGTCAAATAAGTAAATAAAATCTTTAAAAAAAAAAAGTGAAGGAAAGGGGTATTTCCTCTCATTTTGCTTGCGGAATCACCTGTCTCTTTCCCACTGGAGACAGTTCAGTGGCGGTGGGTGGGGTTTAGAGTCAGCCATCCACCCTTCGGGAGCCACGGGGGGTCACATGACCCAAGCCAGACCCGGCTGGACGCTTCTTCTTCCGGAAATCCCAGCTGGGGCAAAAGAACAGAAAGGCTACAAAATGAGTGGGGTTCTTTTCCGTGCCCCTTCTTATGGGACCTTTTTTGGTCTTAGGATGTGCCAAAATGAGGGCCCCAGCCACTTAGATTTTTGACAATTGCAACGGGACGGAATTTCTGGAGCTCCTAAGGGCTTTGCTAATACTCCTCTTCTTCCTTAGGGAACACCATAGGATGCCATATTTAGACGGAGCCCGTGGTCCTTCCGGCTCTCTGCCGGAGGCAGGCCTCATCACTTCTCCTGGGCATCTGACGGGGCAACGCTTATCTGGTGGGGCTGTGGGCGCAAGCAGCTCAAAGTTTACTGTTCAGCATGGTGGGGAAGGAGACATGTGGGCACATCTATTTATAACTTATGTTTTATTTGAGACAAGGAGAAGGTGAGTTTCTCCCTGGAAACACTCTAACAATAAGCAAGCAGAATCTCCAAAGAGGGACTCTTAGAAGGCAAATGCATAGACTTATGTGTTTTTCTCCTTTTCCCAGCCTATAGCTTGGCTTCCAGGAAAGGATGTGGTTTGCTTTCAGGCACAGGTGACTGTTTACGAACCCAGTTACTCCCTCAAGAAGGAGGATCCTCACATGTGGGTGAGGAGGTCACCCATAACCTTGTGGGTGTGGTTCTTGCTTCTTAACTCTTGAGTTGCCTTCATTCTGGCCTGTTTTCAAGCCCGGCTCTCTAGCCTCTTGTGGGTCCTGTGAGCCCAGAATCGCTCAGGCAGGAGTTTGCAGGCTGTGGAAAAATAGTACCTTAAATATCAGATAGGCAGCTGGTCTCGTCTGTGGCTCCACGGAGACCCTACTGTCCCAGATTCTTCCTGTCTTTCTGCTCCAACCAGCCTCAGTGTGTGGCTTCCATCCTCAAGGTCACATAATGCCATGACTGCTGCTGTAGCACCAGCCATCACATCACGTTCATATTCCATACAGGAGGAATGAGGAGGGAGGAGGGACAAAAAGGCATTGCCAGCACAGTCAGCCACTTAAAAAAAAAAAAATCTCACCCAGGATTTGAAACCAGTGGACTTCCATTTATAACTGGTCCGCCCTAACAATGTCACACAGCCACCCCAAATTTTAAGGGAAGCTGGGAGGGGCAGTGTAAGTGGACACGGTTTCCACCCTGACTAAAACCAGGCTTCTGTTAGGAAGGAAGAGAGAGAGAGAGTGGATGTCGGGGGAGGGGGGCAAGTCTCACTCTTTGCCTCAGCCCCCAACATCCTTGCCAGGACTCGTTTTTGCTTAGATTTGTTTGATTTACTTTCTGTGGCTTTCCACCAAAGAAGACTGACGCTGTAACTTATTTTTTTCTTCTTATAAAAACAATGCATTCAGATTTACTGTGGGGGAAGAAGGGAAAATACAGGAAAGAAACAACAACAACAAAAAAGAAAGATAAAAATCACCTGTAATACCACTACCCAGAGATAAACATCATTAATAATATATCATAACAATAAATACCAACTCCTGGTTTTCTAGCTTTTAGAAAATAAACAGAATCTTAAAGGGATGCAGCCTTCCACGAAACATTTGATGCTTCGTTTGGTTTCACCCTGGGGTCTGTGCGCGGCTGATGAGCCGCCATAAAGGGGCTGGTCACACGGCTTGTTCACGGCTGGGCTCTGTTCCGACCCGTTATATATATATATATATATATATACAGGGAGGTCCCAGGGACTACATCCAGTTTTTCTCAATGGTAACATGGATAATTATATAGTCCAATCGCCTACCTGGGAAATTAACATTTGTACAAAGCTGCAGAACTCAGTTGCACCGCTTATGTGGGGGTTTGTGTGCAGTTTTGTGTGATTTTATCTCACATGTAGGTCTGGGTACCCATCACCACAATCAAGACACAGAACTGCACCACCACCACAAAGATCCCCCTTATGCTGCCCCTTAATGGTGGCACAGAACCCACCTCCATTCCTGCCCCTGGGGAACCACTAATCTGTTGTCCTTCCCTATCATTTTATCATTTAAAGAATGTTCTATAACTGGAATCCTATCGCATGTAACCTTTGGAGATTGGCTTTTTTTCTCCACTCAATTATCCAAATGGATAATTCCTTTGAGATCCATAAAAGTTATTACGTGTATCAATGGTTTGTTCCTTTTTATTGCTAAGTAGCATTCATGGTGGTGGACGTAAGGGTTTTGTTGAAGGGTACTGGGTTTGTTTCCAGTCTGGGGCTATTATGAATAAAGCTGCTACAAACAATCGAACAATCATGAACAGGTTTTTGTGTGCATGTAAGTTTTCATTTCTGGGCGGATGCCCAAGAGTAATTTCTGGGTTGTATGGTTAAGTGCATATTTGGTTTTGTGAGAGACCGTCAAACCATTTTCCAGAGTGGCTGGCCTGTTTCACGTTTCTGCCAGCATCGTGTGCAGGATCCAGTTTCTCCACATCCTCACCAGCACTGGGAGTTGTCACTGTTTTATTTTAGCCATTCTGGGAGGTGTGTAGTGACATTTCATGGTGGTTTTAATTTGCATTTCTCCAGTGGCTAATATTGTCAAACTCTCCTCATGTGTTTATTTGCCATCTGTTTATCTTTTTCAGTGAAATGTCTTTTGTTTCTTTTGCCCATTTTCCAATTCGATTTTTTTCCAATGGATTTTTGAGCGTTCTTTTTTTAATATATAGTCTAAATACAAGTCCTTTGCTAAATAAGTGGTTTGCAAATATTCTCTCCTAATCTATAACTTGTTTTTTAATCCCTTAACAGTCTTTTTTTTCCCTGCTGAGATATAATTGACATACCATAAATTCACCCTTTTAAAGTGCACAACCCACTAGTTTTTAGTGTATTCACAATATTGTACAACCCTTCTCCACTATTAAATTCCTGAGCACTTCCATCACTCCAAAAATAAACTTCAGACCCACCAGCAGTCCCTCCTCATTCTTTCCTTCCCTCCAGTTCCCGAAATCTACTCTGTCTGGATTCGCCTGTTCTGGGTATTTCACATAAATGCAATCCTACAACACAGGACCTTGTGTGTCCAGCTTCTTTACCTCAGCATCATGTTTTTGGGCTTTGTGTGTCATCTCAGGTGTCGGTGTGTTATTCGCTTTTCTGACTGAATAGTATTCCCTTGTATGGACAGACCACGTTGCGTGTATCCACTGTTATGAGCTGAACTGGGTCCTCCCAGAAGGAGATGTTGAAATCCTAACTCTCCGTACCTCAGAATGTGACCTTATTTGGAAATGGGGTGGTTGCAGATGTAACTAGTTGAACACAGTCGTACTGAGGAGTGAGCCCTTAATGACTGGGGTCCTGATAAGATTTGCAGAGAGAAGATGGCCCTGTGACAGCAGAGGCATAAAGTGAAGTGACGCAGTCACACGCTGAGAAACGCCGAGCACGGCGGGCCACCACCGAGGCTGGAAGGGGCAAGGAAGGATTCTCTTCTGGCTCCCAGAGGAGCACGGCCCTGCCGACGCCTCGATTTCTGCCATCTGGACTCCAGAGCTGTGAGACAGTACATTTCCATGTATTTTCCATGTATTTCCATGGTTTCAAGGCACCTGGTTTGCGGTAATTTGGTTCGGCAGCCCTAGGAAGCTCACACACGTGATCATGGTTTGAGGGACATCTGGATTGTTTCTACCCATTGGCTGTTAGGAATCACGATGCTGGGAACATTCGCGGACAGGTTTCCATGTGGACATATGCTTTCACTTCGCTTGGCTCTCCACTTAGGAGGGGAATTGCTGAGTCATATGACAGCTCTGTGTTTAGCTGTGTGTGCGTGTGTGTGTGTGTGTGTGTGTGTGTGTGGCAAAATACACAACATAAAATCCATCGTTTGAACCATTTTAAAGTGCACAATTCAGTGGCACTAAGTAATTCACAAATTGTGCAACCATCCCCATGATCTAGTTCCAGAACGTTGTCCCTAAACTGAAACCCTGTACCCACTCCCCATTCCCTTCCTCCCCCCCGCCAGCCCCTGAAAATCACTCATCTGCTTTCTGTCCCTATGGATTTGCGATCCCAAATATTTCATTTAAATGGAATTCTACCATATATGTCCTTTTGCGGTTGGCTTCTTTCACTTACATTTTGCAGTTCAACCACATTCTGGCATGTAGAAGTAAAGTACTTCGTTCCTTTTATGGAGGAATAATATTTTCCTCTCTGGATAGACTGCATTTTGTTCATCTGTTCATCCATTGATGGATACCGGGCTGTTTCCACCTTCTGGCTCTTGTGAATCATGCTGGTAACGAAAATTCATGCACAAGTCTTGGTTTGAATGCCTGTTCTCCACTCTTTTGGTAACTTATCTGGGAGTGGAATTGCTGGATCATTCCAGGCAAAGGCGTCTGCATCCCCGGAAGAGGGTCCTTGCCAGAACCCGACCACACTGGCCTGATCCTGGACTTGGAGCTTTTAGCACTGTGGGAAATAAGTTTCTGTTGTTTATAAGCCACCCAGTCTGTGGGAACTTTGTTGTAGCAGCCTGAACTGAGACAGTTTTGTCTGTTTTTGACCTTGATTGGGCTTCCTTGCTTGGCAGAGTCTGTGAGACTCGTGCATGTTGTTGGGTAGGTGGGTTGTTCCCTCTCGTTGCTGTATTGGATTCCATCACCAGAATATTCTACATGCTACAACCCACTGAGGGACACATGGGTTGTGTCCAGCTTTAGCCGGTCATAGATAAGGCTGTGGTGGACATTCTTGAACTTGCCTTTGGGTGTATCCAGGCCCTTATCTCTCTTGGGAATGGGGGAGCTTGCTGGGATGTGGGGTGTATGTAGATGTAGCTCTAGTAGGTGCTACCAGACACATTTCTGAAATTGGGGTACCCCGCTCTGCTCCCACAGAGTGGGAGAGACTTGACGCTTGCCCAACCTGTGATGGAGTTGTACTTCTTTGCATTTCTTTCACACCTTTTCATAGGCCGGTTTCCCGCTTAATATTATCTTTGACTAACACTCACTATAATCCTGAGAGGTTGGCATTCTTGTGTCCATTGGACAGATGGGGACATTCGAAGGGCAGAAAGGGCCCGTGGCTTGACTGAAGATGAGCAGCTGGTAAATGGTGGATCCTGGATCTATTCCAGTGCCAGAGCGTGCACGCTCACCCGTAGGACTGCAGAAGTTCTAGGAGAGGAACCATTTCTTTCCCCCCTTCAGCCTGGAGGAAGACCGCTAGAACTCAGTTTGGCACTTTTATTTTTTTCAGATGAGCCCTTCAATCACTAAGGCTTGGCAACACATGGGTTAAGTAGGCTCTGTGGGGAGCAGGCTTTGTCAGCCCTGGGGCACCACCCGTGGGAGCATGTCTGTGTACCCAAAGAAAACATTACAACTTGAGTAATAGCAAGTCCTGGAAATGATGACAGCTACTTGCAGGCTTGTTGCAAGCCACTGGCTGGCCTTTGCAGAAACCTGATATTCAGGCACGTATGTGGGAGGCAGGAGTCCCTGCCACGGCCTCCTCAGATTTCGAAATCTCTGAGATGCTAGAATCCATTTTCCCCTCTCTTCTAGGTCACGTTCCGCAGAAGCAAACCCTGAGATGGAGACTGGCGTGCAAGTCATCCGTTAGGGTCGTGGTCCCAGGGTGGGAGGGGCAAGGGCAGAGGAGACCAAGAAGCCAAGTGGGGCTAGGGTTTTTGACAAAGTCCCCCAGAGGGTTTGTCCGGGCTCAGGCCAAGGAGCCGGGCTTTCATATTCAAGTACCTGTGTGTTCCTAAGGGCTCACCTGGCGGTGCACCCTCCAGACACCTCTCCATTTTGCAGGTGCAGGCCATCAGAAGTAAAGCACCCCGAAGCCACGGGAGGCCAAGAAGAACTGTGAGACTTTGGGGGAGCTCAGATAGCGCACACGGTCATCTACAGGACATGGGGGATGCTGGGTCTAGACTTTGACCTCATGGTGTTTCCTGCCTGAGCATCTCCGTTTTGTGGGGAGATGGGTGGCTGCCCATCTTGCTCACAAATCACAAATCAACTTCATCAGGCTCCAGAGGTGTCATAAATTGTTAAATGTGTGCCAATAATTTGTAACATTTTCTTTTACTCCAGGAAACAAGAGGCCAGCAATGCTTTCCAGTGGTCTGTTGGTTTTCTCTCCCTCTCTCCTCCGAAGCCCTTCCCTGCCCAATGCACACATGGGATTGTCTACTGTGACATTGTTTACTGGGCCACTGCAGGCTTATGGAAAAGTGCAGAAAGCATGAGTGTGAATGGATGGGTGGATTTCCTGAGTGGACCCATCCATATGACTACCACCCAGCTCAAGAAGCAGAACCTCCCAGCACCTTAGGAGAGTCCCTGTGTGCCCCTCCCCCCTCCCCCAGGGAAAGTGCTGTCCCCATGTCGGACACCAGAAGTGAACTTTGCTTGCTGTTTACATTTTATATAAGTGGAATCTCACGGGATGTGCTCTTCCGTGGCTGAATTCGCTTACTCAACGTGAGCTTTGTGAGGTTGTATTATGGTCGGTCGTAGTGGTTTACCTGAGCCGAAGGCAGACGATTAACAGACTGAGCCACCCAGGTGCCCCGTAGTGGTTTACTCTTTTGCATGGCTGTCCGCTATGCCACCACTTATTGATCCTTCCAGTCACTGATGCAGAGCTCTTTCTGGGTGCACGAATGTATGCGTGCTGTTGGGCATACACCTAGTAGGATTGCCGGCTCACGGGTATTTGCACATTCAGCTTGATTGCAAAGTGGGGGTGTACTGATTTACCCCTCAGAGCTGCGCAGCGGCTCTGCCTCTTCCAGAACCTCACCAACACTTGGTATTTGGAATCATCATTTTGCAACCCAGTCAGAATGGATGGGACCATACACTTCAATGTTCTCCATCCTCAGGGGGCGCCTGGGTGTCTCAGTCGGTGAAGCGTCTGCCTTCGGCTCATGTCATGATCCCGGGGTCCTAGGATCGAGTCCCGCATCGGGCTCCCTGCTCAGCGGGGAGTCCGCTTCTCCCTCTCCCTCTTCCCCTCGGCTTGCGTATGTCTCTCGCTTTCTCTCCCTCTCAAATAAATAAATAAAATCTTTTTTTCAAAGGTTTTATTTATTTGACAGAGAGAGACACAGCGAGAGAGGGAACACAAGCAGGGGGAGCGGGAGATGGAGAAGCAGGCTTCCCACAGAGCAGGGAGCCCGATGTGGGACTCGATCCCAGGACCCCGGGATCATGACCTGCGCTGAAGGCCGACGCTTAATGACCGAGCCACCCAGGCGCCCCTAAATAAATAAAATCTTAAAAAAAAATTCCCCACTCTCAGGATTGCCATTGGTTCTTATAACATCTTTGTGGGAATTAGAAAAAGGACACCCCTGCCTTAAGACACAAAAATGTTCGTGATAATGATTTTGTTAGAGCATGACATGTGACTGCCCTCTGCTGGAAAACTGTTGAAATTCATAGTACAGACCTTGAATGCCTGAGATGCCTTTTAGGTGTGGTACCCTTAGGCAGTGCACACCCTGGACAACCACACATGGTGACTCTGCCACTCTTCACTCTTGTCCACACATACTGGAGGTGACGGGGAAGAGGTGGACCAATGAAAGCTTACAAAATGGTGGCCCGGGGGCTGAATCTGGCCTGCAGATTTATTTGACCCCATCGGAAACAAAATTGAGCTGGTATTTTAAAATTTGGCAGATTTTGTCTAAAATCTGAGAAATCGGAGAAAGTAGAGAAATTGGGCCCTCACTCCCAAATTATAACACAGAGGCTGTTCTGCATGTGTCTCCACTTAGCCTCAGTTTCCACCATGCTCTATGGTCCCCCGAGCCCAAAGCCTCTGTTAATGGCTGTAGCAAAACGGAAATGCACTAATGTTAGTGCCAGATTCCTTCTCCGGGTCGTCACTTATTTATGGTAACTGCTGCTACAGGCATAGAAACTTGTGATCACTAGTCTTGACACTGACAAGGGGAAAAAAAAAAAACCCATCCCAAGCTGCTCATCAGATTGTGAGATAAAATAACTCCCATCTTCTTTGTGCTGGAGTGAAAATCCCATCGGACAAGGTTTCTATGGAACTATAGCGTTGAAAGGCTGGATGGAGTTTACCGCAGGCCCTGCCCAAGGGGCTGGCACCTCACGCACTGGTGGCCAAGCAATGGTGAAGGTGGAAGAATATGGCGGGAGGGCTGGGCGAGCGGGGGGGAGGGGAAGGGGGTTGCATCTAGAACTTGCTTGGAGGGAAGCTGGTGTCTCAGGGATCAGGGCTGGGGGTGGGCGCAGCAGCTTAACCTGTTGTAGGGCTGACACAGAATTCAAAATGTCAGGTATTTCTGTTACGTTGTTCTAAGCTAGTCTCTTCATTAACTCAAGAACTTTTCAGTATCTATCTACATCTGTCTGTCTGCCTGCCTCCTTACCTACCTACCTATATATTGGCATCTGTGCCTAAATCAACTAACTTTGAAGGAACTGTCTTTATCATTTTTGTTCAGTATGAATGATCAGAATATTAGGTCTGTTTGTTGGGCCCTTCCCACGTGCAGTCACCGTGTCATCTTGATTAGCCTTCACTGAGATGCCGTCTGCCCTACTGTGCGCACTATCAGAAGCCCCGTTTTGTAGACCTGTTTTACAGGGAAGCAAACTGAAGCTGAAGGCCCAGGGTCACACTCAGTGGTGGAGTGAAGGTGGGTGTGAACCCAGACCTTCCTGACTGCAGGGGTCCTGCTCTGGATGCCTCTGCTCTTCGGCTCAGATACTGTCTGATCTAGAAGCAGAACCTCTTACCTGGTGGCACCAGATAGAACTAGGTGGGAAGCCAGTGCCTCGGTACAAATGTGTTGGTATGACAGCTGCACTCTGGGAAATGTGGCTCTTTTTGATTTAGGATGTCATGAACTTTGAGAGCCTACGGACTGGAAACCGTAGGCTGGAGGCCTACCCCTGGAGGCCTACCTTTATCTTCTTCCTACAGGGCCTCCCAGAGTGACCTGAGGCTTTGCACAAGGTCACACGGCCCGTCAGTGGCAGAACTGGAATTAGAAGCCTGCATCCTGACTCATTGATTTTCTCCACCCGATGTTGAGCCTCAGAGTTTCCAAATCCGGCAGGCATCAGCACGCTGCTCTTTAGAAGGATGAGCCAATTTACATTCTCCCCGGCGGGATGTGGGCTGCCCCCTCTGCTGGAGAGGCCTTTCTCAAATTGACAGATGTCAGCAGCCTTGATCCGCGTGGGGCTTTTCCGAGCGGGTGTCCCCGAGCGGGTGTCCTGCGCGGGGACTGCGGCTCATCTCGGATTCCGGCCATGGTGCAGAGTCAGCCCCCGAGGCACTCCTGCTCCAGTAAGCTCAGTCTTGCCCTTGCTGCCAGGCCTCTGCCGGACAGCCGGTGGCGGCCGGGGGGGTGGGGGCGGTAACCAGGCCCACGTTATGCCCTTGTGGGGGTGTGGTAAGGACCCCACGAGAGACGGGCATGGAAGTGTTTGGGAAAACCGTGCCATGCTGGGCAAACACAGAGCAGTGCGACTGCAGTGGGTGGGAAATTGGGCAGGAGGAGGCAGATGGGAGGGTGTTGCAGCTTCTCTGGAGTCGGGCCCGGAGCCCAGCGCTTCCCTCCCTTGGATACTGCAGGGCTCGCCAGGCTCCGTGCGAGCAAGTGGAGGGGGTGCCAGAGCTCCCTGACTCTCCGGCTCTGCACGTTCAGCTGCACTGGAGCCTTCCATTTGAGACATCTGCCAGCTAGATTCAAGAAGAGCTGTTTTTAGTCCGCAAAGAGGTGATTATTTAGCATTATGTACGAGTAGCCATCCAGGAGAATGAGAAATTTCCCTCTGAGAAGGAAATAAAGAGACGTTGCCTGATTCCTGTCAATTCTACAACTCACGGAGTGTTCTTCATCTTTGTAGGGAAGGATGTTGCGGCTAGGCAGGGGGCGGTGACATGTGCGGAGTCCTTCCACTGGCAGGAGTCAAAACGGGTTGGACATGTTCATCCATTTATTTCCTCATTAAAAAATAATGTATTGAATACATGCCTTGTCTTATGTATGGACCCAGCCCTCGGGGCCCAAAGTGTAGGCAGAAATGGATACCTACAGAGTTACAAAGTACTAGAGGGGCACCGCGGGGGGAAATGTCAATGCTGCTGGGGAGGTGGGTGTCAGGGAATCTTCCGGAAATGAGGTAATGTTTGCACTAGGTCTTAGAGGATGCATACAATCTTCCCAATTAGACAAAGAAGGGACAGGCATTTATGGTGGAGGAATAGCATGAGCCAAGGCCCTGAGGCTGGGAAGGGCAGGCAGTTTGGGGGCATAAGGGATCACGTGCGGTGGCTATAGCATAAGGCACTTGGGGAGGAGGGGGGAGCCCACATCAGGCTGTGAGAGCCTCCGATGCTGGGTTGCGGGCACCTTGCCTCATAATTCCACGGAAAGGAGGCTTTCTTTTGGAGGGCATAGCACTGCTGGAAGGGGAATTTGTCCCCCTTGCAGAAGGAGGGTGACTCCTCGCATGGGTAGCTTGGGCTGAAAGCCACTGCCAGTGTGTGCTTCTCTCTTTCTTTGTCAGGCCTGTTTGCCTGCCACCGGAGTGTCCCCACCGTGCTCAGGGGTACAGCCTGCCTGCCAGCCCTGTGTCCCCTCCCTCATGATCTTCCATGTGGACATCCCGGGGACGTCTGCCTAGGAGACCCAGACCCATCCACAGCGGCGAGGCTCCCGGGGAGGCTGGGGCTTGGAATGCTTGGGTGGAGCAGAGCCCCCCGCCCATCAGGAACACCCCGGTCTTGGTCTGGTCCACTAACGAGAAGTACATTCTTACTGCTTTAAGCCCCAGCACATTTGGGACTGGTTTGTTACAGCAGCTGGCCCGGGTTTGATAAATGAGGTGCTGGGAGAAGAAAGTGCAGGCAGGAGGAGAGGAGCAGAATTGACCTAAGAGAGGGACTTCTTCCCTGGGGCATGTGCCAGTGCAGCTCCGAAAAGACCAACACACAGTATGCAACATACTGACCACTAGGGGGCGCTGTTGCACACGATGCATCAAAAGTCTGAACCTCTAAGCTTTAGGTAAAAACAGTAAACACACACACACACACACACACACACACACACACATGCAGAAACCACCAAGGAAAACGAATTCCAGTATTTCCTCTAATCTACAAGTTTTGCATTTTTCAAAGGCGGTAACAGTCAGGATTGTGCTGCCCTAAAACTTGAAAATAGATTATCTGGGGTTTGCGAATGCCGACAGACACCAAGTTGTCTCTCCTATTTGCATAGAATACATGATTTCTTTGTCGGCGTTTGCCTTCTGTCTCCAGACAAAACTCTGAACGTGTCAAAGTGATCTTAGAGACCGCGCCACACATGTCCTGAATCAACCACTTGTACTCATAATCGACACCTCAGCACTGCCTCTGGGAAACCCAGACTAAGACAACCCACTGTGATCATCGATTACACAGGACAGAGAGAACATACGACATCGGGGGCTTAGTTAGAATTGCGTTTCTAGGTCTGGGGATGTACGTCAACCACAGATCTTGAAAGTGCAGTGGAAACCTGCCATCTTACCTACTCAGGCTTCTGGTTTTGGAAACTGCACTTCTCCCCAGCCTGTGCCTCCAACACCCAACTGATGGTCCCAGTGGGAGCCGCCATGCTTGTTCAGCACCTGCCGCAAATGCAGGCTTTGCTCTGGAGCTGATTTCTGACCAGAGACTCCAGGTTGGTTGGAGTTGAGCATGGTTCTCCGGACCCCAGGGAGAGAAGCCCTGTGTACTTTGGGCACGGGACATCTCCCAAGTGACCAGGCATGCCAAGAAGGCAGACCGATGCCTGGGTTCCTTCAAGTGCTCTGGTTCCTGGCTGTGGTTCTTTCTGGAGCCTATACTCATGACTCCTGCATCCTTAGTACGCAAATCCCGTCTGTGGTTGGTTGTAACCCAGAGCCAACGAAGTCCTACCTCACATGGAAATAGAGGTTCCCCAGTGTCCAAAAAGCCTTGTCATCAAAGTGGGATCCAAATATGTTTATTAGCCGAAATTTACCGAGTCTGGAGAGTAGAAAGCTTTACAACACCAAGAATCAGAGCAGAATGGCTTCAGCTCAACTCTGTCAACCAGAAACACAATTAATCAAAGCGGTGTATTTCCCAAGCTCTCTGTCATCCTGACACTTTACAGTATTGGGATATGATTTAAGGGGAAGCTGAGGTTACAAAGCGGGGGGACTGGCTTGCATTAAATATAAACGCACAAACAAAGGGGGGGTGGTCATGCTGATTGATCCGGGCTACATGTAACGTTCTAAGAGTGATGCTGGATCTTCTACAGTCAGATGGGGAGTGTAATGTGGGACGTTTCCTCCCTGCTCCACACACTGCACAGCTTCCCAGGGAACGGGGCGGGGGGAATGTGGGGTGTAGATTTGGGACTGGGTCGGCCTGGTACCTTACAGAGACACCACCTTGGGTCCTCATGGTCTTCTTCCTCCAGGCAAACCAAGGAGCAGCCTGTAAGGGAGCAGTTTCTCTCCTGAAATGCAAATGTGGAGTCTTAAGTCTTTAAAGTCTGAGTGAGGATGCCGGGCACATAGGTGGTGCTCAATAAATACATATAAAATAAATGAATGAGTGAATGAAGTCTTGTTTTCCCGAGCTGCCCAGATTTAAGGGGAGGGGACACAGGTCCCGTCACTCCACGGAAGGCGTGTCAAGTTAATATTTTTAAAAGAGCGGTGGGATGGCAGATAGGGCCATGGTCTCTTTTGGAAAACACAACCTGCTTATGACCATGACACTAGGGAATCAAAGATTTGGAAGGACCCTCTGCCAATTCCCACCCATGGCCATATACATACAATTTACAGAAGAGAAATGCAGGAGAAGGGGCGTGGTCTGTGGTCCAAACTCAGCTCATCCATTTATTCCCAGAGTGACCTTCGACCTGCACCTCCCTGCATCCATAACAGCGGGCGCATGCGATGAGCGGTGGCCGGTTGCCTCTTAGCGTCACCGCTACTAGTCATGGTTGGTCAAGTCCGCTGCAAGGCCTTTGCACGTCTTAACTGCCGTGTGTATGGTCTGTATGTGACATGCCCTGCACTGTTATGAGGACACACTGTCTAGTAGCGGCTTTTTTTGGGACAAGGTGGGTTCTGTGGTGGACTTTTGCCAGAGGAGGAACACTGGGGAGAGTCCAATGACCCAGAGGTCCTGCATTTGTTGAGAGAATGGCTTGGACCCAGGGAACCCACGGAAACAATGCTGGAGGGCACCCCGGTGGGGTGGGTCTTGGCTTGGGACCTGCAGCCCTGGGTGTGCTGGGCTGTGTGCTTATTAAAGTCAGAGTCAGGGGATTTAGTCTGTGGACTTAGAGAAATTCCATGATTCTCTCCAGGTGAGCACTGTGTCTCCCACACCAGCCTGCAGTGAGTCTCTGGGTCAGGGTCGGGATGGGGCAGATTCTGTATTCCGCCTTGTAAAGGGAGGTGCCCAGTCTGGGCCCCCACCCAGAGGCTGGGCTTGATCTGACTCTAGATTGCTCCAGGTGTGGAGGGAGCGGAGGAGGGCACCGTGGGGTGGGGGGGCCCACACCTTTCTTGGGATACGGAGCTCTGAAGTGAGCTCTGGCCAATGTTGGGTGCCATCTTCGGGAGCAGCACACGTTGTGTGTTTTGTGCCTGTGTATTTCCATCTGCAGGATCTCTTTTCCTTCCCTAACTACCTCACAGGGATATAAAATGCCTGCAAAGTACTTTTTTGTTCATCAGACAAAAAGAAAAAAAACGGCACTATGGAAATAGAAGATATTATTAATACTGCAAGATTGTAAAAATGGTGATCAGGGAATTGAGAATTAAGGCATTATGGGACAGCCACGGCAGTGAATATTTTAGAAATAAAACATACATGATAGAAGAATTATCAGAGCTACTAATTATAGAACGGGGACTATTAAGGGAACAGAGGAAAGTCTGTACTGAGGGGAAAATGGGAAGAAGATTGGTGAACGGAGAAAGTGGAAAATGGAGCGGGAGAGAAATATTTATGTGCGTCGTCTTTTCTGTCTGAGATGTGATGCGTGGAAGGGAACGGAGTCGTTTGGAGAGGGAAGGGATCATTGTTGAGTAAGAGTGATTTATTTTGTATGTTTACGCTGAAGTCAGTTTCACTGAGGTGTAATTTACATCCAGTGAAATTTGCCTTTGTTAGTGTGCAGTTCTATGAATTTTGACAAAGAGATATCATCGTGGATCCTCCCCCGCAATGAGGGTCTAGAACATTCCATCAGCCCCCAAAGCTCCATCTCCACCTCCTCCTTTCTACCCCCTCCTCAATCAACCACAACCTGTCTGACGCCCCCATTGCATCTGGAGATGTCCTGCTCAAGGCTGGGAATGACTTCTTGATGATCAAATCCGGTAGATGTCTTTGGGATGGGTTAGCTGCTTCTTCAACCGAGTTGGGCCAGGAAGCAGGTGTGCACAGGCTGGAGGTACTGGCCCCAAAGCACCTGTCTACAACCTCTTTTGTTTCCTGATCAAATTCACCTTGAGCAGACAGTCCAATGAGATTCCCTCTGCAGCTGTCCTACCCCCTGGGATGGGTGGACGTGTGCCCCCAGCTCTGACAAGGAGACTTCTAGTCTCTTCTGTCTCCACATCCGAGCGTGAGCTTGCAGAACTCACATGACAAGACGGGGTGGCCGACGCCAGCCTTCTCCCCTGATGTTCTGATGAAGAGAGGAGGGCGCTTCTCGATGGACAGTCCCTTCCTCGGTGACCTCGGCTGCACTCAGAGCAGATGTTCAGCTGCAGCTCTGTCCGGCGCAGCTCCCAAGGCCATCCTTGGAGAGTCTGCCTGGTCCACCTGGTAGACGGCTTCCCCCGTGTCCTGGCTCCCCTCCATGACCCTGTCACACCTGTGCACGCCCACCTGGGCTCCGGTCTTCTCTCATGTCACTGGCACACTTGTCCACCATCCATCTGTGCCCAGGCCCCTCTCCAGGGGCATGGTGACACCCCCTTCCAGGCAGATCTTTGCTGACGTTGGCACCTTCCTCAGGTTTGGGTGCCCTCCCCGCCACCTCAGCAGAGAGAGTCCACCAGGTGTCCAGTGGCTGGTCAGGTCGGAGATCCAAGGTCAAGACAGAGCTGTCTCTTCAGGCCTCATTCACACCAGGTCAGGCCCACCTGAACCAAACCGACAAACCAAACAAAGCAACTGCCTGTAAATCAGACTCGAGTGGCCACTCTCTTTGCCTGTGCACGTCTGGGAGGACAGAGTGGTTTTATTCAGCCATTTTCACAGCCAGATGACCTAATCTAGGAAAGTTCTTTACTCAGCTTAAAACAGATTGTTCAGTTGATTTGTGATTCAAAATACTAAACTCCAGAGTAGTTTCCACAGACTCAAGAATGCTGTACCAGTTGTCCACAACGAAGGTGGATCCAGAAGCCCCAAACTCTGCTCACACAGGGGAAGGGGCAACCTCGCCTTCTGATTACAAACAGCTCATACCCAGTGCAAAAAAACCTGAAGAAAAAAAAAAAAAACAAAACGAAAAACAAACAAAACCCCTAAACCAACCCACAGAAAACACAAAGACTGAATATCTCTCATGCGGCCTGCCACCCAGAGATAACCACTACTAATATTTTAATAGTAATCCTTTGGTTCTTAAATATATGTATACACCCACACGTACACACATACATTATACGTAGCATGGTTTCTGGATAATTATAAAATTATACATTGGTATAAAATGGCAAAGAACACGTTTATAAAGCTAGTGGCACACTCAGCACATTTGGATGTGTCCTTTTCTTCTTTCTGCAATTGATTACGAATTTCTTTGCTTCAAAAATACCTTTTCCTCAACATCAATTTCTATAGCTATATTGTGCTCATTGTTCAATTATTATTATTTTTTAAAGATTTTATTTATTTATTTGACAGAGAGTGAGAGAGTGAGAGAGAGACCACAAGCAGGGGGAGTGGGAGAGGGAGAAGCGGGCTCCCCGCTCGATCCCAGGACCCTGGGATCATGACCGGAGCCGAAGGCAGACGCTTAACCCACTGAGCCACCCAGGCGCCCCTGTCCGATTATTTTTTTAAGGGGAAGTTTCTTGCGCATTCTTTCTAACCTTGGGCGTGTTCCCAGTTTCTGTCTCGTTTAGCTATCAAGGCAACTGGTAAGGAAATCTTCCTGCCGTTTTGCAGGAAACATGGCTAACAGA
The DNA here is from genome assembly GCF_003265705.2 of Callorhinus ursinus. NCBI lineage: Eukaryota > Metazoa > Chordata > Mammalia > Carnivora > Otariidae > Callorhinus > Callorhinus ursinus. Next base: position 2,998,497 of record NW_027397132.1, read on the forward strand.
AGCTTCGTGAAACTATGCGTTTTCTGTACCTGGAGTTAGAATTCCTCGGTGAAACTATGCGTTTTCTGTACCTGGAGTTAGAATTCCTCACCAGGTCCTCTGACTTTAACCAACATTCTCTTTCACTGTACCTCAGCTGCCTTTAACTCACAGACAAATTAAAATTCTCTGAAGTTATCTCTTAGGCGATTTTCACTTCTAAAATGATCTTTTAATAACTTGGAGGAGCCTAAGCAATCTCTCCAGACTTTAATATACATTTTATATGCAAACGATGCTGGAATTCATAAAGAAGCTTTATGTGTTGTCATGACTTGAATCATTGGTTCTCAAACCTTGTTCCTTGGAGCTGGGGTGCCCTGGGGCCCTCCCAGCACAGGGCAGAGAGTGAGGGGGGCAGGTGGGAGTGTTTCCTGCCCTAGAGTCCACTTCAATCATAGCAGCTCTGACTGCCTCTGACTTTTTATACGGGGTGGGGGGGTCTCTGTATACACAGGGACATTTCTTTTGACAAAAGTATTTAGCTGCTAATAAATAAAATATAACAGAATAAGATGTTCTCTGTGAGTTTATGAGAGACAGAACTGAAGACCTCAGATTCTATCATGAGATGATTAAAAAGGCATGATCCTGCTGTCCAGCCATAAGCCACACTCAGCCATTCAAAGGGAGAAAGCTGATATTCGGTCCATGTACGGTTTTAGGTGGCTTAGAAGAATGATGTGTACTAAAAATAGGAACACAGACGCAGATTAAAATCCACCTCAGGGGGACAAGCAGAATAGAGTGTGACCCTGATGAAGAGCTGCCCACGGAGTGGAGAGAGCAACGTGGAGGCAAGGATGTCCATTCCAGGGGCGGCTGGCCACACGTGGCTTGTGGGCACGTGTCACCAAGGAGCCTGTGTGGGGAGAGGAGTGTAGAGATGGGGAGGCAGGGGCAAAGCTGGAGAGCGTGGCACAGCTCAGAGCAGGTGGGGCCCGGCAGGCACGGTTAGGATTTTGGACTTGGTCTTAAGAAAAGCAGAAGCCATGCACGGTCATAAGAGGGTGGCCAGAAGGATGGACTGGGAGCAGGATGTGCGTGCAGGGCCCAGTGCAGAGCCCAGTGCAGAGGGCCAGGAGGGAGAGGGGGGCAGCCCGGGCTCACATAAGGTGCAGAGGTGGAGGGAAGGCGGTGGACTGGAGGTCTTTGGGAGGTGAAACTGGCAGGTCTCGGGCTGGGTTTGGTTACCCCCATTAAGGGAGAAGACAGCGAAAGTGCCTTGTAAATGGAGGAACTGAGCCCAGAACACGTTGGTTCCGACGAGCATTGAAGGAGTATCTTGGATGATGAATCTTGCGGGGCTGTGTCCTTTTTCTAGAACTTGGTGAGAAAGGCGGGTGTGGCTTCCATTTTTAGATGGTTTTACTTTTATTTGTTTATTTTTATTGAAGTATAGTTAACATGCAGCGTTATATTACTTTCAGGTGTATAATACAGTGATTCCACAATTCTATGCATGAAGTGTACTTTTAATCTCCTTTCTCTGCTTCACCCATCTCCCCACGTGCTGGCAACGGCCAGTTTGCTCTCTGCCTTTAAGAGTCTGTTTTTTGTTCGTCTGTTTCTTAAATTCCACATATGAGTGAAATCATATGGAATTTGTCTGCCTCTGACTGATTTCCCTTAGCATTATCCTTCTTGCTCCATCCATGTTGTTGCCAATGGCAAGGTCTCGCTCCTTTTTTATGGCTGAAGAATCTTGTGTATATACAGCACATCTTCGGTATCCATTCATCTGTCAGTGGATACGTGGCTAACGCGCATAATGCTGTGATAAACACAGGGGTGTGTATATCCTTTCAGATTAGAGTTTTCGTCTTCTTTGGGTTGATGGTTTTGTTAATCAGCGTACGCATGGCTGCAGCAGATACCCCGCCACATCTCAGTGCCACTTCAACAGAGTTAGCTTCTCCTTCAGGTCACAGACTGATGTAGGCTGGGCTTTCTGGAACCACTGCCAGGTTCCTCGTTGGGGGGCAGCTCTGCTGAGGGACAGGGCGCCTGCCTTGGGCCTGCTGAGGTGGGGCAAGGTGTCCCTTCAGTGGCCGCTGGGGTGGCTGGGTCCAAAGACAGCCACAGTGATAGCTCAAGTCCCGCGCGTTCTTCTAGAGCCTTGCCTCCCTTCATCAAGGTCCCCCTCGCTTTCTGAAACTGAGCAGCCCTTCGAGACAGCCTCAAGCAACACAGTCTGGCAGAGGGGACGCTATGTGGTTTCTGAAGCCAGGCTGTAAACATATGGCGCACTTCCACCTTCTTCGTGCGGGACACTTGCTCTCTGATGCGCTGCCATGCTGTGACCAGGCCCAAGCAGCCGCACAGAGACCACACGGGGATGCTGAGTATGGTTGCCTCGGCGGCCTGGTGAGGTCTGAGCCAATGGACCAAGCACCAGATGCACGAGCCAAGACCGCCCTCGGGGGATTCCAGCCCCCTGGCATCCGGCTGGAGGACCCCACACCGTGGAGCCCCAGATCCCTTTTTTTTTTTTTTAAAGATTATTTATTTATTTATTTATTTGAGAGAGAGAATGAGATAGAGAGAGAACACGAGACGGGGGAGGGTCAGAGGGAGAAGCAGGCTCCCCGCCGAGCAGGGAGCCCGATGCGGGACTCGATCCTGGGACCCCAGGATCACGGCCTGAGCCGAAGGCAGTGGCTTAACCACTGAGCCCCCCAGGGGCCCACCCAGAGCCTTCTGTCCCTGCTGTGCCCTGCCCTATTCCAGACCCTCACAGAATCCATGCACAGAATAACACCCTTGTAGCTCTCAGGTTTGGAGGGGACAGGGCCTTCTGGGATGCCCCCGGCCTCTTGCCCTGCTCTATGAAGCCTCACCTGCCCACTGCCTTCCCGCCCGTGCAGGCGGCTGCTGTGAATGACTTGGTTTGGTTAGGTTGAGCCTTATGTGGTTTTGTCCTGAGAGAGCCTGTGGAGCGGTTGCACATGCTCTAAAACTCAAACTAATTAAGCTCCAAATTAATTACAAACATAAGGAAATTGATCTGAAAAGCAGTGTACATGGAGAGGAGAAACGAAGTGGAAGTCCAGCCCGAGACAAGGGAGCCGGAGCAGCTCTGCGGATGGAGGCCCTCCTGCTAGGGACACAGCTGTTTCTGGTCAGGGCCCCTGCCGCTTCCTCAGTGTCAAGGTTCTGGAATGCTCCACCCCTCCATGTGCACATGAGGTCCCTGCTCCTGCTTCTTGGAGCCTGACGACCGGCCCATCTGTTAGGTGGAGGGAAAGCTGGCCCAGACGAGGCCATGGAAGTTACCCTTGCTGTGACACAGTTAGAGAAGGTCCTGCTGAGGAGCGCCGCTCCTGTGTCTGCAGGGCCCCTGCGGTCCCCACCCATCACACGCCAGAGGTGGGGGCCCACTAGATGCCCCTGAATGGTTCACCTGACCATGGTTCACTTCAGGTGATGTGAATCTCACCTCCGTAAATGACTGCACCATCAACCAAAACAGACACAAATACCTCCACGGAGTTGACACTATTATAAGCCATTGGACGGGGTGGGGGGGGGCAGGACTTTGGGCCCAGGGGTGACTGGCCTGGCTCCCAGCGGGTTCTGGAGGGAGCCAGGATGTGAATCCAGGAGGTCGGCCCTCAGAGCCCGAGCTTTTACCACGGAGCAGTTTGCGGGAACGTTTTCCAGGGAGAAGGGACCCTTCTTTACCCAGATCATGTCACATCCTTGGCTTTTTTAAAAGAAGTTTTCTAAAAAGTACTTTTCTTCTATGAGGAGAGGGGCCTGTCCTCACTTTATTTCCCTCTGCCATGACCTCCTCTGCTTATCTGAATGTTCACTGGACACTGGGCAGGATCCACATTGGTCCTGTGGGAAACCCAGAATCAGACTTGGGCTCTGCTTGGCAAATTAAGATTTAAGTCAAAATAGCGCCTGGCTGGCTCGGGTCAGTGGAGTATCCGACTCTTGGTTTCGGCTCAGGTCATGATATCAAGCCCCCATCGGGCTCTGCACTCAGTGGGGAATCTGCCTGAGGTTCTCTCTCTCCCTCTGCCCCTCCCCCTGCTTGTGCACATTCTCTAATAAATAAAATCTTAGAAAAATATATATATTTCACACATAATAATTATCCTGAGGTCACAGTTTCCAGAGATGAAGCCCTCCCTGATCAGGGACTCCTGGCAGCTCAAGCTTTTAGAATCTTCTATCCAGAACCACAGGTAACTTCATGTTCATTTAAAAACATCAGTGTTCTACATATTGGTGGGGGTTGGGTTACACAGGGTATGCTTTTGTCCAAACTCAGTGAACATGCATTTAAAATCTGTGCATGTACATTGTATGCAAATTTTACATAAAGGACAGTAAACAGACTTCGACTCTAGATAATGATCCACATGCCAATGTATTTAGGAAAAAGTGCATTGATATTTGCAATTTCTTTGGAATGCATCAAAAAAACAAATAAGGGTGGTTGGGTGAAGCGATGGACAGATACCTGATAAAGTCAGTAGAGTCGAGTGTTCATGGTGGAATCCAGGTGTTGGCTAGATGGGTGTTGACTGTAAAATTCCTTCAACTTTGCTACTCGTTTGAAACATTTCATGATAAAATGTCAGGGGGAAAGACACCTGGGGCTGACCCAGTCCCAGGGGACCCAGTTCAGCAAGCCTAGTGCTGGCTGGGTTCCAGCCCCACTCCACCCTTGCATGGGGGCAGGGAGGGGTGGCCTGTGCCGCACACCACGGCTGGGCGTTCAGGTGCCCCTCCATCCCGCCACCTTCATGACAGTCCTTGGATACCCTTTCAGATATTTTTTAATGTTGCAGACATTTTCATTTCCTAGCGAGATGAAAATTCCCAGCTTAAGGCTTTTGCTTTTCCTCCGAGAGGCTTCTCAACCTCTGCTTGTCCCCCTGAGTGATTTCCACAACATCTTGGTTACTGTGGCTTTATAATAAGTCCCATAGTAGAGTCTTACCCTCCAACTTGTTCCTCCTGATTTTCTCTCCCTTTCTGCAGCATTGCCCTGTCCCTTCCTGGCCCTCTGCGTTTCCCTGTGAACTTTAGTAGACTTCCTTTAGAAAACTGTTGGGCAGTAGCTACTCAAGCTGAACCTGTTTATTATGTCTTCTGGCCCAGGAAATCCCAGCTGAGGCATACGCTCCAGTGAAATGCATGGAGGCCCCAAGCCTGAAACTGCCCGCCTGCTGGTGGGGGGACGGGTGAATGCGTTGTGCACGGTCCCCCCTCGGAAGGCTACAGGGCCGTGAAAATGAAGGAATCACCGCCACAAGCAGACTCATCTCACAAATGTAACGTTCAGTGAACGGAGGCAGACGGGACGATCCATCCCGTGTGATTGCTTGTATACAAAAGACAAAGCCAGCCCCAATGCTTCTGTGCTGTTGGAGTCGAGAGAGAGGGAAGCATTTGGGGGACAGTTGACTAGAAGGGGGGCCAGGGGGACTTGGGGGCTCTGGTCATGTTCTCCTCCTTAATCTGAGTCTGTGGCTGCATTCGGGTTGTGAAAAGACACCGAGCTTTATGCCTATCATCTGTGCACTTCCACACGTAGGTGATGCCTCGGCAAAAGGTTTTTAAAAATGGGGGTGGGGGCAAGGTGGCAGGGTGTTACTGCTTTCCAAAGGAAGGACAGCTAGTGACCTGTCCCTCAGAAGCCTTCTGCCCAGGACAGAGTGGTGGCCTTGCGCATGGCCTCGGCCTCCACGCAGCTCCCAGCAGCTGGCCGTCATGGACGTTTTCTGGTCCGCGTGGTTCCTCCAGGTTCTGTCCCTCACCCTTCACGCCCTCTTCCTCTCTGCCTCTCCCCCCAGCCGGGGACCCTTTTTGGTCTCACAGGCGGGATGCCTTCTTATACTATTCATCTTGCTTCTCCAATCTCATCTACATAGGAGAGAACATTCTAGGCCTCTGGGCATAGACTTTTTTTTTTTTTAAGATTTTTTTATTCATTTGAGACAGAGAGATACAGAGATACAGAGAGAGAGAGAGAGAGAGAGAGAGAGCACAGGCAGGGGGAGAGGCAGAGGGAGAGGGAGAAGCAGACTCCCCACTAAGCCAGGAGCCTGATGCGGGGCTTGATCCCAGGACCCTGGGATCATGACCTGAGCCGAAGGCAGACGCTCAACCATCTGAGCCACCCAGGCTATGCCCCTGGGCATAGACTTTTGACACTCAGTCTGTTTAGGCTATCCTGGTACAGACTGGGGGGCGGGGAGGGGAGCTTATAAACAACAGACATTTAATTCTCACCACCCTGCAGGCTGGAAGTCCAAGGTCAAGCCGCCAGCACAGTTGTGTTCTGGTGAAGGCCTTCCCGGTTCAGAGACGGCAGCGGTCTTGCTGTGTCCTCACAGGGTGGCGGGCGCAGGGAGCTCTGTGGGGTCTCCTTTATGAGAACGCAAACCCCATTCGTGAATCCCATTTTGTAAGAACCTCCACCTTCATGACCGAAGCACCTCCCAAAGGCCCCCACCTCCTGACACCATCACCTTCGGCGGTTAGGATTTCAACATACGAATTTTGGGGGCCATGTTCAGAGCGTAGTTATGGCTCGCTCTCTTTCTGCATTTCTGCTCTGCCATTCGTTTAGTCGAAGCACTATCAGCAGGGTCGAAGGAAGTATCGGGCATGATAAAAGCACGGGCATGGAATCAGGTGGAGGTGATGGCTAGACCCCAATGTACCAAATGCCACCGAACTGTACAGTTTAGAAAAGTTCATTTTACGTGGTGTAGATTTCAGCCCAATAAGAAAAAAGAAACAAAGGGCATTTGTTAATAATTCAAAAACCGTATCAACCTGCATTATGGCTCAATCTCCAAGCCAGGTGCAAGGAGTGAACCCAGCACCTTTAAATCTATTCTTGCTAATTGCGGTGAGCTCAGACTTCTGGCCATGGCAAACCGACTTTATGTGATTAATTTAGCAAATGTCATGGTCAAGAGGAGAAGCTGTGGAGCATACTGAATGGGGTCGAGGCTCAGCTCTGCCACTTACGAGTTCTGTGACCTTGGCAAGATTTCTGATTAAAAAAAAATTGTTCATTTATTATCAGCAGCCCGAGAGGGAATGCCTGAGTCTTCTCCCATGGCCTGTGTTTAACTTTTAACGTCTCGTGAACTTTCCCCCTAGGAAATGGCAGATCTGGCCACGAAATGTCCAAGAAGAAAGAGGGTAATCAGAAGTCGTAACATCCCCCAAATGGTGCCAAATGTTAAAAAAAAAAAAAAAAAAACGAACCACTGGCCGACTAAAAACGCTTCTGGGAGTCACAGATCTTGAAATTCTTTGTGCTTCGGTTTCTTTATTGGTGAATTGGGAGTGATGACCCGACCCGTCTTGGTGTGGGCATGATGGGATTGGGGGTGTTCCATGCCCAGACCAGCAGCTGTGAGCTTTGCTGTTCTTCTTGTAATTCTTATTACTATTAATTCACCTGCTGGTTCTGAGTGAGTTCGGGGAGGGCAGAAAATTGCTTGTTTTCTTACACGCTGTAGACTCAGCTTTGAATAGCATGCCTGGCCCTCGATACACAGTTCAGTAACTGAATGAATTATATTAATATTCAGAATCCAAAAAATCCCGTGCTTTTATCTCTGGAGTTTGAGGTTGAGCCACATCCTTCTGCTGTTCTAGTTCTCGAATTCTCTGTGACCCCCTTGTGGTGCCCAGCAGGGCCCCCAGGAGGCTCCAAGAACACATTTGCTGAGTGAATGGCCCCATCACGGATGCTCATTTGACTCCTTGAATACAGAAGATTTTGATGAGTGTTACTTTGTGGTTGGAGGGAAGTATTTCCTGGGAGTTGAGCCTGGTGGTGTAGAGCCAGCGATGCTCCGGGCGAGTGGAACCGGCCAGCTTTGTCCGAAGCAGCTCGAGGAAGCAAGCAGCTCTGACTGGTGCCCGTGTCGTGGACCCATCTGCAGAGCTGGCAGAGCTGAAGAGGTGGACAGCTCATCGTAACCCCTGCAGCGGGAGTCACTCTTTACACTGGGACCCCGCCAGGACGGAAGGGCTGGCTGAGGGGGCAGCCTCGGTGGGGTGAGCTGTGATTGCTGACCAGTGGCCTCCTGGCACTGCGGAGCTCTGAGGGGCTGGCGTGGACCAGTGTCCGTGGCTGAGGCTGCAGCAAACCCATAGCTCTGAGCATCTGAGGCCAGAGAACCTCCCAAGAAGATGAGGCTGGTGGCCCAGTAGGACCAGACTGGGGAAGCAGCCAGGGATGGGAACACACGCTGTCACCTTCCACTTGTTGACAACACTCTGTCTCCAGCTCCTCTTGCCATTTCCGTATGGAACCCTGACTTTGGCAGAACCCTACTTTTGTGCACAACTCAGTGGCCGCCCTAACAGACCTCCCTCTTTATGGTGACCCATCTGTCACCCAGGAGAAGGATGATCTGACCTGCTGCCTGCCAGGGCCCCGCCAGGTCAGTCCGGGCAGCCCCACCTTCATTTTCTGATCAGTAGGTCTGCTTTGTGCAATTATTTGAACAATTTAATTGCATGTTGCTTTCGTATGTCACAATGCTGCTCTTATAAATTACCGGGCGCTGAAAGTAGAAGCAGGGTGGCTTAAAACAGAAACGTATTCTCACACAGGTCTGAAATCAAGGTGTCAGCAGGGCTACACTCCCTAGGAGGGCTCTAGCGGAGGGTCCTTTCCTGCCTTTCCAGCTTCTGGGGCCTCCGGCTTTCCTTAGCTCACGCCCACGTCACTACACTCTCTGCCCCCACCCCCATCTTCACATGACCTTCTTCCGTGTGGCGCCCCATGTCTCAAATCTCCCCTCCTTCTCTTACAAGGACACTCATCACTGGGTACGGGAGACACCCACAACCCAGGGTGAGCTCATCCCAAGGTCCTTAATTACACCCTCATGAACTCTGTTTCCAAGGAAGGTCAGATTCACAGGTCCTTGAGGACTTGGGCGCATCTTCATGAGGGACACCATCCGACCCACTCGAATCATCAAGGCCACTGGTTGCCGAGGACAAGAAAAGCACTCGAACTCATTTGTCTTTCAGGGTCTGGCAGGCAGCTGGGTCCTGTAGTCGGGAAGAGCAGGTCAACTATTTCCATTTAGGATTAGGCTGGCGACTTCTGTCCCCTACTGGGGTCTTCCAACCTTCACTGTCCTATTTATGAACTGACACACATCTTTACAGAGAAACGTCTAACGTGCCAGCTATAGGCTCCCTGCTGGAGACTGGGTGACTGGAGGCCCCATCAGCTGGCAGGTGAAGTTGGGTGGGGGAAGGGGAAGGTTGGGTTGCGCCCGGTGCCCGGAAGTGCGTGTCGAGGCCCCATGTGCAGTGGGCAGGCACTAAATTCTTAGTGATGACTCTGAGTGTGATATGAAAAATGCAGCCGCACCAGGAGATCCAGGATTTCTATCATCCACATGTGGGACACCATCTGGTAGGAATGAAGGGACGGTAGAGGATATGTATCCAGAAATGAGAGGGAGCATGGGGGACACATGTTGCAAGAAGAGATCCATTCCCTCCTTTAGCTAAAAAGTTGTTCAGAAGCAAGAAGTTCCTTTGTTCCCTCACCTGCTTCTAAATCAGACTGAGTTTCCTTTTAATACTTCGTGTTTTTTGGGGGGGAGGGGCAGAGGGGGAGAGAGAGAGAGAATGCCAAGCAGGCTCCACGCCCAGCATAGAACCCGATATGGGGCTCGATCTCATGACCCTGAGATCATGACCTGAGCCGAAATCAAAGAGTTGGACGCTTAACCAACTGAGCTGCCCAGGTGCCCCCAGACTGATTTTCCTATTTAAATGTCAGCACAAGTTTTGATTCTTTATGATAACATCATTCATTAAGGAAGGCCTAATGTGGTTCTCTAGGGATGGCCACTATCTGCCATTGAAATTTATCCCCTTTGCATTTCATTTGGGATTTGGAAGCCTGTATAGTTCATAAGCTACCTGGTTCTGCCTTGTCCAGTTTGGATTTACTGTTCGATGCAGTGACAGAGAGTGTGGGCTGCAAATCCCGGCTCTCACCCCTCAGGCCCTGCATAAGATGTCTGAAAATTCTTCATCAAAAATTAGATTCAGACATTCCTTCTCCTTATTCAAGGGCAGTGACCTTGAGCAGGCCTGTCATCTGTTTTTGCAAGGCTTTACCGAAACCTCCGACTCCACAGAATATTTTTCAGGTTGTAAATCTAAAAATATGCGTAGTTTGAAAATACTACATTCTTTGCATCAAAACATTATTCATATTTATAATTAGCTTCCTATCTACATCTGCAATCACTCCCACTTCCCCGAGATGCCCACAAACATTCTTATTTCCTAGAATCACACAGATGCCCCTCACATTGTGTTTCCCACATTTTCCCCTTCTTTATTCCTGTTTCTTGTATTATGGCCTCGATTCATGTTGGTTCTCTTCTTGAATCTCTCACTAGTGAGCACATCATTGCTGCTTGTGGCCACGATGCTCTCTGAACATCCTTCTTTCTTCCTTCTACCTGTTTCCCCTTAAATAAGGCTCCTAAAACTGTTTTTCTAGACAGGCCTTGATGATTCTCTTTCCTGTACATTTTACTAATTGGCTCCCAGAGCCATTCATGGTGAGGCATTCATGGGGCCGGTCGTGGAGATTCCCAGAGAGATATTAAGGCCGCTTAGAATAAAAGACATATCCAATAAGATTATGGGAAAAGAAAAATAAATCAAAGCCACAAAAAGGAACAAATAAGCTCCCTCAAGGACTAAGTGACTGTGATTAAATTTTAAATCTGGCACCAGAAATCCTATTGGTCTGGGCAATAAGGGGAGCACGTTGCCCGAGTCACATTATTTAATGGGGAATAAAGCCAGCCCATTTGTCACTTTTCTGGTTTTTAAACTATAAAAGGACTTTCTCGGTGGTTGTCGCACAAGGGACATTGAGCGACATAATGTGCAAGACAGAGACGATCTTGACCTGAACGATTCCTGCCCCTCCCACACCCCCGGACCTGGGACATTCCCTCCTTAGGGATGCTGCTGTGTGACTCACCGAGAACAACCCCCACGGGACTGGGTGGGGTGCCTGCCCGAGCAGAGAGGACGGAAGAGCCCGTTTCCTCGTGGGGCAGCACCAGTCGAGCTCCTGCATAGACACTGCTCTCCCTGCAGCCTCTGCTGTCCGTCTGCCCTGCACGGGGCGGGTTCCCGGCTGACTGCTCCCTGGAGCCACTCTGGGTTCCTGATGATAAGACGAGCTCATTAATTTTACCTGGGAAAAGCAGCAGCAGGTGGGTTTCTCCACACACCTTATCCTGCTTTGTGTGTCACGCAGCCTTACAACTCTGGCTTCACCGCTTGGCCCCAAATCACTGCCTGGCCCCAAGGAGGTCATCAGAAATGCTGTGGGAGCTGCCCGCGGCACATCAGCCAACCCCACGGCTTGCATTTTTTACCTGTCTGTGGATCCCAGGGCTTTCCCTTTCTTGGTTTCTTTCTTCACCTTGGTAGAGGGCACCTTATTTTTGTTTTTTTCCCCCCTCCCCAGCTTTCTTGAGATATAATACAAATAAGGTTGTGAAAGCGAAAGGTGTACGTGACAATTCGATGTATGTCTATGTTGCGAAACGCTTCCCACAAGAAGGATGGTTAACACATCCTTTACCTTACTTCTGGAGCTGTCTGAGAAGTGATGCATAGGAGTAAAAATTTTTTTTTTTCTTTTAAGAACTTGCATGCCTGAATATAATTCTGCTTGATGTATAGTTTAAGCATAGAATTCTAGGCAGGCCAGAATTTTCTCTCTGAATTTGAAGACACAGACTCTTGCTGTAAAGGTATTTTTTAGATGTGAGTCACATTTACATCAGTAGTTTGAATAAAGCATCTTACTCTCCACACTGTGGCGGGGGGAGGGCCTCATCCAGCCAGTTGACCACAAACTGGGCACTGCAGCTTAGCCAAGTTGACCCATAAAATTAACCATTCCAGGAACAAAAAGACATTTCCCCCTGCCTTTTCACCGAGAAGAGAATTCCCCGAAATGTTGGAAGAGTCAACACCTCTGCCTCTTTTTGGAACTGTGCTGGGCTACCATCAGAGAAGTGTTGTTTGAGCTCTGCTTTTTGCTTCTTATGGTTGTAGATCGCAGCTTAGTTTCATCGTAAAAATGCTCCTCCTCGGGAGGAAGGGCTTAGGTTTGAGACTTCTCAGAAATGGTGTCACAGGCCCCACCCCGCACGTGGCCAGGTCTACCCGAGGGCTCTATTGCTTGCAGTTAGGAGCACCTGTGGCCTGTGGCACCTGGGGCAGCCCTGCCCCCGGGCTGGTTCAACCCAGGACTTGATGTTCTAGCTTGTGAGCATCGAGAAGAGGCTTTTGTTTCTGGCAGGTTCCGATTCCCAGGAAGGCATTATCGTACTTGGTAGGAGGAGAAGAGCATCAAGGGGGTCCACGCTAGTGGCTCATTAAGCTGTGTTCCCTAGAGTCAGACTTTTCTGTTCATAGCACAAGCTCTGGGTAGCCTTTTGTTTTGCTGGATAGCTCTGGAACTTCAGTTTGTTGGGCAGCTCAAATTCACCTTTGGGGAATGCGCACACACTTGAATTCTCTCAAGAATTGCCAACCCCCTGCAGTTATTTCCAACCACTTACTCTCCCTTTGCTAATGGCGACATCTCTGGGGATTTGAGAGGCTGACCCAGAGCTCTCTGCTGTACTTCTCTAACTTCAAAGGAAGCCCCTTCTTGGTGAATTGAACACGGAGGGGGAGAGGGTGTTTGTCTATCAACTTCAGATTTTAACCTTTGAACGAGCTGTGTGTGTGCGTGTGTGTTTATACAAAGGTAGAATCACTTATACACTAGAAAAGAGATGCTTTGACAATATTTTTTTTTAAAGATTTTATTTATTTATTTGATAGAGACAGAGATAGTGAGAGCAGGAACACAAGCAGGGGGAGTGGGAGAGGGAGAAACAGGCTTCCTGCCGAGCAGGGAGCCCCAGGTGGGACGCGATCCCAGGACCCCGGGATCATGACCTGAGCCCAAGGCAGACGCTTAACAAGTGAGCCACCCAGGCGCCCTGCTTTGACAATATTATTATTATTTTTTGAAGATTTTATTTATTTGACAGAGAGAGTGAGTGTGTGCAAGAGCAGAGGGGAGGGGCAGAGGCAGAGGGAGAAGCAGGGAGCCCCACGTGGGACTCCATCCCAGGACCCTGGGATCATGACCTGAGCCAAAGGCAGACACTTAACTGACTGAGCCACCCAGGCGCCCCAAATATTATTGAGAAATTAATGTAATTGAATGGAACGCACTAGCCGATACACAGACTGATGATGTTGGTCCATGTTGATCCAGCTCTGATGGCTTGTCCGAGGCCCAGCCCCTGGACAGAAGGTTAGGAGCTCATGTCCAGAAGGCCAACAGGCAGAGTCCCACGTGCAGGCTGCTCTCTGCCTCCGAGTTCCTTTCCCCCAGACCTGAGGCTTGTTTCTCTGATCCCTCTCCTCCCTGCTGAGGCCCTCGGTGCCCAATTACTGTGTAAGAACTCCTGGATGTTTCCCCTCCGAAAAGGCAATAATTTCCTTTCCACTTTTCCCAGATCAACTCCTTAGTAGATGCACCCAAGACCTACATTTCTCGGGATGCTGTTTTGCACAATGAAAATATCAAAACCACAGCTGAAACTCAGTGATGGGAAGTTTTGTTGTTGTTGTTGTTGTTTTTTAAGTGACAGAAGTGAAAACTTAGAGCAAGTGGTTGTTTTGTTTTGTGTTTAGTAGGCTCCACACCTCGTGCGTAACCCAACGGGGGGCTTCATCTCATGATCCTGAGATCATGACCTGAGATCAAGAGTCAGGAGCCCAACTGACTGAGCCACCCAGGTGCCGCACAGGGTTAAGTGTTTTAATTGCTCTGTCCTTTGTGGACTGGTGGCATGGTCCCTCCTTTCCAGGTAGAGCTGGACGACTGGAAGGTGAGTCCACCTTGTCATTCACTCACTCATCTCTCATTTATTCACTCAACAGACATGCTTCAGACTTACGTAAATCTGCTAGACTAAAGAGGTCACTAGTGTCTTAATTTCCTAAATGCACTGGGATTCCAGTAGGGCTCCTGAGATCAATGAACAGGATGCTGACTGGGGGTTCAGACTTTCCCTCAGCGCTGGTTTCCCATGTGGTTTCTGAGGTAATAATTCAGGGGCTTCTGAGATTTAGAGACAACACAGGCACAAGCCAAACATGTCAGACAGACAGACGGAGGCTATGCAGTCCTCACAGACAGGGTAAGATGTTTAGTACCTACGATACTCGGAGAGAATTCAAGAGGGACTTGAAATTCTGTTTCAATATTTCCTCTGTTTTCTCTCCTTTCTGGTAAGACAACTGTGAACAAGAGCTTCCCTCTGAGTGCCAGTGAGATAGTAAGTGGCATTTCACGCCATCTGAGCCATTTTTGTCCCCGTTAGAAGTAGGGCTCTGGACCTTTAGATTAGTAATAGGTTTTGTTTCTTGCCAGGTTTTTGTGATTTTGACGAGAAATGTTTTCGGAAGTATGGTAGGATGTGGGGGTGAGTATTCCGGAAACTTCCATTGGATAGGCTTGTTATGATGAGGCCCCCGTGGTGTGGACAGTCTCAGGTGAGAGCCCCTTGGGTTGCAGCCTGCTGTAGTAAAGCTTCTGGAGCCTCTGCCTCTTGGGATCCCACGTGTCACCTGGCGTGCATCTGTGTCCAGGTGTGTGTGCGTGTGCGTGTGTGTGTGTGCGCGTGCGTGTGTTGTTCTGTTGGGAGGCTGAAGATTACTGCCACCACGAGGCGGTGCTGGTTGACACGCAGACTCTCCCTGGGTTCATCAGCCAGCTCTGCCACCTAAAAGCTGGGGGATCTAGTTATTCAACCCTGGGGAGCCTCAGTTTCCCCATCTGTGAAGCAGGGATGATAAGAGCACCTACCAGGACATGTGTTGTGAGGATTGAGGGTGTTAATGCAGATGGTGCTCTGACAGGACTCCAGGCACGAGGCGAAGCACCGACGCTGCTGGCCGTGGTCACGGAGACCCACACTTCCTGAGCAGGCTCTCATGAGCTACAGAAGGGACAGAAGTCATGCCGTTTAGCACAGAGCAGTTTGCTGCATGACTCAGTCACTGGATTCCCGAGGATACTTTCTGAGGTTTCACTTTGTCCCCCACCCCCCGCCTCTGTGATGTGAAGAAGTGGGTGTTCCTGTAAACACACTTTATTCTTTTATATCAGGACGTATGTCCTGCCTTGACACCTGTCCATCCCCTGCACTGTCCTTTCTTTGTCCTATACCACTGCCCCCATTCTGTGGGCACAGTGGCGCTCTGGTGGGCTTTCCCATAAGACCACTTTATTGTTTTCTCAAATTTTAAAAAAAAAAGATTTTATTTATTTGAGAGAGACAGAGATCGTGAGAGGGGGAGGGAGAAGCTGACTCCCCGCCGAGCAGGGAGCCTGACACGGGACTCGATCCCAGGACCCTGGGATCATGACCTGAGCTGAAGGCAGATATTTAACTGACTGAGCCACCCAAGCGCCCCTGTTTTCTCTCTTTTTGTGGAGTTACGTCCCTGTCTCTAACAGAGAAATGGGAGTTACGGAATATCCTGGGTCTTTAGTGTCTTATGGTTTTGGTGAATTGACTTATCTTGGATTAAGAGCCAGAAGGCTGCTCTGGGCCCAAACCCAGCTACAGGTGTCGATGTGGTCATGGCCGTGGCCATAGTGGGCCCTCCCTATTCCGGTGACTTGCAAGAGGCTTCCGTCATCGCGCCCGACGGCCGTGAGTGTGAACGTCGCAAGGGCCGGTCCTGGTGACTAACTGGTCTGCTTACAGAGCGGCGTGACCTCTGCACTCTGCGTCCGTCTTGGCCCATCCTGGCTGCTGTGACAAGATAGGACAGACAGGGCAGCCGAGACGCCACAGACATTTCTCTCTTCAGTCCTGGGGGCCAGACATCCAGGATCAAGGCTCCAGCAGGGTCGGTGTCTGGGGAGGCTGCTTCCGGGCTGACCATTCCCCAGGACGTCACGGGGCAGAAGCGGTGAGGGAGCTGGATGGCATTCTTCTATTGAATGACTGCTCTATGATCCATTTATAACTTTTTCCTACTGATGGACATTTAAATTGTTTCCACCTTTCTGCTCTGACCAACAACGTTGCAAAAAGCTCTGTTCCCACAGCTCCTGGTGGGAGCCTGCCAACATTCCTGGACGGCAGCTTGCGCATGCGCTTCACCACGCAGATAATGCTGTGGGGCTCTCCAAAGCAGTCGTACCCATTTACAGACGCGGCACATTTTAGGGCCTCTTTCTACGAGGCACTTGGTGCCGTCCGGCTTTGTGATTTGCCAGTTAGATGTGAGAAATGGTGGCTCGTTGCCAGCCGTAGGCCGAACTGGTCTGGACACCCAGGGTAGCTGACTGTAGCTTCCCCACGCTGGGTTCAGGGACGTCACGGTTTTTGCTTGATATCGGCCCTGATGGGATATTTGCACCATGGAAACTGGCAAACACTGCGAATCAGGATTTTCCTCTTGGAGAGCCAGGTGATAAGCACTGACCAGCACGGCACCGAGGTCCACTTTCCACCCCGAACCCTGTCTTCTCGACTCCCAGGCTATCAGAAGATGGAGGAGACTCCCCCTGTTGGTGGCGGCTGTCATTGTCATGGAACTGCACATGGTCGCAGCCACACCGCTGTTCCCAGCCAAAGGGGACACCAGCGAGAGGCTCTTTTGGAAGCAAATTTAAAAAACTGCTCTAGACTGCAACGGTCTCTTTATTGAAAGGATATGCAAACACATATTTAAATACACTACTACCCCCGTTCTTAGACTCCTTTACTAGTGAACTCTTTGGCAGCTTTATTTCTCTCACTTCACAATACTTTTGGGAATTTGTTGTACAGGCTGTGCCATAATCTGCTGCATGCCTTTTTACAGGTACCGAATATCCATTTTATGAATATACCACAGCTAATCAGTCCTCGACTGATGGGCATTTGGGGTGTTTATCATCTTTTGCCCATATAAAAAATGCTACAGTAAATAGATTAATGCATAGGCCATTTTACATTTTTGCTAAGGCATAATAGGATAGATTCTTGGGTGTAGAGCTTCTGGGTAACATACAGAACACTTTTTTTTTTGGGAAATTGCTTTATTGAAGTATAATTTATATAGCATAAGATTCAACCACTGTTAAGTGTAGGTTCGATGATTTTTAGTAAATTTATACATTCTGCACCCATCATTGTTATCTGGTCTTAGAACAATTCTGTCATCTCCCAAATTTTCTTGTGCCCATTCCTAACTTCAGAGTCAGACAATTATTGATCTGCTTACCATCTCGGAAGCTCTTTCCTTTCTAGAAATTTCCTATACTTGAAATTATACAATATGTTGACTTTTGTCTCGAGCTTCCTTCATTTAGCATAATGCTTCTGAGTTACTTCCGTGCTGTTTAATGTATCATTAGTATCTTTCTTTCTATTATTGGGTCATATTCCACTGTGTGGGTATATCACATTTGGCTTATCTGTCCACCAGCTGATGGACACTCGGCTTGTCTCCAGCTTGGGGCTATTATGAATAATAGTGTCATGAACATTCAGGTACGAGTCTTTGGGTGGACATATGTTTTCATTTCTCTTGGGTAGAGAGGTAGCAGTGAGATTGCTGGCTTATAAGGTAAGTGTAAGCTTAACATTTCAAGAAACTGCCAAGTGTTTTCTGGTTTTACAATCGTACTGACAGCGTGTGAGAGTTGCCATCCCTCTGAGTCCTTGCCACCTGACAGTCCTTTGGATTATAGCTGTTCTAGCAGATGTAATGGGATCCCACAGTGGTTTTAATTTGCATCCTCTAATGACTGAGGATTCCAAGCATTTTTTCTTGTGCTTCTTAACTATTTGTGTAACTTTTTGGTGGACTATCTTTTCAAGAGCTTCACTCATTTTTAATTGGGTTCTTTGTCTTCTTCCTATTGAGTTACAGAGGTTCCTTAAATATTGTGGGTACAAGTTTATCATCAGATACGCAATTTGAAAATACCTCGTCTTAGCCTGTGACTTGTCTTTTTGTTTTCTTAATGGCGCCTTTTGGAGAGCAACGGTTTTTAATTTCGATGAAGTCAAATTTATCCCTATTTACAAAGATTCTGATTTTGTTGTCATACGTAAGAAATTTCTGCCTAACCCAAAGTCACAAAGTTTTTCTTCAATGCTTTTCTTCTAGATGTTTTGGGGATTTCATTCTTACATTAAGGCCTATGATCCATTTTGAGTTAATTTTGTACACGGTGTGAGGTAAGGGTTAACTCTGTTTTCCCTTTATGGGTATTCAGCTGTGCCGGTACCATTTATTGAAAAGGCGGTTTCTTTCTCTGTGGGTGGCCTTGGCACTTTTGTAATAAATCAATGGACTACCTGTATGTGGTCTATTTCATAATTCATTTCTTCCTTCTATATCTCTCTCTCCTTTCAATAGGCTTTTACATATCCCTTGGGGGTATCACTTTTTTTTTAAATTGGTCTCTTTTACTGTTTACTGTAGGATCTCCTCTTCCAGGGAATCTAGCCCAGGTACCCTTAAGTGTTGGATAAGACGAGGTGTGCATAGGTGTCCAGGGCTGTCCTTTGAAAGCATTTTCATTATTCAGCCCACTGCCCCCAATCCCAGTGGACTCTTGCCCCACTGGACACAGTTTGCTGGGAATCTTAGTCCTGGGCAAGGCCAGGAACCCATCCATCTTCAGTGGGTTCTGTCTTTCCATGGAACCCTCCTGAGAACTTTGAGATGCCTAGAATTGCAGTGACACCAGCCTAGGAGCCTCTGCTATGCTTACGATATAGGGAGGTAGGGGATGCGCCTCGACGTCACTAAGTGTGCATGTTTATGGCCAATATAATCCCTTTTGAATTACATTCCATCTCCAAATATTTGGGTCTTTGCTCTCTGCCCTGGGTGGCTGAGAAACTGCCTGGTTACCATCAACCTTCATGCACCTGCCCCACAACAGTCCTGGCCTATTCTGGAACTCTTCATCTTGCAAAACTGGAGCTCTGCCCCCATTAAAGCCTGACTCCCCCTCCTCATCCCCGGCCCCGAGACCCACCTTTCACTCTCTGTCTCTGTGCACTTGACTACTCTGAATGAAAGGGATGCTCTGTAATAGCACCACACAGCATTTGTCTTTCTAGGACTGACATTCGTTTAGCACAGTTTCCTCAAGGTTCATCCGTGTTGGAGCAGGTGTCAGAATTCCCTTCCTTCTTGAGGCTGACTGATATTCTTTTGTACATACAGGCCATATTTTGCTTATCCGTTCATCCGTCCACAGGCAGTGAGATGCTTCTACCTTCGGCTATGGCAAGCAACGCTGCTATGAGCATGGGTGTGCAAACACCTCTTCTGGACCAGGATTTCAACTCTTGTGGGTGAATATCCAGACGTGGGAAGGCTGGATCCTATGGTAATTCTACTGTTAACATTTTGAGGAAATACTATACTTTTTACATTCCCACCTGCAGAGCACGAGGGCTCCAGTTTCTCCACATCCTCGCCAACACTGGTTATTTTCTGTGTGCCTTTTTTTTCCCTTTGGCTAGAAGCCATCCCAATGGGTATGTTCCCCCCACTTTTGATAAGAGACTCATTTATCTCTGAGCCACTGGATTATAAAGATTGGCTCCAGATAATGATTTTTTTTTTTTTTTTTTTTTAATCACCAAGGACTTGACTGAGGTCAGTCAAGGCTTGGTTCTTTGGATAGCAACAAGTCAGTGAGGGTCGTTTCTGGATCCTCGAACACCAGGTGATATTTTCATTATAGACCTTGCCAGGTGTGTTCTGTTTCACTGGTTGGACCTCTGACCCCCGCGGCTACCGAGCCCCGTGCTCTGTGAACACGCTCCTCCTCCTTCTGCAACAAGACAACAGGGGAGCATAGTGAACAGAGGGAGGATCAGAGAGAGCAGATGAAAGTTAGGGAAAAATTAACTTATTTCTGAGCATTTCCACTGAAAGCTGGGAAAGGTCACTTTTCCGTCTCCCCCTTTCTCTTTCTGTGAGTGAAATTGTGCGAGTTCTTGGCTCCCTTTAATCCGGTGAGAGTGTTGGGATGTTCTTTTTTAAAGATTTATTTATTTATTTTGAGAGAGTGAGAATGAGAGAGAGAGAGAGAGAGCACATGAGAGGGGGGAGGGTTAGAGGGAGAAGCAGGCTCCCCGCCGAGCAGGGAGCCCGATGCGGGACTCGATCCAGGGACTCCAGGATCATGACCTGAGCCGAAGGCAGACGCTTAACCGACTGAGCCACCCAGGCGCCCTGTTGGGATGTTCTTGACAAGCTCATGGGGCTGTTATAAGGATCAAATGAGATTGTAGATGAGCGAGCACTCAGGGTTGAAGTGCCACATTAATGTATGGGATTATTATTAATCTCCCATGGATCTCTTAAGACAGGAAGAAAAAAATAAGCCTCCTCCCATGGCGTGTCCCTGGCAAAGAGATGGCTGTGACTCTCCTCACCCCCACCACACCTCCCTTTCTCTGCTGGACCCAAAGTTTTGGCCCCGGAAATTTAATCACCTTTGCTAATTATTTCCCATGAGACTTCGCTGCAATTGCAGGTTTCCGGTCTATTCTGAATCAGGTGCGTGTATTTGTTTTGCTTGGCCCACAGAATGTTTGAAAATTATCTTATTTGGTTGGCAAACTACAGAAGTCAGGAGAATCCTCAGCCAAAAACCAAAAACCTAGGTTTCTGACTTTTTGGGAAAAATGAGAAGAGGGGGCCACCTCGGAATGGCTCTTTCTACCTGCTAACGAATGTCCTTTCCCCACCTGCCCGGCTCACTCAGGGGACTTGAACTGCCGCTCTGATGTGAACCAAGAACCTGCATGAGGATGGCAAGTGTGAAACCCACCAACGATCTCTTTGGAGAATTTGTGAGCAACACTGAATGGATTCAGGGAATGCTTGATTTGGGGGTGTGTGTGGGTATATGTGTGTGTCCTCCAGGGGCCTGGATGTGGTCATTGTCCTTAGACAAACTTGAAGTGTAATCAGATAGGAGGATCCAGGATGATGAGAGGGTCCAGAAACCAGTGTATGAACTAAAATCCTGGGGTGATGCCGGCAAGGCGGTCGCATAAGACATTCCTCTACCCCCAACAACAGTGCGGCATCAGTCCATGGACAAAAATGTCTTTGTGGGAGCCCCCGGAATCCAGGTAGGAGACTGAAGCCTCGGCACGGCCCAAGACCAATGAGAGGGTTTTGAGAAGGAAGGGTTTGAGCCCAGGCAGCTGGTTCGCCAACTGCAGTTTCGGCCACAGCCCCAGAAATAGCTCCATGCTCCTGAGAACTTGGCCACGTCCCGCTGGGCTTGGTCCCGTCATCGGCACCAAGTGCCAAGGGGCCTGGGAGGGGTCACGCCCACCCATGTGTGGGGTAGCAAGCATGCAGACCTCAGTACTGGCCATGGACCTCGAAGTGGTTCGTGAACCGGCTCTAGCCCCTCTTTGCCACAATCTGGGGGCCCCTGGAGGGAAGCCCGCCAAACTTGGTCACACTGTAGATTCTGAAAGTACCCCTTTACTGAGCTCCAGAAATAGACAAAACAATCCTAAAATTCATATGGAACCACAAAAGAGCCCGAGTAGCAAAAGCAATCTTGAGGAAGACGGATAAAGCTGGAGGCATCACACTTTTCGATTTAAAACTATACTGAAAAGTTATAGTAGTGAAACAGTATGGAACTGGCAGAAAAACAGACATGCGGACTGATGGAATAGAACTGAGAGTCCAGAAACAAACCCATGCACATACGGTCAGCTAATTTTTGACAGGAAGGCCAAGAATACTTAATGGGGAAAGATGGTATTTTCAATAAATAGTGTTGGGAAAACTGGATATTCACATGCAAAAGACTGAAACTTGATCTCCATCTCACACCACTCCCAAGAATGAGCTCAAAATGGGTTAAAGACTTGAATGTAAGACCTAAAACTGTAAAAACTAAAAAGCTCCTGCACAGCAAAAGAAACACTCAACAGAAAGAAAAGGGAACCTTCAGAATGGGAGAAAATATTTGCAAACCATATATCTGATAAAGGGTTAATTTCCAAAATATATAAAGAACTCACACAACTCAATAGCAAAATAATCCTAACGGTAATAATCTAGTCAAATAAAACATGGACAAAGGACCTGAACAGACGTTTTTTCCAAAGACATACAAATGACCAACAGGCACACAAAAAGGTGCTCAACGTCACTCATCATCAGGGAAATGCAAATCAAAACCACAGTGAGGTGACCTCACACCTGTTAGAATGGGTGTCATCAGAAAGGCGAGAGGTAACAAGCGTCCACAAGGATGTGGAGAAAAGGGAACCCTCGTGCACTGCTGGAGGGAAGGTAAATTGTTGCAGCCACGATTCCCCCAAAAATTAACACCAGAACTACCACATGATCCATCAATCCCACTTCCGGGTACAGATCAGAAGGAAATGAAAGCACTATCTCAAAGAGATGTCTGCACCTCCATGTTCATTTTAGCATTATTCACAATAGCCAAGACATGGAAACAACCTAAGTGTTCATCAATGGATAACGGATAAAGAAAATGTGGGGTATATACAACAGGATATGATTCAGCCTTAAAAAAGAAGGAAATCCTGCTGTTTGTGACATGGATGGACTTGAGGGCATTATGCTAAATGAAATAAGTCAGACAGAGAAAGACAAATATGATATGTTCTCACATGTGGAATAAAAAAGAAAGGAGTCAAACTCATAGAAACAGAGAGTGGAATGGCGGTGATCAGGGCTGGCGGTTGGGGGAAATGGGCAGATGTTGGCCAAAGGGCACAAACTTCCAATGATAAGATGGAAACATTCTGGGGATGTCGTAATCAGCATGGTGCCTATAGTTAACAATGTGTTATTACATAGTTGTAAGTTGCTAAGAGAGTAGATCGTAAATGTTCTCACCCCAAATATAAAATTGTCATGATGTGATGGACATGTCAACTAACCTGGTTAGGGGTCATTTTGTATTACGATATTCAGACTTTCAAGGTTGTTGGCCCACTGTCTTCTAGCACCATTGTTGGACAATGAGAAGGTAGAATCCAATTTGATGTTTATTCCTTTGTAGGCAATCTGTTTTCTCCTTCTGCTTTTTATTTATTTATTTTTTTGCCTGCTTTGTAATCTTTTAGGACTTTCCCCTTCATCCTTGATGTTGTGAAATTTCCCCAGTGGTGCTCTGTAGGTGCTTATGTGTTTCATGCATTCTGACCAACTTTCAGGGAACTCGCTCAACCCCAATACTTGTGTCTTTATTTAACTCTGGATAATTTTATTATTAATTTTTTTCTCCCTCATTCCCACAGTTCTCTACATATGAAATTCTATTTGGTGGCTCTTGAAGTGGTTTGATTATTCAGGACGTAATTCATTTGTAGCTGCATCAATCTACTGGTCATCTGCTCTGCTGAGTTTAAAAGTTTTAATATCGTATTTTAAATTTCTTCAACTCGTAACTGGTCCTTTTATAAAATTCATGGCCCCCCACCCCACCCCGGCCTGCACACACATATCTGCTTTACTCTCACCAGCCACTGCTTTATCTGGGGCAACAAAATACTTTATGAAAATACAGAAACCTTTTCAGTGTCAGTTCCAGTATTTCAAATAGCTTGAAAATTATGTATTCGTGGTTGACCTTCACCTTGGTCAAGTGGGGAAAGATCTGAAGAAAGTAACATAGCCAGAAGTGCTACTGTTTTAAAACAATTACTCCTGTCAAGGCTAACGTTACCAATCTTGAGATTCATTTTAAACTGGAGCAACCTAGGACTTATTCTATTCCCCAAAGAGGGACAAGTAAGCTAAATAGACATTGTTTAAAAAGCTTTAGGAACTCTGCCATTGCGATTCTGACTTGTCACACAGCTCTATCTGTACACCTAAATTTAGATTGTTCCTTGTTACGAAACCAGGACATTCCGTTTTTGTTCAAAAAGGAATGACACAGAAGTCAGTTCAGCTGCTTTTAATTCATAAAACAGATTTAAATTTAGCCGAGGAAATAAAGATGTTAATTACAGCATTATTTATAATAGCACACATTGGAAACAACCCAAGCGGTCAAAAAGAAGGAAAGCAGAAAATAGGCCATGGTACATTCAATCAAAGTATATTATGTAGATATTAAAAATGATAGCTACAAAGCTTCAGTGGCAAGATGGGAAATACTTCTATAAGGTTAAATGAAAAACGGGACATAAAATTGCGTGTGTACTACTGTTATAATTATGCAAATGTAAATACACTTGAAAACAGGAAAATATAAAATAAATATAAAATATAAAAGAAAAGGTAATGAATTGGGATGCTTTTTTATGAGGGAATTTTTTGTTTATTTATTTTTAAAGATTTTACTTTTAAGCAATCTCCACACCCAACATGGAACTCGAACTCAAACCCCGAGATCAAGAGTTGCATGCTCTACCAACTTAGCCAGCCAAGTGCCCCTTGTCTTTTAAAGCCAAAATTTTGCCCTCCCTTCCCCTATGATCATCTGTTTTGTTTCTTAAATTCCACGAGTGAAATCATATGATATGTCTTTCTTTGACTGACTTGTTTCGCTTCACATAATACCCTCTAGTTCCATCCATGCTGTTGCAAATGGCAAGATTTCATTTTTCCGATGGCGGAGTAATATTCCATACCACATCTTCTTTATCCATTCATCTGTCGAAGGACATCTGGGCTCTTTCCATAATTTGACTATTGTGGACATTGCTGCTATAGACATTGGGGTGCAGGTGCCCCTTTGGATCACTCCATTTGTATCTTCGGGGTAAATCCCTAGTAGTGCGAATTGCTGGGTCATAGGGTAGCTCTATTTCCAACATTTTGAGGAACCTCCATACTGTTTTCCAGAGGGGCTGCACCAGCTTGCATTCCCACCAACAGTGTAGGAGGGCTCCCCTTTCTCCGCATCCCCGCCAACATCTGTCGTTTCCTGACTTGTTAATTTTAGCCATTCTGAGTGGTGTGAGGTGGTATCTCATTGAGCTTTTGATTTGTATTTCCCTGATGCCGAGTGATGTGGAGCATTTTTTCATGTCTGTTAGCCATTTGTATGTCTTCTTTGGAGAAATGGCTGTTCGTGTCTTCTGCCCATTTCTTGACTGGATTATTTGTTTTTGGGTGTTGAGTTTGAGAAGTTCTTTATGGAGTTTGGATACTAGCCCTTTATCTGATAAAACATTTGCAAATATCTTCTCCCATCCTGTGGGTCGTTTTTTGGTTTTGTCGACTCTTTCCTTTGCTGGGCAAAAAGCTTTTTATCCTGATGAAGTCCCAATAGTTCATTTTTGCTTTTGTCTCCCTTGCCTTTGGAGATGTGTCTAGAAAGAAGTTGCTGCAGCCAAGATTGAAAAGGGGAGGTGAGTGGGGGAGAAGGGGTAACTGGGTGCTGGGCATTAAGGAGGGCACTTGATGTCATGAGCACTGGGTGTTATATGCAACTGATGAATCACTAAACTCTATCTCTGAAACTAATACACTATATGTTAATTGATTGATTTAAAAAAAGCCAAAATTTTGTAATCTGAGATTACTTTTAAAATACTACACTATTTAGGAGAATCTTTAGCAGAGATAGGGAATATGATGCAGTCAGCGGGCAGCCAGGATTTCTGGGTTCTGCTCTGGGCCTGGAGAATCCCTGAACTGTGTTAGCTTTTGTGTTCCTTTTGGGCTGCTTTTTGTTGTCTTTTCTCCCTCAGTAGATCGTATCCTGTGTGCTTTCTATACTTCAGAAAATCTTCTAAGGTTCTCGCCTAGCACTATTATGTATTTATTTTCTTTTTTTTCTTTTTTTTTTGAAGATTTAATTTATTTATTTGAGAGAGCGAGAATGAGAGAGAGAGAGCACATGAGAGGGGGGAGGGTCAGAGGGAGAAGCAGGCTCCTTGCCGAGCAGGGAGCCCGATGCGGGACTCGATCCCGGGACTCCAGGATCATGACCTGAGCCGAAGGCAGTCGCTTAACCAACTGAGCCACCCAGGCGCCCTATTATGTATTTATTTTCTTTAAAATCATATTTTCTGCTATTTTATGGGACTTGGAGTCAGAGGAAAGTGAGGCTTAGTACATCATTTTGCTTTGTCTCTGTTGTTTATTTTTCGTGGACTAATCAGCGATTATAAAGGCAGCCCTGTTCACAGGCTTTGTTCTTCTAACGGTGGTTCTCCCATGAATCTTTGTTTTTTTTCACCACGAAGCCTCACCAATTGTTTCTAGAAACTTAACCCACGAGGCTGGGCACAGAATAGTGTATGCTATTTCTAACTAAACTGTAAGATTTATTTCAGTCTTTAATAATTTCTTTCTTCTTTGAGTTAAATAAACTTCACATTACTCATGGTATTGATTATAGGAGCTTGCTCTTTTCTCCATGTAGCTTGGGCAGGAGGAAATGTGAAGCATTGATTACATAACATCCCATTGAAAGTCACAACTCGTGGCCTCTGCTTTTGGCTGAGGCTCCAGCTTATGGACCAATTTAATCTTGCTGTGTCAAATTTTGTTTTACTCGACACGTATTTCATAATGGACCATCCCTTGCGTCGCCCAGCCTGGACCTAGTCATTAAAAAAAAAACCACAGCACCAGTGGGTAAATATGTGTGGCTGACTAAACTGTGGGTTATTAAGACGGCAGTCCCATAGCTGTCGACCTTTGAAAAGGTGGCTACTAGAAAATTTAAAATTGCATATGTAGCTTACATTTACATCTTGCATTATATTCACATTGGGCTGTGCTAAAATAGGGAATCCAGAAACAGATCCATACGTATAGGATTAAATAATTTTTTGACAGAGATGCCAAGGCAAGCCAGTGGGGAAAACAGTCTTCCCAACAAATGGCACTGCAGTAATGGGATATCCGTGTGCAAGGTAAGTAAGCATCATACCACAGACGATATGAACTTGGAATGGATCACAGACCTAAATGTGAAGGCTAAAACTACAAAGGTTCTAGAAGAATGCACAGAGCAGGGAAGAATTTTTTAAAACAGGACATGAAAAGTAAATTAGGAAATTTTTAAAAATTGATAAATTAGACTTTAGAAGACATTCAAAACTTCCTACTCGGAAACATCATTAACTAAACAACAGGGCAAGTCACATAATTGGAGGGGTTTTTTTGTTTGTTTGTTTGCAATACTTGTAATACGCATATCTTATGAAGGACCTGAATTGTGTAAACATTCTTACAACTCAATAAGAAGATGAATTGCCAAATTAAAAAAAAAATGTGCCAAATATTTGAA
This sequence comes from Callorhinus ursinus, assembly GCF_003265705.2. Classification (NCBI taxonomy): domain Eukaryota; kingdom Metazoa; phylum Chordata; class Mammalia; order Carnivora; family Otariidae; genus Callorhinus; species Callorhinus ursinus. Next base: position 3,025,900 of record NW_027397132.1, read on the forward strand.
AAGACAATTCACAAAAGGTGATATTATTGGAAGTTTCTTGTGTTCCTGCACGGTGTAGGCGTTCTGAACAAAGAACAGGCTCGAATAGCAAGCCTGTGTTGGAAGCTAAGGAGAATATGCCACCAGAGAAATTTAGAGAAATACCTCCCTGGTGAGGTCTCTGGATAAGAAAGATACAATCTCCTTTGTCTTCTTGAAATATTTGCTTACATTCCAGGGTAATGAATAATCTTTCTCTTCAGAGGCGAGGACAAGCTGCTATGCCAGCCGCCACATAAAAGGTCCGAGTCTTTTACTTTTAGGGTCTCGCAGTGCACCCCACTGCGCGTACAGGTAACATCTGGCCCTCCGTGCCTGGCCCTGAGGGGTACAGGGTGTGGGGAAATGGACGAGATGCTTGCTCTGTTTATCTGTTTGCTGTAATCAGCCCTCCCTGTCTCTGCCCCAGTGGTCTTGGGTCCTTCTGTCGGGATATGTCTATAAAATTGCGGCAAACTAAGCAGTTAGCATATGCATGTAGGGTAAAATCCCAGGCCCTTCCCCAATTCTGACTTCCGCACTTCTGGCAATGAGGCTGGGATACTGACATGGCTTCTGGACGAGGCGGACGAGGGCCCCAAGGGAAATTCATGAGAACTGGTACTTGACACACTGACCAACCTGTGTGGTCGGCTGGGTGAAATGGTGTCCCCTCCATTTTGTTGCCCGTTAATAGGATGGTTTGGCGGTGGCTGTAAGGTTGAGACAAGTAGCCCAGGTGGGGCTTTTGGGTTTTCCCCTCTCCTCCAGGTAGAAGGGCAAGGGGCTGGCAGAGGGCGTTGTGGGGACTGTTGGCGTTGGAAGACTGGCTGGTCGGGCCACCAGGGGTTGTCATGCTGCTCAAGCCTGGACGCCAGAGACACTCTACACTCTGTCCACCTTGCCCTCTGCCCCTCAGCTGCTTTCAGGATTCAGGGTTGGGGCGAGGTCTCCCTGTCCCGGAGCCTACAGGACTGCCTGAATATGCTGTGAGGAGATGATCTCAACTTCTCTTTCTCTGTTGGGTGTGGGTTCCCGGGTCACCGCCCTACCTGGTCCCGTGGGGGAGGGACCCTGGGCGTGGTGGCGGCGGGGCAAAGACACTGTGGTGGTTTATTTTATGGATCACCTCGGAGGCTGCTTTTGGGTGAGATTACATTGCAAGTGGTGAACTCTGAGTAAGCAGACTGCCTTCCATAATGCAGGAGAGCTGTTTGTACAGAACTGCTGTGCGTTAACCCCCTGCCATTCGCTGCCAGGGATGGGTCAGAGTCTTGCGGGAATGCCTGGCACCTCAGTGAAATCTTCAGCTGCTGGGGACAGAACAATCATGAAGATCTTGCTACCTGCAGCCTCTGGGCTCCAAAGGGAGGCAGCCTGCCCTAGGACGGTACCCGCCCAGGTACCCTGTGGGGTTTTGGACTTGCAGTTTTGACGCAGCTACTAGGTAATGTGACTTTTGGAAAAGCAGCAATTCACGTGCCCCTGAGCTCTTGTGGAAACTGAATGCCTGACCCCTAGATGCCTGGGATTCTCTGGCTGATACTCCTGTTTTTGGGGAGTGGGTCAGTGGAACTCTATGATGGCCAGTGGAAGGGCCCTCAAGCCTTCCTGGTTCCGTGGACACAGAGCGCTGAAGCTGCAGAGAGCCTGGCCCCAGAGGTATCTCCGCTTTGTATGAGAACGTGGAGGCTATCTGTGGGGGAAGCTCTGTCTCCCACTCCGTTGCCTGAAGCCAAGCATAAGTTGCTGGCTCTGCTGGGGTCCTTCATTCACAAAATTTCCCCTGAACACCCGGGCCCGGCTAAGCCAACACCCGACAGTGTCTGCTAGGGCAGAGCAGCCTCGGCATGGGCGGTGTGGGCTGAGAACAGCCAGGCCTGCTCCACCAGCGAGGGCGGCTCAGACTCTCAGACCAGGGCAGACCAAGGACACCCCAACTTGGGGTCAGGAACCGTGGAAACAGAGCGTGATTGCTGACTGAACTGGCTTGCTCTCTCCTGGAGGGACCGTGACAAAGGCCGTGACAGGGGAGGGACCAGATTCTTGCAATGGATGGTAAGGTCTGCATTCACTGGGCATTTGCTGTGTTCTCCGACCAGACCCACGGGAAGCAGGAGGCGGATGGGGCCTGAGACTTGTCTTCAATTTTTCACAAACAAAGGCATGTGGACATCCAAGGGCATGCCTCCCTGTGCACGAGAGAAGGTGCAGATCCAGAGAGACAGAGCTCTGGCATGGGAGGGGATGAGATTTTAAAATGTTTATAGATGCTGATAAATTGCCTTCCAAAGCAGGATAGAAATGTTCTCTCCCCCCCCCCACCTTGTGCTTTTTAGTATAGGGTTTAAAATATATTTTACTAAAATACAAAGCATCTGGCTTATGTTTTATAATACTGTTTTTATTTGAAAAGCTCTAGGAAGTCTAGCACCTGATGCACTGCTTTTCACTCAGAAATATTTTTGGAGCACCTACTCTCAGGCGGGCGCTGTCCTAGATGTGAAAACGCAGCTGGGAGCAAAACAAAGCCCCTTTCCCTGGAGCTTCCGCCGGGAGCGGGTCGAGTCAGCAGTACCCAGCACCACAGCAGCAAAGACGGTGGCAGGCACCAGGAGAAGTAGAACAGAGCCAGAGGGTGGGGAGTGGAGGAGGGCAGGGGGCACATTTCCCTCTAATGTGATGCCATTTGAGCAACAATCAAAAAGAAGCAGTCAATATCAGAGGATCAATAGATATCGACTGAGTGAATGTACACTGTGTATAAAAAATCCCCCACTTAGAGCGGCACGTGTCCAGGAGATGCCACAGGAATGGCTCCAGCCTGTGGCCGCCGAGGGAGGGCCGTGGATTTGGACAGATCCCAGCCCCCGCCTGGACCAAACTGACAGCGTTTTCCAGACCAGGGAGCGACAGGGCTTGTTTTAACCAATGGTGCACACACCTATGGGCTCTTTCTGTTCTACCCACGACAGAAGTTGTCCATTATCAATTAGCACTCCCCTGTCCAGAATTTAAACCTTGCACTTCTGCTTGGCGCTTTTCCTCATGGGCACACACTCCTCCTCTGCGTGTGAACAGGCTCTGCTCTGTACATTTTGTTTAAGCTCTGGCCATCTCTGTTTGATGTTTTGGAGGAATCTGTTCCGATCGAAATAAAATAAAGATACAAAGAGTCAAAGATCTGAAAAGGCCAAGAGTAATTTTTATTTATCTGCAGCGCCTTGCCCGTGTGAGGATTAGCTTAATTTTGGTTTCTTTGTTGTCTGTGGCCTCCAGCTATTCTTCCTCACTGCTGCCGATCCCCGCTGAGATGCGGCGGCCCCGCGTCCTCATCTGGCGGTTGTGCCAAGAACGATGACCAGCGGTGGAAACCAACTCCGAGCAGGTCTTCAGTGCAGTGCGTGGCCAGAAAAACATCTCTATGAAACTCTGGAAGCAAGAGACAATTTGCTTTCTGTAGCAGATGAACTGCCAGCCGTTTGCCATGGGGCTTTCGGCTGCCCAGGTTTCTGGGGAATGTTGTTCTGGTGCTGACCCAGCATCTGCTTGGCGACTCCGGACGCCCAGGGTGTGGAAGTGCATGGAGCCGAGAGCTGAGCCATGGCGCAGCTGCTTTTGCGCATGATGTTGAAGATGTTGGTTAGTGTAGTATCACTTGAGGCACAAACTTTGTCTTCATGGTCTGCACTATCATATTATGCCATTCAATAAAGATATAAATTGAACATGAAACATACCGTCCAATGCCTCATGTACTTCAAAGTGGAATTTATATACTGTGCTGCTAATATACATTAATATTGATGTGTTATGTTTATAATATAATGACAGAATGTAACAATATAATATAATATTCATAGGATGACTTGGTTGTTTGGTCATCTCAATCCTTGGAGGAATAGCTTTAAATCAGATAGAAAGAGCAGAAATCCAATTTGATTGTTAAATAGCTGGGATTTAATCCACCAAAACTTTGCTCACTAATTAGGTTGGAACTTTGCATCTTGAGCTTTAATGAGCACATAAATCGATGGTGATTCTGTTTAAAATGCAGAGTCTGGTTCAGAACGTCTGGGGTGGGCCCTGAGAACCTGCGTTTCTGACCAGTTCCCAGGAATCCAGATGCTGCTGGGCCATGCACCGCATTCTGAGCAGCAGGGGCCTGGGGCCTCCCTGTGGCCAGCCTGGAGACCCCCGTGTGCCGGCCGTGAGTCCTGGGGGTTGAGATCTCTCTCTGCAGCCGACCCTGGGGGCAGTGGGAGCCCTTGCACAACCCCTCTTGAGCCAAGAGGGGCCCACACCTGTATTCGGCTGTTCTGTTTTTCTCCACGTGCCACACCGGGCTAAGAACTAGCTTTGAATTTAGAGACACGGGACCATACGTATCGTCACATTCTTTAGATTTCAAGGGCCAGAAAACCACAATCCAAAATGATTTTGATGGAAAGGAGACACGGGTTCATGTATTTGGAACATCTGGGAATAGGCCTGGCTTTAAGCATTTAAGTGATGTCACCGGGACCCAGTGTTTTACTACATTCTCCTGGTTCCACGCACCGCCAGGAGGGGGTTGGGTCCCTCCACATGTTCACGGACCCCCATCCTTCCCCAACAAGCCCCAGATGGCTTGGCCACGTCGGATGTCATGTCCTCAAAGGTCCAACCCAGAATCTTAGCAGTGTCTTGTACCTGACTGGCTCCTGTTGGGTCACAGGTGCCCATGCCCGTATGAACAATTGTCAACAATTAAATTGTGATCGAATCATGTCCTCCAAAGAGATGTTGAAGCCCTAACCCCCAGTAACTGTGACTGTGACCTTATTTGGAAATGGGGTCTTTGCAGATATAATTAGTCAAGACGAGGTCTTGAGGGGAGGCCCTAACCCAGTATGACTGGTGTCCTCATAAAAACGAGATATTTGGGCACAGGGATAGAGAGCAGAGATGGGGGTGATGTCTCCAACAAGCCAAAGAACACCCAAGACTGAGGGCAAACACCCAAAGCCAGGAGACAGGACAGAAGAGACCCTCCCTCACAGCCACGGAGGACCCCCCCTGCCACACCCTGCCCTTGGACACCCAGCCTCCAGACCGAGACAGGACCTGCATGCGGGTTAAGCGACGCGGTCTGCCGTCTTTGTTACGGCGGCCGTAGGAAATGAGTGCTGCAGGATAGGGCCCATTGGCCTCTGCACGGTCTTCTGCTCTGTGCCCACCCCCACGACCACCCTGGGGCTGCCCTTCCTTCTCTCCTCTGCAGACTGCCCCTGCTCCTTCAGGTGGCCCAGGGGAGAGAGGCCCACTGCACCGCTGATCCCCCCAGCCGGAGCCTCTGGGCCCAGGGGAGAGTTAAGAACCCGGGCAGCTGGGCCCCAGCCCTGCTTCCCGGAGACCTGGCGTGGGGCCCCAGCACGTGCACCCCTGACAAGTGCCCGGGCCACGCTGTCCCTGCCGCTCTGAGGACCGCGCTTTGAGAAGCCCTGCCCAGGCCACTTGGGATGCTTAGCTCCAAGCCTTACCGTTCACCGCCTCATGTGACAGCTCAGACTCTCCTCTCTTCCATCTCAGCCGGCTAAGCCTCGGAGGGGAGCTGAGTGTAGCCAGCCTCGTATAGAACACAATAGATGCGCAAATTGCCAATTGGTGTCTAGATTTGGGAGGAAAAAGCTGAAAGTCTCTCTGCGGTTTGGGTGTCAGCAGACGGACCCTTTTACCCACGACATCTTTCAACATCCCTGGCATTGTTCACATTTATATACATCCTGACGCGCCTCACTGCGGTTCCTGAGAACCCGGCCTCATTTACGACGTTAGAAAGTAAAATTGCACTTGCTTTTCCCAGAGATTTAAAGTAAGGAGGCATCAGCGTAAGTGCTGTTGGTCTTCAGCAGCCTGAGGGAAACAGGAACGCTGCTCCTCAGCTGGTGCCGGGTGCCAGCTCGATGACCGGGCTCCTGCCGGCTGCCGGCTGCCGGCCACCGGCCATCGCCACGCATGTTCTCAAATGGAGGGATCATGGGCTCTGTTCTTCTTCAGCCCGTGGCACCCTGGCTGTACGCAGGGCAGGCAAAGTCCCTTTGTGCCTCCGACCAGTGTTCTGTCCCTCTTCCGGCCACTAGGACTAAGGGATGAAAGCTCATCCTGACTGGGGTGAGGGCCTGTCCTCTCCAAAGAACCTCGGAACAGAATAGGGCTTGGTCAACAAAACATCAAATCCGTGTTTTATTTACCCAAAAAGGACACCCAAATTTACCATGCAGGCAGGGCTGTCTTCTCCTTCAGGTGGAACGGATGGCTATATAGGGCTGCACGGAAACACTGGCTGATCAGGCAGAGGAAGTGGTGACGCACACTGTGCTCATGGAGGGTATGGCAGCCCCAGTCACTGGTCACAATGCCTCACTTTCCGCGAATGCTCCCTTCTGTGGGCTTCCTGGCCCCACTGCTGTTGGGCATTTTCTCTGGCCAAAGGGGCGTTAGCAGGCATGACATGTGCAGGAACTTGAAGTGTGCGGGTATGACTGCGCATTATACTCTTGGCCTTGACTTCTACCTTGACAGAAGAAGAGCTTCCCCTAAATTGCTTCTGCCCTTTCATCTGGACCCCAAGCAAATACACATGGTGCAGACTAGAGTTGGAATCCTAGAGGTGGATGGGAGAGAGTCCAGCCAGACTCAGAGACCCCTCGATGAGCCCAGCGTAGATCAAGAAATGCACGCCATTTTTCTTTGCCGCTGAGGTTTTGTGCCTGTTCGTAACACAGCAACGTCCGACTGGTTCAGAGACAAAGGCACCGATGGAGAAGTTGAGATGCAAAGTAACAGAATTCCACCACCTCAAATTTACCTGGATGGACCCTGCTCCCCTATCAGAAACCACAGGTCCATGCATGGATTTTTCAAACACCAGACTCGTTTTTGCCCCCCTCATTATGATCTGCAGGATAATGATGTCATTAAACAGCTTTTAAAACTTTCACATTAGCCAAGTGATGGGATCATAACCAACACTTTGGCGAGATTTCAAAACTGAAGGGGAGTTGTGAGGTGGGTTCATTTGTAATAAAATGAAATGACTCAGAGGTTTTAGTTTTCAATTATAAAAGTTATAGTGCCAAAGGCTCAGCTATGCAATTTAGTCCTTAGCGATTTTCACTAATACCTTCTCAGTACCTGACACCTAAATACCCAGTCAGTTGACGGCTGTCAGGGAGCTCTGCAGGGCTGTGCGTGGAGCCGGGGGGAGGAACGGGAGTGAAAATACTCCCCGCTCTTTGGGAACTTGTAACTTAAGAGTAAACCTGAGCCGCTAAATGATCAATTATTCATTTAAAATGCTGAAGAGCTTTCACAATGGGCTCTTTAGGAACCTTCTTTTTATAAACCATTATAACGATTTGTGTTTATTTTAAATAACTTACAAAATATAAAAAGGCACAAAGAAAATACAGATTGCCAGTAATCCTAACATTCAAATAACCGCTGTTGACATCCTGATGAATAATTTCGCAGACATTTGTACCTAGTACAAATACTAGGTAATTTTGTACATGCATTTCCTTTTTTTTTTTTTAAGGTATCATATTGCTTTTTTTCACCTAATGCAACATGGCCAACTTTGCTGGTCAGTAACTGCTGATCTGTGGCATAATTTTAGCGGCTGCAAAGTATTCCTTTGTAAGGATATGCCATGATTTGCCTCATCAGTTTTCTATCAATTTAGATTATTTTCTGATTTTCTGGTTATAAAGAGCAATGCTGTTAACATCCTCATACATTTGTGTATGTCCAGTGGTCCCCTTAGGACCTGAAGACAAATGGCCATGTGTGGAATTTTTAGGTCAAATGTAAACTTTTTTGAATCAAGTCCTGGATATATATGGGTACACTGACTTCCAAAGGCCCAGCTGTAAATGTCTTCTCTAAACACTGTGCATTATTTTGATTAGCTGGTTATGTCACAATTCAAATACATAATGGATCTGAGTCTCTCTTCATGTCCAAGGCTGTTCAAGTTTTAAGTTGGTTCCAAAAGGTTGATGTCCTCCATCAAAAACTCTAAGTTTTGGTCCTTTCAGCTGATGTCCGTCAGTCCCTCCCTTCCCTGTTGTAAGCTCTGGCCCCTCAGGAGGGACAGACATACATATGCAGGGGGAGGGGCACAGGCGCTACTGTGTCTCTCGTAAGACTTTGGCTCGAACTTGGTCTGCACACCTCAGGCGTCTCCTACCAGCCCACACTGACCCGCGATAGTGGGGTGTTCAGCAAACCAGCACTGACCTCCTCTGAACAGCTGGGAAATTCATAGGGTTGCAAACGAGCAGCCTGTAGGCTCACACAGTTTCCACCGTTCCCTCATGGTTAAGGCTGCTTCCTTCACCACTTTCGTCCCTGCCTTGTTTCTGTGGGTATGTGAGTAGTGTCATTCTGACCTCGTTTCTTCAGGTTTAGAAAGAGAGGGTATCACAGGCAAATAAGGAACTTGTGAAGTGATTTATGTGCGCAATGGATTTCACAGAGCCTTGTAGGATCAATGGGTTTGGGAAGGGAGCACTTTTCCGCCCCGAAGGGGAGGGCTTTCCACTGTGTTTCTGGGTTATCTTTTCTTCCTAGGTCCCCTTCAGCCTCTGACCCCCAAGTCGCATGTCTGACCCTGTGGAAAGCGAAGGCAACACAAACAGAGCCGGAATATAGGAAAAGAAGAGGTAAAGGCAGATGGAGGGCGTGACAGGTGGCTTCCTCCGGCCCTTCCCGTGGAGTCAGTCAAACCTGCTCTTCGCCACGGTGCCTGTGATTCCGTCTGGGGGATCGCACACAGACCCCTCCTTCAATCCAGGCGGTGTCCGTAGTAGCTGGGGGCTTTAGGGCTTGCTTTGGGGGCGGGGGAGGTAGCTCTCAGGTTTCCCACTCTGTCTCCTGTCTTTAAGAGGCACATCTAAGGCATAAGGCCCACAGAGATTGAAAATAAAACGATGGAAGAAAAGACTCATCGGTAATATACGCCCCAAAAGACTGCCGTGCAGACAGGGTAGAATTGAAGGCGAAATGCGCGATAAGGCATGGAGCCGGGCTCTGCATAATGGCCCCGGGTTCCATTCAGCAAGAAGATATGGCCACTGGAGTGGAGGGGAGTACCTAACAGAGCAACCCCCCACGGAGGAGGCTAACAATGGACAGAGTGGCAGGGGAAATGGACAAGTCCCCTTTTACAGTGACTCCAATGACTGGAGGTTAATGAGACAAAAATAAGCAAGGACAGGGGAGAGCAGCACAGATCTCAGCACTGGCCTAGCGGACCGCGTGGAATTCCGCGTTCAGGGGCAGGGCCGGGGGAGAGCTGCCTCGCGTGCCCATGGGCGGTCAGCGGAGGGGGGAGGCGCACGGTAGCCTCCACCAGGCCTATGGGATGGATGGCTTTCACATGGCCCACGTCCTCCGACCACATCGCCATTAAGTCAGAAGCTAACACAAAAAGACAAATTAAAACATGTGCACTAGTTGGGAATTTATTTATTTATTTATTTATTTTTTAAATATTTATTTATTTATTTGAGAGAGAGAGAGAATGAGAGACAGCACGAGAGGGAGGCGGGTCAGAGGGAGAAGCAGACTCCCTGCTGAGCCGGGAGCCCAATGTGGGACTCGATCCCAGGACTCCAGGATCATGACCTGAGCTGAAGGCAGTCGCTTAACCAACTGAGCCACCCAGGCGCCCTAGTTGGGAATTTAGTAACACCCGGCGAAGTAACTTGTGGGTTAGAGAAGAAATCTGTTTGGAAGTATAAAAAGAGCCAAGAGTTGATTCTCTGGGGAGGGAAAAAAACCCCACACCAAACTAACCATTCCAGACAAATTTCTGGCGAGACTGTTACAATGGTCATGTTACAAACGAAGAATTATAATTATGGATGAGGGCGAGATTTAAACAATGAAAGAATGCTATTAACAAATACAGCTGATTTGGGTTCTTCTGGGGTCCATGCTTTATTAAGTCACCAAGAACTCTGAGTTAGTGAACGCCGAACCCCTGCTCCCTGAGGGAAGTTGGCCTGCGTCGCTGCCAGGCTCTGGTCACCACATTTTCATCAACCGATCAATACGTCACCTTGTTTTATGTGTATTTCTGTTTAAAGACACCTTATTTAATATATATTGTTGATTCATTAACAGCCAGCAGTGCTGTAACTCAGGCCTGAATGAAGCTTAACTTGCATGTCTTCCCTGCAAACAGCCTCGAGGCACACAGGAACGCACGTTAGCACTGTGCTTTGGGGACATTTTAAACAGAAAAGAGCTCAAAAATGCAAAAACCATGACACCCCCTAGATGCAGGCAGGACGCTTATTTGAACTATGGGAACGGAGCTAGAGGCAGAGAGAGGGTTGGCTGGCCCGGCCACAGCCAAGAGTGTGTGCACTGTGTGAATCCCGTCTTCTCACTGCTCTGCGCGTGTCCGTGTCCTGCACACCCAAAGCTCTGCAGGAGGTTATTCTGACGTTACACGTAGGTTTTAGTGCATAGGCAAAGTCGGAAATTTGGAATCTGTGGATAAGGAAGATCGGCTCTACGGGCCAACAATTCTTTTTTGAAGACAACTTTCTTCCGTGTTTTAGGTTCACAGCAAAACTGAGAGGGAGAGGCAGAGGTTTCTCATATGCTCCCTGCCCCCCGCCCCCAACACAGCCTCCCCGTTCTCAACATCACTCACCAGGATGGCACATCTTTGACCGAGGATGGATCTACGCCGAGGCGTCATCATTGCTCATGGTCGGCCTTACGGTTCACCCTCGGTGGTGTACGTTCTATGGGCTTGGACGAATGGATGATGACGTGTATCCATCACTGTAATATAACACAGAGCATTTTCACTGCCCTAGAAATCCTCTGTGCTCTGCATATTTGTCTCTCCCTCATCCCCCACCCACGAAACCACTCATCTTTCTACCGTCTCCATAGTTCTGCCTTTTCCAGAATGTCACAGGGTTGGAATCATACAGGATGAAGCCTTCTCAGACTGGCTTCTTTTGCTTAAAAACACGCATTGAGGTTTCCTCCATCTCTTTTCATGGCTTGATAGCTCATTTCTCTTTTGCACTGAAGAATATCCCACTGTCTGGATGGACCACAGTTTATCCATCATCTGTTGAAGGACATCTTGGCTGCTTCCAAGTTTGGACAATTATGAATAAAGCTGCCATAAATATCTCTGAGCGGGCTTTCGTAGGGACATAAATGTCCGGTTCGTTTGGGTAAATTGCCAAGGAGCACCACTGCTGGATCCTCTGGTGAGGGTGTATGTGGTTTTGTAAGAAACTGCCAGACTGTTTTCCGCAGCAGCTGCGCCACTTTGCATTCCCACCAGCTGTGCGTGAGAGTTCCTTTTGCTCCACATCCTCGGCGGCATTTGGAGTTGCCCGTGTTCTGGACCTGGGCCGTTCTACTAGACGTGCAATGGAATCGCACTGTTGTGTTAACTTGCATTTCCCTGATGACACCCAGTGTGGAGCATCTTTTATACGCTTATTCGCCATCTGCAAATATTTTGTGGAGGTGTCTATTAAGATCTTTGGCCAAGGTCCACTTTTATAAAGGTGAAGTAGAGCACGGAGCTGAGACGATCCGAAGAATTTAATCTAACTCCAGGACTCCGCTAGACTATAATCTCAACAAGGGCGAAAACTCGTGTTTTAGTCACTGCCGGATTTCTAGCCCGGAGAACGGGGCTCATCACGGGACAGAATCCCTATCTGCTGAACAAGTGTTAATCATCAAGTAAGACATCTGTGGATTTGTTCAGGAGTCAGCAAATGTGGCCTGCAGGCCAACTGTGGTCCTCAGCTTGTCATTATAAATAAAGTTTTATTGGGATACAGACACACCCATTTATGTACACGTCCTCTGAGGCTGCTTTTGCCCTATGATGGGTGGAGTTAAACATTGCAAATGAGACTGGCTCCAAAAGCGGAAAACTACTATCTGGCCCTTTACGGAAGTTGACGCAGCCTCGGATTATCTGTCAGGTCAGCCTGTTGCCCAAGGAGGGGTAGCACTCCGGAGAAGGGATGGGGCACTTATTCTGATTCCTCAACACTTCCTTTTACTTTCGGTATCATTGCTTTAGTCACACATGGTACCGAGGCTTCAGCTTCTATGGACCGCTAGGGAGCCAGCATCCCCTTCCTGGTGTTCAGCCTGGTAGGGTAGAAAGATAGGTAAATACAGGTCCACTACCCTCACATGTAACTCTGAAATTCAGAAGTTCTGCACACGGAACGTTTCTGGAACTCTTTTTGGTTGCAAAACCTGACCTGAACTGATGAGAGGCTATTTATAATCATTATTTTACCCACTTAGTCTGAATATTCATGTGTTTTCCTGTGGAAATATTAATGGATTTGATTACAGGGTGCTGCCCCTGGAGCCTTCGGGGTTTTTAATGTAATACAGAACATAGGCAGTGCGTTATCTTTTGAAAGCCGCAAAGTTCTGAATTCCGAAACACATCCGGCCCAAGGGTTTCAGGGAAGGCACATGGGCCTCTAAGGGCAGCGTGACATGCGATGGTTATAACTCAGTTGTAATCAGGGCTCAACTTCGAGCAGGAAAAGGAGAGTCCCCTGAAGGTGGGGCTCGGGGGGCACTCAGGGAAGCAGCACCTGGCAGCTGAGCTTGGGCTATGAGCACAAGTAAGGGATTCAAAGCAGTCTGGGATGAGACAGAGGAAGGATGCGGCCGTTGTGCCGGAACGGAACTGCGGACTCTCTTCCTAGGACTTACTCACCTCCAAGCGAGGTTGTGACGTTTATCCTGCGCTGGTGGTCTGCCCACGCTCCCTCTTGCAGGCAGCTAACCACACTTCAGAGCGGGGTCTGCGAGGGTCCCCGTGCCCTGGAATGCCAGAGAGCCCCCTCCCTTGCTCCTGACGTCACTAGCCCAGGAGTCAGTGTGGGCAGCGTGTCCGGGGCTGCGCGGGGGCGGGGGGCGGGCGGGGGGGGAAAGCGAGCGCCGGGCCCTGTGGTCTTCGCCCCGCCCCACCCCGCTGTGAGGTGGGGCCTCGCTGGATGCTCAGAGGGGCCGAGATGCTGGCTGAGCCCGAGAGTGGCAGACTCGGAGTGTGCTGGAGAAGCAGGATGACAGGAAAACACATGGAACCAGGAAACCAATGAGATCATCCGCTAATGTTTGCTGTTGGTTTTTCCTTCTTGTGGATGCCAGTCTTTTTTTCTTTTTCTCTTCTCACTTGGGGCCAAATTATGCTTTCAAAAGCGAGTCATTTTTTATGGACTGATTGAATGACTTCATTGACTTGAAAGAACTTTCTGCCAACTGCCTTTAATTGCTTTTTTCCCTTAAAATCAAAGGTGCTTATATTCAGTCCTGGATCTGCTCGAGTAAATGGACTATTCACATCCCTGCCTAAAAGTAACGACCCATTCATGGAGGGAGCACCTGCCAGGGAGGGTGACTGGCTTCCCGGGAAGAGGTGAATTTGCACAGGTAGCAAACTCCCTCAGAATTCTTATAAAAAGGACCAAACGGAAAGGCAGAAAAGGGTAAGGGGGACGGTTGGTTGCCAGGATGACAAATTAAGAAGCATGGTGGCCATAATCAGGTTGCTTTTCTCTTTGGATTCGATTCACCAGAACGTGGGCCGAGATGGTCTGAGCGCTCATCCTCTGTAGAGCAGGAAGTGTCAGGGGACACCGGGTGACACTACTGAGGAGGGCAGCCCTGGGGGAGGCACGGCTCCAGCACAGACACAGAGACAGCCTTGAAAAGAGGCGCGATTGGCTATCGTTATGATCCCTCAAGCAGCCCATGTCAGGTCTCTGGGCCCATGCCCGTTCTCCTAGCTTCTGTAGGAGAGCTTTCTGTGGGACACCAAACCCTTTGGAAAGTCCATTTCTGGGGTGCCCCGAGAAGCGCAGAATACAGGTTACTATCATGAAATATAATCTAGTTGGAACAAATTGCCCAGGCATGAAGGTGAATTAGCTACAGAGACGCCGACTGGCGGGGAACTGCCTGATTTGGTGATTGCCATCTGCTCAATTATCAGGGCGATAATTATTTGAAATGACCTTTCAGCCCATCTCTAGGAGAGCACACGTGTAAATATATTCCCCAATCCATTCACTGTTTTTATTTTTCTTCTAACTTTTGTGTCTTAGCTCAGATCGAATGCAGGGAATTCAGAACAAATGGGCAGACGGGATGGGGACACACGGGTGCTTGCGGGAGGTGGAGAAGTTGGCAAATGCACCCTAACGGCATTCCCCAGATGGGAGGTTCTGACCAAGGGTGACAAAGGAGAAAAGAATCCAAGAAGGTATCAAGACAGAGGGAAGAGAGAGGAAGCCACATTCCTGCCTTGTGAAAGTCGCTCTCTACTCCAGAGCCCCTCACCTCTTGCACATATCATCTCCATTGGTGGCCTCTGGGGACCTTCTTGGAGGCGCAATCTGCCAACATGGGTGCCTTCGCTAACCTCTCCCAAGTCTCTCTCCAGTGTTTCCAAGATGCCACCCTGCAAGCTGCCAGGGAGACACTGCTGAGGCAGAAGCAGGCGTGATCCCCTCTAGGCTTGCAGCGTACAGAAGCACACAGAGAAAGCTGTTGTAAACCATGAATAAATCATGTAATTACAGACTGTGAACGACTGCAAAGGAGAAAAGGCAGTGAAACAGACCAGCAGATGGAAAACGCCTTAGGTAAGAGCTGAGGGCGGGTTTCTCAGGCCAAGACCTGGGGGAGAAGGAGCTCGCCTTGCAAAGGAAAGATGGTTCTGAGCAGGGGGAGAAGCAGCTGCAAAGGTCCTGTGGCAGACTGCCACCGGATGTGTTCTGGAAACTTAAAGACAGAAGCATATGTGACTGCAGTGACATTTCTTAGGTGATGGATTCATCCAGAATAGATTTCTTCAGTGGTCATTAAGCTCCCTGAGCATATAGGTTGTATTCAGTAATTTTCTTGCTAGAGCAAAAAGAGCACAGAGCGGCAGTGAGGAAATATTCATGGGAAGGAGTTGTCAGCACCTTCCAGAACTCGGGGTGCGTGGCTTGGAAGCCGGACAAGCCCACCTTTGGGTTTTCCTGTGGGTGAATTATTTTGCTTGTTCCATGTTGGGAAGAGAAAGAAGTAAAATAATAACCCCTACAAGAGCATGCCCAGGTCTTTCGGTTTATATTTAAAGATTTAACATCACCCATTTATAACATCTTCATTAATTTATGAGGTTATAGTGCTGTTAGTTACCTAAAACTCTTGTAGAGGCATTGTAGGATGGGAATAAATATGAAAGTAATTACAATGATCATGTCTTCCGAGCCTGGGGTCGGTGAAAATCAACTATCAACTGTTTTGGGCGATTTGCTCGACCAACCGCAAACGGCTGCTTTGTGGTTAATAAGTTCGGTAATGGAAAGCTCTGGAGGCGTCAGGAATAAAATATAGCACTTGGAAGAGAATTTCATATGAATTAATGACATCATGCTGGAGGTGGCGAAGTGATCGATAAACACACAATATATACAGTAGCCAGGGCCAGTCTAACGCTGAGTCAGAAGCTGGGCTCCACAGGCCGACCCAATCCCTGCTCTGCCGTTCGTGGCTGGCTGACCTTCAGAAGTCACTCAAACTCTTCATGCCTCAGTTTCTTCACTGACGAGGGGTCGGCTTCAGTACTACCCACCCTCGCGGCGTGATGGGGCCTGTTGGCCAAACCCTACCTGAACACACCTGTAGAGACTGTGAGCTAAGAATGGTTTTTGCATTTTTTAAGAGATTTTATTTACTTGTGAGAGAGAAAAAGAGTGAGCAAGCAAGCAAGCGCATTGGCAGGGGCAGAAGGAGAGGGAGAAGCAGACTCCCCACTAAGCAGGGAGCCTGATGCAGGCAGGGCTTGATCCCAGGACCCCAAGATCATGACCTGAACCAAAGGCAGACTCTTAACCAACTGAGCCACGCAGGTACCCCCAAGAATGTTTTTGCATTTTTAAATGTTTGCAAAAACAAAACAAAAACCCAGAAGAATCGTATTTTGTGACACATGAAAACTGTGTGAAATTCAAATTTCAGGGTCCATAAGTAAGGTTTTGTCGGAACACAGCCACGCCCACTGGTTTACGTAGCATCTGTGGCTGCCTTTGGCTACCCAGCAGGGCGGGTAGTTGGATAGAGACCGCAGGCCGGCCAAGCCTACCGTGTTCTCACCAAACCCCACTGCTCAGCGTTCTGGAGGTGCTAGCCGGCACTTGGCTGTCTGGATACAAGCTGGACTTCGAGAGACAGAAACCTCTCTTTGTGCCACTCAGAGCTATCACAAAGGTTAGTGTACGAATCATGCCGTGAACACTTAACTATCAAGCAAATGAAGGGTGAGAATCACACCACAAAAAAAAAAATTAGTAAACTTGAGAAAAATACACACACACACTCTTTTAAGTATGGATTTCAACAGAAATACAAAGACAAATTCCAAATAATTTTTATCTGCTCGTTAAATCGAGTTCAGTGGGATCTCTATTTTCTAATAGTTGATTTTTAAATGTGTATCAGGTTAATACAACTGCCTTCCTCACTGCATATCTCAAAATGAAACTTTTCATTGCATCCGAAACCAGCTTTCTTTTTAATTTTATTATGTTGTGTTAATCACCATAAATCACATCATTAGTTTTTAATGTAGTGTTCCCTGGTTCATTGTTTGCGTATACCACCCAGTGCTCCACGCAGTACGTGCCCTCTTTAATACCCATCACCAGGCTAACCCATCCCCCATCCCCCTCCCCTTTAGAAACCAGCTTTCTTTGTAACCAGTCCACCTGGCTGCATTCTTTCACAGTTGTGTGCTCTGTCGGAGCTGGAATTTGACCTTCACATCATGACCTTCCGTGTTCACTAGGTCTCAGGCTCGGGTGGAGACAG
This sequence comes from Callorhinus ursinus, assembly GCF_003265705.2. Classification (NCBI taxonomy): domain Eukaryota; kingdom Metazoa; phylum Chordata; class Mammalia; order Carnivora; family Otariidae; genus Callorhinus; species Callorhinus ursinus. The sequence continues at coordinate 3,042,847 of NW_027397132.1, forward strand.
CAGTCAGTCTTGGCATTTTTTGCAACCACATTCTGCTGGTGGGTTTTCTGTGACTTGTAGGAGTGGGGCGAGGCCCCACGGTACCCCCAAGGATGGGTATCCCGGGGTGCATTCCCGCGACACGCTTTGAGCCATGATGGCTTGTCAGAAAGTGAGGGCAGGATGTTTCTACTCCTTTCCCTGAAACATCTGTTTTAGGTAACTCATGGTCTTCCTCTGGAAGTTTGAGGTTCTGTGATTTTAGGTTTTCCAAAAATAGTTTCAGTGCGGCTGCTTTCCAGAGTCCCAGGCAGCTGCCTTTGGATGCAGGGTTTCTTTCAAAGAAAGGGCGGTCACCCTGCTCTGGACGGTTTTGCCCTTGGAAAGGATGTTTCCCTGATGTATATTCTGCCCGGGGCCTTGGCGCAGATGGGCAGACTCATTTAGCATTTCAAAGTATTCCTGATTAGCCAAAACTATTTAATGGGTGCTCCCAGTTACACAGATCTAGATGCTAGAATTTCTGATAGGGGGGCATCCTTGTCCTTATTCCCACATGGCTCACGATTTAAAAGGAAATAAAGGATATCGGTGGACTTTGTTCTAAAGACTAGGTCACAGAGTTGTCACAGGACGCGGACACGGAAATCTTTGGTCTTAGAGTTTTGCCAGACAGGTGGATGTTGTCCGGTGGTTCCGTCAGCATCAGCCCGTACGAGAGAAGGCAGAGAATTTACATGGGGGTCGAGGAGATGGGCAGGGGAGGGGTTCTCTGGAGCGGGAGAGGGTTGGTGTGCCTTGGCAAGAACACGTGGGGGAACCTGACGTCAGCCACATGGAGTGGGTGGGTATCAGAGCCCCTCCCGAGAACTGCAAGGTGACGGTGCTGTGGAGCGCCCCCTGGTGGCGGGCAGAGAATGAGGAACAGGCTGTACCCATGTCAATGGGGAGAGGACCAAGTACCCTGTGCTGCTGGTGGTGAGTGGGCAGTGATGAAATGTGGGCTCAAGCAGTGAGCCACCTGGAAGGTGACTCCCATCCTAGGAAGGCTGCCTGGTAAGCAACGTGACTCAGCGGACAGGTGGACTGCAAGAAGTCTGGGGTTGTTGGAAGCAGTCAGATGGAGGAGGCACTGCTGGGGTTGGGGATGTGTAGTGGGATTTCCTGCAGGGAATATCTAGGGGAACCCCCAAACACCCCTCAGAGCATCTGTCACATGCAGGGTGCTCCAGCCCAGATCACGACTGTCCCACCCAAGAGTCGGCTTCTCTCCCCTTCTCCCCACGGAGCCTGACCCTGGGGGACCGACAGTAACAGCTGGTGAGTGTGTGCGGAGGCCAAACAAGGAAGAGGAAACAAAGGGCCTTTCTCCTTCCCATAGATGGTTTTTGATCCTAAAGGCAGCTCAGCTGATGGAGGAAAGACATTTTAGAGTCAATGACATTAGCACATTTTTATACTTTATCCCTGAAAACAAGTGCTGCTTGTTGATAGCTTCTGGAAGTGACCCAAACATCTGTGTGATCTGCCTGAGACTTCATTAGGGGGTGAGGAGGAAAGGAGTCTGAAGAGCCAGGAAAGAATAAAGGTGCTTCCATCTGCTACTCAGCCAGTTCTGTCCATCAGTCTCTTATGTGGGCTTTTCCGGAAGGACAGGAGACCATAAGACAAGTGAGAAATTCATTTTCCTAATTCAAGAGTCGCCATCCCTTCCAGGCTTATCCAGAATTCATGGCTTATCCTGGCTCCTCAAATATCTACCTTAAGAGGCAAATTTCATCAGTACATACAGCTAGTGATGCCCAGAGTCCGAGGAATTTACGGGTTTTATTCAAGCTAGGGTTAGGGCAGGGATTTTTGCACTTGGGGCCACATCTCTCAGGATTTCACAGGTGGGTTTCAGAGGTTCTCCGGACTCCCTGAAACTGCAGGCGAAAACTGCATGTGCTCATGTACATTCTTCTGGGGGAAATGTAGCTTTCCACCTTTCTCTTGAAAGGGTTGTTGAAATAAATTTCTAGGTCCAGGATGGAGCCACTCCTGCCTGGGATGCCTTGTCAGCCAACCACAAGTTGAATAACGCTCCCGTCCCTAGAAATGCTCCGCTTGACCAGAAATGCAGGATACGAGCCAGCCTGTCCCCAGCTGCCGAGGAACTCATGATTTCCTCAGTCTAAATAAGGTCAGATATGCAATCCCAGCGAATCGGGGTTACGCCACATGCTTGTTCCTTAATCCCTGGGGTTGACCCACTAGCCTTATAAGGAAATCCCCAACCTCTTAGTCAATCAGGCCCTGTCTCCTCCTCGTGCTGAGGCTCTATAAAACTCTATAAAACGCGCTCTTGCCCGAAACCCCCTGGGAGCTGTGTTTTGCTTGTGAGGCACGGCACTCCCCCACCCCGTGGACTGCTCTCCCCGGAATGAAGAATATCAAACTTGCTACTCAACTGTTTTACTTTTGTCACTTGACAAGGGTCTCTGACCTAGAAAAGGTAGATCTTTTGGCCCCGTGAGCCATTTGAGCTGAAAAGGACAAAAGTCCCACCCCAGTGGCCAGGGGAACCGCCTGGGGTCTCCAGCAGCAGGCAGAGATGAAGCTGTGGGTGGGATGGCCACCGGAGCCCAGCACCTGCGAGGGGAACGGGAGGAAGTAGGGAGAGTCCGGCCACCATACAAGCCCAGGGGCCCTGGCATGAGCGCGTCTATTGGAGCACCCCTCTCCAGGCTGAGGTGGCCCTGGTGACCGCCCGGAGCTCCATCCCCAGAAGCAGAGCCCCCAGGAAGGCACGGACTCTGCAGCTGAGGCTCCCCAAGCATAGCCCAGTGTCCACCACAGGGGGTGTCTCCTGTCTTTCAGGATCACTGAAACCAAGCCCTCAGGAATGGTTTTCTCCCTTTCCTAATCTGCTTCCCTGCTCAGAGCATCAGACGGGCACGTCTCCCCGCCATTTAGATAGCCCAGGTTTGTGGCTACAAGCAGCTCATCTCGAATGTGCTACGAACACTACTTCAGAAGGTGCTCAGATTTTTAAGGAGCACCACATCTGAGGTTCAGGTCAATACCTTTCTCGCGAGAGACACACCATTAGAACTTCCAGAATTTCCCCACCACAATTTCCGAAGCACCAGAGAACAAGCAGGAGAATACAGAGAACACCAGAGTGACAAGAAGAGGATCCGTGGCCCCTTCGAGTGCCGACCTGCTCTGCTTCGTCTGGAATCCAGGGTTTCCCCGATCACACCAGCCCCCAGCCTGGCCCGCCTGACCTTTGAGAGGTTTCACCTTCACCAATGGTGTTTCCTGCAGGATGAGGCTGAAACCACCTGGGGGAATGCTTGCTGTTTGCCTTTTCACCCTCTGTGCCACCAGCTACACCTTCATCCCTCGCTGGGCTGGGGAACAGCAAGGAGAGGGGCTCAGCTGTCGGGGAGCTTCGTGTCAGGAGTGGCAGGCCCTTGTGGCTGCTTTCCCCAATTAGAATGTTTTCTGGACGGTTTCCTTGAGAGCTAGGTCACCACCTGTCCAGCTTTCTGCTTTTGAGAAAACCTACCGGTTCTCCCTGGGTCTGCATTTAAGTATTAGAAACAATCCCTCTTGTCTACTTTCTTTTCTTTCTTTCTTTCTTTTTAAAGATTTATTTATTTATTTATTTGAGAGGGAATGAGAGAGAGGGAGAGCATGGGAGGGGGGAGGGTCAGAGGGAGAAGCAGACTCCCCGCCGAGCAGGGAGCCCGATGCAGGACTCGATCCCGGGACTTCAGGATCATGACCTGAGCCGAAGGCAGTCGCTCAACCAACTGAGCCACCCAGGTGCCCAACTGAGCCACCCAGGCGCCCCCTCCTGTCTACTTTCAACTTTTGATTCAACCTGGAAAAATTGAGTGTATTCTAAAAATATGAATCTGATTGCTTTAGTTTCCTAAGCGTATTTAATGGTGCAAGCAGCTTCTAATGTTTAAGAACTGACAGACAGGAAAGAATACAATTTAACTTTGCTTTTGATTTTTTATAAAATGTGTAGACTTGTTTAAAAGAAGTACAAAACTGTAGTCTGGGAGTTTTTGGTTTCCTTACTGGATATGGAGTAATCTGGAACCTACTGGAAAAACTGACATCACATTTTGCTTAAGAACTGCTCATGTGCCTGGGTGGCTCAGTCGGTGAAGCGTCTGCCTTCGGCTCAGGTCATGATCCCAGGGTCCTGGGACTGAGTCCGCATCGGGCTCCCTGCTCAGCGGGGAGTCTGCTTCTCCCTCTGCCTGCCATTCTCCCTGCTTGTGCTTGTGCTCCGACAAATAAAATCTTAAAAAAAAAAATTGCTCATGTTTATTCATTGTTTATCCACCAAGAAACGACCCTGTCCTAGGGGAGAAAGGGTCATAGGGAACAATTTAGAAAATGGGATCTGAGAACTTTTTTTTTTTTTTTTTTTAAAGTAGGCTCCGTGCTGAGCATGGAGCCCAGTACGGGGTTTGAACTCATGACCCTGAGATCAAGACCCGCTCTGAAATCAAGAGTCAGATACCTAACCAACTGAACCACCCAGGAGCACCCCCTACACTGACTTCTGAGTCAATACGGGGCTACATGGGTACACACATCTCTCTCCATGGACTCTGTGATGGTCTTCACCCCATGGTGCTCATTGTGGGTCCAGCCTCTTCCCATTATGGCTCATGACAGAACCAGCAGTGCCCTTCCCAAGTGACCCACCGGTTTTGGTATTCAAGACCGAGTTCCTGTTAGTAGGAATCCTACTCATTTCTTTAGGGAATACTTGCAAGGCCTGATTATGAATGCCGCACCGTGGAGGCTGAACACAGATGGAAGACATTCTCTGTCTTCAAGGGCTCAGTATGTTCCTAGGGAAGATAAGGCATGCCCGCAAATAACTAGTATACAAGGTGACGTGGGAAAAACGTTACAGGACATCTGTAAATGTTATGGACGCCTGGGAAGGCAGAGCTGACTTCCAGTCACATACAGAATGTGTGTGTCTGGCGGTAAGGGGCACATTACCAGTGCTATGGGCCCTAACCCAGACTCAGGAATGTGAGCAGGTGCATACATCCTCCAGCCACCCCTTCAGTCACCCCTCATCATGTGACGGGAATCTGTGTTTCCTACATGATGGTTAAGTGAACGTCCCAGTTTTGAAAAAAGCTCATTAACTGGAAAAGTTTAAACTGAGTCTTATTCTTACTTCCCAGGGCTTTAGCCCATGGGGGCCGGCTTCTTCTAGCTTAGCACTGCTGGTGAACATTGAGAGGAGTTTCTGTGTCCTCACTACACACACTGGCAGGGTGAAAGACAATTTTCTTTTTTGAAAATTAGAAATTATAAGAATGCGCTTGTGAGTAGAGCCTACCTGAAATCTAAGCATCTTTGGTTTCTCCACTCTTAATTGAATCTCCGTGGGAGATGAACTTCAACTATGCTGATGTAACAAGCAGTGTTTTATTATCAGGAGGCACTTTAGAAAATATCCTGTTTCTCCACAGTCTTGAAGAGAATAGTGCCTTCTAGATGGTTCCGTCAGGAAGGGCAGTCCCTGTGGGTGGCATTCCCACGCCGGCTCTGCCTCATGAGCTCAGACTTGGGCTGGGGGCACGTCCTCACCAGGGCCAGAGAGCTACGCCTGTGCCTGCGGATGGCCTCGTGTGGAGTACGTCCCTTCCTGCAGACTCGGTGCCTACCCTCTGCTCGGGGTGCATCACACGTGTGTCATACGTGCGTCATAGGCACCTGGCCCACCCCACTGCTGCATCGGTCCTCTTGGGGTGAGGGGACAGGGCCCTCTTTTTTCGGCACGAGAGGGGTGTGTGCGGGCAGCTGCCCGGTGCCGACTGCCAGGAGGGACCCGTGGCCACAGGGGCTAGATGTCCACCACTGACGCTGATCTTGCGAAGCCTCTTCTCTAGGAGGGGCACAGTGTTCCGCCCAGCAGCTGTCTGCGCCAAGACGCAGCGGGCCCGAGTGCGTGGAGCTCGGCACCTGGTCTCACCCTGGAGAGCGCTCTGCGGGAGGCGCTTCTGCAAGAACACGCGGGGGGGGGGGGGGGGGGGGGGGGGGGGGAGGAAGAGCTAGGATGTAACAGGTCGTGCCCAAGTAAGCCCTATGTCATCAGCGGCAGTGCGAGAGTGCTGGCCCAGCTGTAGGCTACGTGGGACTGCATCTATTTCCCCTGCTCGGTAAGTTCCAGGTCCATAAATTTCCTGGAACTGTCGCTGGTATGGAAATGAGAAACTTCGGACCAACATAGTTGATATGCACTCACGGTTCCCAAGTCTGAAGTGTGGCATGGAACATCCCCCCTTGATCATGAATTTAGATCAGGATTCTCGGTCCATGGGGTGGAGCTGTCTGGGGGCTCAGAAGGGAGGGAACCTGGCGGTTTTGCGTCACCATCACCAGAGCCTGGGGCACCTACAGACACAATGACCAGCGTGTGACCAGGGGTGAATATCGATCTCTTGAATGATCCAAGCATTGGATGAAAACCTCACATGTGTACTAGTTATCATTCTTAGAACGGGGCTCTATCACTGGCTTGCTGCTGCAGAGAAGGAGGGAGATCGGTATTTACAGGTCAGCAGGTCCCAGGGCATGTGTCAGGAACCACAGTGACAACTTCACATCCGTGGCCGTATTCCTAATACCTCTGATTGAGAGAGAGGGGAGCACGGGGCTAAGCCCTGAGCCCTCTGCTCACCTGGCACTTGGAGGGAGATGCAGGCTCTCATGGGAAGCGAGCGAAGGCCCATGTCTGATGTCGATCCCTTTCAAGAACTTTAAAGTAGGCAGCCATGCAGGTTAGGAGAGACAGATGCCACTTGGCAACACTTTTTGTGGAGAAGATCCGTGAGTTTCTGTTAATCACAAGCCTAATTTGAGGCCAAGTGCTATGTAATGCTCAAGCAGCAATACTAGTTGCTGTAAATGGATAAATCGGTCCCTAATCACAGGAACTGATACCAGTAAAATGTCCGTTTTCTGGAATGCATCTGGAGTGAGTTCCATTTCTCCTTTACATTTCAAAGAGACACTGACAAATTAAAGAGAATGGTGATGTGGTGGGGGGTGGGTCTGGAAAGCACGTCATATGGGAAAGGGATGAAGGAACTCGAGATATTTGTGTAGTAAAGGCTAAAGTGCCCACAGGAAGTAATTTGGTAGAGGAGGGTTTATTCAACAAATGTCCAGGAAACACCTACTGTATGCTCAGCTCTGCTCTGGATGCCAGGATACAGCAAGAACCAAATGGACATGACACCCATCATCAGGTAACTGGCATTCTGGGGGGGGGGGGACACAAAATAAAGTAAAACAATTCACTGAGCAGTATGCTAGATCATAGGGAAGTGGGCTAGGGCCTGTGGGGGTGGGGTGAGGTTGCAATTTTAAATGAAAGGGTCAGGAAGGACCTTACTCATGATGTGACACTGGAATGGGCCTCCAACAGGTGAACAAGGGCACCACGTGGGTGATGTAGGATAAGCACGCCAAGCAGAGGGACAGCTTGAGCAAAGGCCTGAGACACAGTGGGCCTGACCCACAGCAGTGGAGCAAGTGGGGGCAGCGGGAGGAGGAGGGATGCAGCCTCCTAGGTCAAGGAGCTCCTTGTGAGACACTGAGCTGCATGCTGAGCTGGGACCTTGGAGGATGTGGCCAGTGTGGAGGCCGGAAGGGGAGGCTAAACCAGCAGAAAGGGGACTCGGGCTGGGTCCAGTGGTGGACGTGGTGAGGAAGGGGTCAATCTGAAGGGGCCTCGAGGCTGCTGAAACCTTGCTGCTGAGCCGTGGAAGGATGGAGCTGTGTTCCCTGAGCCGGGAGCACACGGAGTGCTCAGGCACACGAGGGTAGGGAAGCCTGTTGGAATGGGAGGAAAGGCAGGGGGATCCTGACCGGCAGGTGACGTTTGGAAGAAAGCGGACGCCCACTAGGGTTGCCCACGTGGACCCTCCTCAACAGGGACCTCCCTGTACTGGACCCGGTCCAGTGGAAACCGAAGCGCCCACTGATCAGGAACATCGTAGCAGGATTTCTGCAGCCCCTGGAAGGCGGCATGAGGTGCTTTATAAGGTCACTTATAGCTCTAAGACTATCATTCATTTTGTCGTGGGCCCTGTGAAAGTCACCTGCAGTGGCCACACAATCCTCGGGAGCGAGCACATCCCGTCCCAGTGATAACATCAAGGCAGACAGACGCTCTTGCAGGAAGCCTCTGTTTCCGCCGTGTGTTCTTTTTCTTCCTACAATTGTATTTACATTCCCGGCTCTTCTTCTTCAACTGTTGAATGTAACCCAACTCCCCAAAGGAGGACCAGAATTCTTCATAGGATCAATAAGCAAAATTGAAAGGAAAGCATCAGAAGGAAAGCTGCACAGTAAGCAGGGCCTCCCAGAGCGGAGGAAACAAATGTTCTTAAATGAATGATGGGAATGAAACTCATTCTCAGATGGTGCCGCATGGGGTGCTCGCAAGCGGAGCACAAAGGGCCGAGCAAACTTTCTTTCAGCAGGAGGACGATTTCTGGGAGCAGTGCAGAGCCGTCTCGGGAGGGAGGCAGAGTGACTCTGTCACTTTCAATTAGAAGGCAGCTGGAGTTTCGAAAAATAGGCTTGGCGTTCAGTATCGTTTTTCACAAATATTATTTTTATATTTTGGCCTGAATTATTCATGTTTCTGGCACCGCCACGCCATCATGCCCTTTTATTTCCTGGAAGGCGTATATCACAATTTAAAAACGATCCCATTTCCTTAATGTCTATGTGTTTCTTGCCTACGTATCCTCCCTAAAATGTAAGTTCCATGAGGAACCTTAAAAACCTTCTCTGTCTTGTATATGGCTTGGCATTTAATAGACGCTCGATATAAACTTGTGGTTCAGGCTATGAGAACAACCTACTTTTCCAGGGTTGGGAGGAGGTAAAGCCCTAGGATGGGCCCAAATTAAAAAGAGATGTTGTCTGCCAGACAGCAACCATTCCCAGCTGCCTTCTCTTTAGTTTACCTTCCACTTTCAAGAATGGAAAATGGACAGTTGTTGGCTTTCCGGTATTTTTTTTTTTTTTTTTTTTTTTTTTTGCCACAAGGGTTGTCATGTATCATAATCCTAACGGAACACGCTGATGGGCTTCAACGAAAGTCTTTCCTCTGCTGATAATGAGAGAACCATTACGGGAAATGACCTCTTGCCACTGCCCTCACTCTTTCCTGCTTCTGAGGTCATGATGCCTGGATCTGTAGCAGCCACCTTGTGACCATTAGGCAACAAGAATGAGATAAAAAAACTCACTTCTTAGAGATGAGCGAGCAAAACAGTGGAGTGATCTTGGATCTCTGACAACTCTTGTAAGCTAAGGGCAGCCACCACTGAGGACACTGAGGCACAGAAGAGTTTACTAACTTGTTTAGGTTCACCTAGCGAGGACTGGGCCACCAGAACTTGGCCTCAAATCTGTGTTCCGATCGATTCCAATTTCCCATGGACTCTGTACCCACTGGACGTAACTGATGAAGGTAGTGCCAACCTAGTGGGTTGGGTGTGCACGGCCTAGAACGGAGGAGCTTTTTCCAAAGTGAGCTTGCCTCCCCTGGGTCTCTGGGGGGCTCATGCCTGGAACCAGCTGCCAAGGGACAGGGAAGCCCAACTAGGCCCTGCCTCGACACGGCAGGGAGAGGTCACAGGCAGGCATCCCAGCCGCCAGCCCAGCAGGGGTACCAGCACCAGCTGCCAGACACAGGAGTGAAGCTGACTATCTGTGCTGTCCATGTGGTAGCCATCAGCCATACGTGGCCATTTAGACTTAACACCTGGAATTAATAAAGTTTGAAATTCAGCTCCTCGGCCGCACTAGCCGTGTTTCAAAAAATGCTCAAAGGCCATGGAACACCCAGCTTTCACGTTTGCCCAGCTCAGGCCTCAGACCAGGTGGAGGAACAGAGACAGGAGACAGGCTGTCCCAGGGGACCTGTGTCTAGATTCCCGACCCACGGAACCTGGGAGCATAATAAAGTGGTCGCTTCCTGCCTCTACGTTTTGGGGTGGCTTGCTGGAACCCCACAGAAGGGCGTGCTGGGATTAGCACAGCTGGACATGCATGGGCAGTGCCCCAGGACGGGCACTCTGTCCTGGCAGCCGGCACATCTGTACAGGAGCTGGAAGGGACAAGAATCACTTGGCCAGGGTTACGGATGCTCCTGGGTGAAACGTCCTGTTCTTGGATGCCGGTTACCGGGAAAGTTTGCATTCTGCCTTGTTTTGGCTATGGCCTTGGAGCTTTTCTGCGAATCACCAGTGGTTGGGTCACCGAAGAAGGGTCATCCTGTGGACAAATTGGTTTGTCTCTGCTCCATTTTATTCCCCTATTTGCCACTAAAGAGGTTACCAGTGATTCTTTTTTGGTGACTTTTGGACAATAATAATAATAAAAAAAAATATATATAAATTTCACCTTGTGTGTAATAAAAATCACATCTATTTTATAAATAGGAAGGCAGGTGCTATGACCAAGTTTTTTGGGGCAGTAAAAGTGAATGTGTTTGAATGTTTTTTTTTTCTCTACGACGCATCCTGGCTATCAGAAAATCTCCTATTTGGAGTAAAAATCAGTAAAGAGTACAGAGTGGAGCAGACAAAGCTGTTGATTTGGAGAAACATTTAAAGTATAGGAGACAAAGTTTAGATCTATTATTACTACATCTTTGGTAGCTATTTTTCTCTGTGAGTTTCCTCCCACCCGTGAGGTGCCCAGACGTGGAAATGGGGGTGTCTGAATACGGTGGCGTGTAGCCCTGGGACCACATTCTGTGCCGCATCCAGAGAGATGAGTCACAGGACCACTGAAGCTGGCTGACTGGCCCAAGGGAGAGTGGCTGTATTTCCACTTCTTTCTTTTATGGTCATCTCGAACACAGGGCGAAGCTCGGGTGGGGGGGTGAAGCATAGTGTGTGAACGGGGGTAACAAAGAGCCTCTGTGTTTCAGGCACACTCTGTTTATAGGCTTGGTTAAGAAGATACCAAACAGAGAAGGAGCTCTGAATATTTGTATCTGTATCTACCGAAACACCATGGTGGTTAATTTTATGTCAGTGTGACTGGCCATGGGGCGCCCAGATTGAAAGTTGTTCCTGGGTGTGTCCATGAGGGTGTTTCTGGATGAGATGAGCATTCGAGTCCCTGACCTCGGAAAGCAGATGGCCCTCCCCAGTGTGGGCGTGTCTCACTCCATCCCTTGAGGTTCCCGAATAGAACAAAAGGTAATTCCTCTCCCCTTCTTATTCCTCTGCTCCCTCCGCCCCCCATTCTAGTTTGGTAAAGGTTTAGTAAAGGACATGGGGGGAATCCCAGTCAATTCCACACACACGGGCTGGTCCAGGTCCTGGGGAGGCAGAGACCATGCCCTGCCCACGGGAGCGCAGTCTCTCAGCCACTCTGGGGTCAGCCCCATGCTCTTGCAACACAGCACAGCGGGCCCTCACTGGCACAAAAGTCACCATCATGACCGCTGTGATCTACTTCCTTCGCAGAGAAGGCTGGCTAGGAAAACAAACCAGGACCATCGAGATAACGCACTTGTTTATCACTATTTCCTCCTTTCTTTCTTGATGAATCCGTGTTTGTGGCAGAAAAGTCAGACAGTAAATAAACTCAACAGAGAGACACAGAAGGAAAGTTGCCAGAATTCTGTCCCCGCCGCCGCCAGAGCCCACCGTCAGCGTCTGAAGGTTTTCTCCTCTCTGCTTATTTCCATGCAGATGTGCGTGCGGTGTTTACAACATCAGGATTACACTACTATGTAATGCTGCGATCTGTTTCTCTCACTTAAAAACATATTCTACTTCCCATGCAATTTTCTTTGCAATCAAATGAACTTTCTAACCTGAGTCTCGGAGAACAGGATGAATAATCAATGCTTTTTATGCTTACTTGCCGGTTGAAATTTTTCCAAGATATGGCCTCGTGGGTAAGGGTCACAGGATACAAACATGTTACCTGAAAAGATGTTATTAACTGGAGGATTTAAATAGGTTCAGCAAGAAAAGGAATTGACAGTATGTGTCTCTAAAGGATGCCGTCTGTGTCTGCATGGCTGGGTCCGTTCTAAAACAACTCTTCCAGATGCGAACCAGGAGTATTGAATTTAGCCGATGGAAGCAAGAGGGCAGCCTGTTTGTAGTAACTGTTCTCTCCAAGATCTCTTTGTTAAAATTTAGGAAGTTCTGGCTGGCTCGGTGGGGGCGGGTGCGAGGGTTAGTGGTTGCTATGGACTCCTTGTGTCTCCTCCAGATTCCTGTGGTGAAATCCTGAATGTGAGGGTTTTAGGAGGGCCCTTTGGAAGGTGACTAGGTCAGAAAGGTGGGCCCTCCTGAGGGGATTAGAGCCCTGAGACAAAGCAGGAGGTGGCCTGTTTCCTCCATCTCTCTCTGCCGCACACAGGATCCAGCGGGAAGGCACCCATATGCAAACCAGGAAGAGGACTCTCATCGGGAACCCGACCCCACAGGGATCCCACTCTCAGACTGCCGGCCTCCAGAACAGCGAGAAATAAATGTCTGTGGTTTCCGCGGCCAGCCTGGCGGCCTGGACCGAGTCAGACGGTGGTGAACAGAGGGCCGGGGCAGGAGGTGGCCTGCGCCCCAGCATTCTAGGTGTGCCCTGTGTGGTGCTGCAGTGCAGGGGCCTCGCATCCAGTGACTCACGAGGAGGGCTCAGGGGCCAGAGAAGAGGCTGCAGTCATGCGTAGGGTTTGCTGCAGTGGAAGGAGCCGGCTGGAATACGCAAAGGGCCGGAGCACGTGCGGCAGAGCTTCCTGTTGTCCCCTGGCAGGGAAACCACGCGGATGGCACCGACGTCTGGCAGCATGTGTGGAGCACTGCCCGCGGGAACGCTCCCAGGCCTCGGCGTCCAGAGCTCTCGCTGGCGGTCCGTTACCAAGGCATGGCTGACCACCCACGTGGCTGAACGTGGTCTCCAGCCCATCCAGAGACCAAGCAGATACTGTGTGGCCCAAAGATCATGTTGTGAGTGTAGCCTATCTGGCAGGGCCCAGGGCCCCCCCACCCTCCCCCGGAAACAAAGACCCTCTTATCAGGCAGGACATTCTAAGAGCTTTAGCAGTGACCTTGCAGGAGCCGGTCAAGGGCAAACCTTCAGTATGCAGGGTCTGGACGACCCAGACCTGCTGCTTACCCCTTTCTGGCACCGGCCCCCTTGCACCAGTGGTCCGCAGCCATTTACACTGTGGTCTAGGCTGCTCCCGAGCCGTCCACGCCCTTGACTTGAAGTCTGTCCCAGGGCTGAGATGACAGATGAAGAGTGACCTGACAGGGATTCCCTCCTACTCAGCTGCTTCTCTTACCTTGCTCTTGAATCTAATTAAGAAACTAAGAAAGGATATTTTTTTTTGGCAGGTGGTGACACTCTTCCTGATATATCGATAGGTACCATCCCTAAAAAAGGGAATGCTAGCTAAACAGAACCAGAAAAGCTTGGATTGTGGTCAAAATATAAGGGAGCTACTCAGACGCTCATGGAACCACGCAGACCTTGGAAGGGTTTAGCCTTCCCGGGTACTGGCGTGGTGTAACGAACACAAACGTAGGCAGTAGTACAAAGGAGAACAAAGTGGAGGGACTGTGATGCGGTCTTGGGGAACAAGACTCTCTTTTTAACAGGATGCTATTGTTTATACCTTTAGTGTTCTAATGGTTCAAGTCATTATCACAATCTCTGTAAAAGACACTTTGAATAATCGTCACAAGTATTTTCCCTAGGTGGCTTGAAGAATTTTGCTTGAGGAAGTCCTCAAGGTGAACAAAGAATCCACACACACACACACACACACACACACACACACACACACACACACAACCCCCCCCTTCCCATGCCACACACATGGGCTTAAGGAACTAAGCACTCAATACCAGACTTTTTTTTTTTTTTTAAAGCATTCAGTAGACACCAAGCATGTCCTCATTAAAGATGACGGAAATGCAAATGAGAGCCTCACTTACTGGCTGGCAACACTTGGAGAGACTGAGTAGGAAACCCCGGTGAGGACGTGAATCAGTAGGAATATTCATGAACCACCGATGACCTTGCAGGGGATCTGCCGACCACATCCCATGCTGGGGGTCGCTCACACCACACAGGAGAGCTGGAGAGCCACTCCAGGGCCTGGCACACGTCTGCAGGGACGTGTCTGAGAACGTGCACAGCGGCAGTGTCTTCAAAGGCAAAATGACGGGGAGAAACTTAGTGCCTGTCACCAGGAGACAGGGGCGCCAATGTGCTGTGCTGGCCACACGATGGATACCATGTGTGGCTCCTGTGGGTGTGGACCCTGCTTCCAGTGGCAGGCACCTGTGATGGGGCCCCACCCAACCTGCCCTCATGCAGTGAGGCTAGAAGTTCGGGGTGTTAGCAGCCCCTGAGAGCCATCCTCCCACAAGGGCTGTGGAAGCTGGCGGCTACCCAACTCGCTGGCCTGTCCTGTGCACCTCTGAGAGCCCCCCCAAGGGGTGGAGCCCCACGGCTGTGCCAAGACGCGTTCCTTTCCCTTGTTTATTTGGAGGTGATCCAGAGAGCTGGGGGGGCGGGGAGGAGATTTATTATTATTTAATAGTTACCATTTATTACTAATATTTTTATTTCCCTCCAGATAAATGACCAAGCCCCTCATCCTTGTCTCAGGGTTGACCTTTGGGGGAAACACAGGCTAAGACCGGGCTGGCAACAAGCTGTCTCTCGGAACATTCCAGCAATCCTTTGCAGATGTCCTGCAGGCTCCACTGTGAGCAAGAAGCATTAATTATCTCTACCTCACTCGGCTCCCTCGGCTGACCCCCGTGTCCCCTCTTCTCTGTAGCCCCCGGCCAGGAGAGGAGCGCTCTGACCTCCCAGATGCACCTCCATCTGCCTCCAGGTAGGAGCCCCTGTGGCCGTCAGCTCGGCTAACTTGCTAACTACATGCCGAAGAGAGGTTTCTCTCCCTAAAATGCCTCTGTGCAATCTCTACAGCTCTTATTGCAAAAATCTCTTTTCCGTTCTTGGATGTTCAGATACCTCAGTACAAGCTGGACTTGTACCCAAACTAAAGCATGCGGTTCTACCCAAACGTTTCGATAAAGAATCTTGTTCACTTGTGACTCCTCATCCTCATATCTAGAGTTCTGCTACCCCACAGACTGGGGAGGGGTGTCCCTGCCAGGGGGACGGATGTTCAAATTAAACGTGTATGCGAGTACCTTGAAGATCGTGTCCTCAACACCTTATCTGTAATTTGCTTCTTGGTAGTAAGGACGAGTCAGATAAATTATTAAGGATGAAATAAAATAAAAACTATTTATTTAGTGATCCTAATTTTATTTACAGTTGCAGCTAATCAAGCTGATGTCATTCTAGCTTGAAACTGGTCATTTTATTTATTTTTAAAAAGATTTTACTTATTTGAGAGAGAGAGAGAGCACGCACAAGCAGGGTGAAGGGCAGAGGCAGAGGGAGAAGCAGGCCTCCCACCGAGCAGGGAGCCCGATATGGGGCTTGATCCCTGGACCCTGGGACCATGAACTGAGCTGAAGGCAGACGCTTAACGACTGAGCCACCGAAGTGCCCTAAAACTGGTCATTTTAACTAAACGCAGGACAGAGCCTGAAAAGGACTGCACATATTCTGAATGATTTCAGCTAACGATTGAGCCCCCAACATGTGACTGACTGGGTGAGGCTGAGAGCCGGGATGGTCCATGTCTTTTTATGTTGCATCAATCTCTTCTGGAAGAGGAAGGATTTTAAGATGGGTGAAGCACGCAATTTTTTTTTTTTTTGTCTCAACTGGGAAAATTCTGAAATGAAAGAGCGATACTAAAATATAAATTATTTTAACAATACTTATTTTTTTGGCTGGCAAATTAGTTTCATTATCTTGGTGGGACTGTAACATAGTTCTTTTCAGAAACTATTTCCAAAACATAAATACTAAGAAAGTAATGAAATCTATCTGCATTAAAAGAAAAACAATGTTAAATCCTTTATATTTAAGGACATATCTACAATATAATGTATTTAAGGTCACGTTTATCTGAACACTGGGTAATCACGTGGGAAGAATAATGGTTCCTGGCAGCTATTCACGTATTTCTCTGTTTTTAGCCAGATCTTCTCCTAAGGTGACATCACTTTTTCTGAAAAACAAAGTTTTTCCATGTCGCTCTATTTTATTTTTCATCAGATTGCCTGCAGACTTCGTCAAAGTGGTTTCTGTGGTTCATGAATTTGAAATCCTCGACACCTTCAGTCAGTTCTTCTCCGTTATTCATCATACTTTCGATTGCAAGGGCTCACTCTCCTGTGCAGGTGTGGAGGTGTCTGGTGAGCGCAAGACAATGCTGGTGAACGGAGGCCGTGGTCAATTCTATGACTTTTGTGTTAAAATGTGTAAACATTTCAGTCCAAATTTTTACTGATTCCATCTTTTTGCTTCCATTCAGAGTATCTTCTAACGACAAATATTTTTATGAATCCAAATTCACGAAGTGGGTTTACTCTAGGGTTTTTGTTTTTTTTTTTAAAGATTTTGTTTATTTGACAGAGAGAGACACAGAGAGAGAGGGAACACAGGCAGGGGGAGTGGGAGAGGGAAAAGCAGGCTTCCCGCGGAGCGGGGAGCCCGATGGGGGGCTCGATCCCAGGACCCCGGGATCATGACCTGAGCTGAAGGCAGACGCTTAACGACTGAGCCACCCAGGCGCCCCTACTCTAGGATTCTTTTGAGGCTTTTGCTGATCAAGGTAAAATTATACGTACTAAGTATCAATATATCCAATTAAAAACAGGAGCTTCATCAAAAGAGTCTTCCTGCAGGCCTAGGTATTCCCAGACACAATTTTAGAATTTTAAAATGCAATCTTGTCATGGTTTGAACTCATATGATTTCAGTTGTTTACTTCCATGCTTGCTTTTGTGGGAACACATTCAATACCTTCCTGATTGCTGACTTTATTTTCAATAATTGCATTTTGCTAAGATCTTCAAGTACTTAAGATCTTTTGGAACTCCTTGATTACTTATATTAAATATTTCCAACTGATTCCTTTTTTATAAATGCACCTAAAACTTGGAGGATTCATATGTTTACAACAAGTCACTTACCATTGCAGGATACTTAAATAGTTTTCTCTAGGGGCGCCTGGGTGGCTCAGTCAGTTAAAACGCGTCTTCCTTTGGCTCAGGTCACGATTCCAGACTCCCTGGATCGAACCCCATGTCGGGCTCCCTGCTTAGAGGGGAGTCTGCTTCTCCCTCTCCCTCTGCTTGTCCCCCTGCTTGTCCTCTAAGAAATAAAATCTTTAAAAAAGTTTTCTCTAGAGGTTCAAACAGTTCTAAAAATGCATCTATGAGAAATGAGGAGAGAAAGTGCTGGATTTTTAAAAAAAGTTTGTCATCAGTTTTATTTCAGTGTTTTTGCAGTTCAGTTACTCTGTGCATAAATAACATATTGTAAATTCTGACAGGCACAGTGTCTGTTTGCATTGGCAGAATACTGCCGTGTATTTGGAAATAATTATGTCTGCAGCACAACCAAGTTCCACATATGTTTTTGCCCCACAGAATCTTACAATTTAGTATGAATGTTGTTTTTACCTCGCTAGCATTCTCCATCAAGTGTATTGTGTTATCACAGCCCCCCAGTATTGATCTCCAGCGCTGAACTTTCTGACTTTCCCATGGCATTCATCACAGTTTTAGGTATTTTATCTTCAATGGTATGCATTTTCAAAGGGGATGGAAAAAAAAAATCAAACTCCAGCTGGAATGAACTGATGTTCTGTTGGACACATCTCTTGGCCCTGACTGGTGTCACGTGGCTGCTGGTGAAAATGTCTGGCAGAAGAAGCGAGAACACATTAGCAGCTTTTGCTCCCCTTCCGTGTACGTGTGAGGAAAGGAGCAACATGAATTTACAAGAAGGATCATTTGATCTAAGGGGAAAGTCATGCTTCAGAGATTACTATGTAAATGCACCTGTGCATGTTGTTATACTGTGTCTCTGAGCAGAGTTCAATGGCAGTGAACTTCTGAAGCAGATGCTGAGCTTCTCCAGCAGGTCTGCCCTTTCCTGGTTTGCACGTGTGTGTGCGGGGGGGGGGGCGGTGATCCCAGGGCCCCCGTGGTGGATGCTCAGTGTCCACAAGCATGGTGTGTCAATTATGTCTTTGTCATCGCATCCAGAGAAATGGAAACCCAGTTCTTAACTTGTATCAAACATGCACTTTCGCTTTTTCCCCCCCAGTTTATTACTACTTTAAGAGTTTGCCCCTAAATAAAAATAGCATTACCGAACAAGACGATACATAACTAGTTGTAGATTTACTCCGTGCACTAGACGTCCACACTAATAGAGCAGGGGCGTTCAGGTTATTCTAACACCCCCCGCGGGCAGGGCCGCCCACTATTTCCCTCGCCGATTTCTCCTGCATCTCTGCGTTTCTCGCTGGCCTCTCCAAATGGGGGCCTGGCAATTAATACCTTTTGCAGCCGAAGCACAGACAGCTATGCTGAATTCTTTCCCCCCTCCCCAAACTGGAAGGAGTTGGTGTTTAGCCTCTCCTGTCCGAGCTCACTCCATTTCATCGGCAGGCCTGCTTCATTTCACCAGTGAGTCCCCCACATGCTGTCCTTGGAAGAGACATACCAGTTTGTGCTGGAAACGCCTGGGAAGCAAGGGGCGGATGATCACTCCGGGCACTGCACACGTGGCTCACACGCGGCGGGACAATAGCTTCGAAGACACACGGTGTGCTTTCAGAGCGGGCTTCTCCGACTGCAGCGGCCACAGCACTGTGTTGTTAGACGTGGGGAGTCCTGGGCGAATGCCAACCTGGGCAAGAGGATGTAAGCTGGTGCTGTTCAGGTGACAGGTAAATGCCAGATAGTACACAGACTGAACGCAGAAGACAGAGGACACGGCGAACAGATGATAGGTAAATAGATGATAGACAGTTTTGCTAACTGTCAATGACTTCTAGAGCCAATGGTGCTCCCGCTGACCATGGATATTTGGCACATTTGCTCTTTCGTGATACGTGTGGTTGTAGCAGGCACTGAGGAGGCTTCTACGCCAGGGAATTTATCATTAACCCGAGTTTTAGTTTCCTTATTTTAAAAATGAAGAGAAGATGCACTTCCTCATAATATGAAGGTGTGACATCGAATCAGATATTTATGAGCGTGCTTTGAAAAATGTGAACAAAAAGCCTTCAATTTTCCTAAGGGAAGGATGTCTGATGTAAGAGCTCAGTCATTCAAAACTGCAACCACATCTCTGCCATTTTTTTTTTTTAAAGATTTTATTTACTTATTTGAGAGAGAGAGCATGAAAGAGATCATGAGCGGGGGAGGGGGAAGGGTAGAGGAAGAAGTAGACTCCCCGCTGAGCAGGGATGCGGAACTCGATGCCAGGACCCTGGGATCATGACCCGAGCTGAACGCAATGCTTCACCGACTGAGCCCCCCAGGCGCCCCTCTGTCAGTTGTGTTAGGGAAGAAAAATATGGTATTTCTCATTCTGGCGAGATAAGACACACGGGATGGAGATGGCTGTTTTTCTATATTCTCATATGTGTTTCCTCTTCCTCCAACTAAAAGATACACTTATTATATTTGATTTTTAGAGAAGATTATTTATCTATTTTATAGACAGATTGGGAGAGGAGAGGAGCGGGGCAGCAGAGGGAGCGAGACAAGCAGACTCTGTGCAGAGCCCAATGCGGGACTCAACTCCATGACCCCGAGATCATGACCGGAGCCCAAACCAAGAGCCAAATGCTTAGCTGACTGAACCACCCAGGAGCCCTGCGTTTGATTTTTTAAATTAAAATAGCTATACAAGTATTACATATATGTAATTAAAAATCAAATACTGTCACAAGGCTTATATATCAAAACCCAGTCCTCCTTTGTCCCAAGTCCTATTCCTCACAGACAACCACTCATAATGTTTTTATTATGGCAAGGTACACATCAGATTTACCCTTCTAACCATATTTCAGCACAGGACTCTGGGGCACTGAGCATGCTCACACTGTTGTCCATCCTTTGCCACCGTCTGTCTCCCCACACTGAAACTCTGTCCTGATTACACTGACCCCCCCACTGCCTCCCCAGCCTCCCGAAACTACCATTCTACTTTCTGTCTCTGTGAATCAAGCACTCCCGGGAACTTACAGAAGTGCAAACGTACAGGAGTCCTGTTTTATGACTGGCTTATTTCACGGAGCATAACGTCAAGGTCCATCCCTATAGTAGCAGGTGCCAGAACTTCCCTGCTTTTTAAGGCTGAATAATACTCCACTTATGTGTAAATACATGTATAAATGGAATATGCTATTTATAAAACACCATATAAAGAATGTATGGAGCACATTTCGGTTATCCATTCCTCTGTCCCTGGGCAGGGTCGTTTCCACCTTTTGTCTATTGTGAACAGCGCTGCTGTGAATATTTAGGCTCCGGAGCAAGTGGTACATTTAAAACATAAGCTTACATTAGAGACCACCCAGCCCCTGATGAACAAGATAAATATTCTTTTTTTTCTTTAGATTTTTTTTATTGTTATGTTAGTCACCATACATTACATCATTAGTTTAAAAAAATTTTTTTATTGTTATGTTAATCATCATATATTACACCATTAGTTTTTGATGTAGTGTTCCATGATTCATTGTTTGGGCATAACACCCAGTGCTCCACGCAAGATAAATATTCTTCAAACCCTGACCAAATGGGATGTTTGGAGATCACAGCATTGCTCCTTTGGATGCCCTCTGCGGGGAAATTCATTCCCGCGAGCAAAGCCGTGCGGTGGTAAAGTAATCACTGTTGGAAGACTGGTAACGTCAGGAGGCGTGAATCTAAGTGGAAACCCACAGTTGCCTCAGGTAAGATGAGGTGTATTGGTCCCCGATTTCTCTTGCAGGTGTTGGAATGCCTGGGGGTACAGAATCCAAGCGATGCTGTGAAGGCTCTGTCCCCCTCCACCTGCCAGAAGGGGAAGCCCGTTTGCAGGGAGCGAGTGACTCGGGGAGACATGATTCAGCACACCTGTCAGCAAATCCGGCAAGGAACCGCAAGGGCCGCCACAGAGCAAAGGAACCAGAGATGATGAATGAGGTTGTGGTGGAATCCGGAACCTCTGGGGCCCCAAAACTGCTGATTCCTTTCCGATCTCTCCACTCAGGGAATTTTATATGCCCCGTAACCGGAAATAGTGCTCTGGTGGACTGTAATGATTTTGCATTTCTCAGCCACACAGGTGAGTGGCCAGGCAGATGCTGTTTCTTTTCCTTTGGGATACTGTTTGTGGGTAGACATAAAGTATGCCGTTGTGCTTCAGGGGCAGGGCAGCGGCCTCATGTCTCAGCACAGTCTTACTAGATACACAGGCCCACCCCAGCCACAGACAGGGGATGAAGGGACGTCACCAGCCTTGCTCTTTTGCACCTCTGGGCCTCAGGAGCCCTCAGGGCGATACCGCGACCCTTTTCTCAAGAGAAACCTAAGTGGGCAGTGGTGGTGCTGTTCTGTTTCCAGAAAGAAATCCCTCGCTGGTAAGCTGGAGACAATGCACTCGTAAAGGCCAGAGAAGCTCTAATGCTCCCAAGACCAAGGACAGCTAGGGCTGGATCTTTATTGTCCAAGAGGACAAAGGCGGAGACTCTCGAGGAGAGTAGAGAGGGCAGACGTTGGGCCAGGGGCATGGGCCGGGCCCGGAGTTTTCCAGAGCCCCTGTGGAATGAGAGCACCCTACTCCATACGCCATGGCCACTGTTGGCCGAGCAGGTAGGTGATGCTCTATGGCACCTTCCGGCAGCCCTGAAGCTTGTCTGTGGGCTTCTCAACATCATTTTCGTGGTGCCTCTTCCACGGTGCCTCCATCAGCCCCCCTCGTGACTTCCCTGGCTCCTCCTCCCTGGTGTATCCCTCAGCTGAGTGCTGGTGTTCCCGGAGCCTGGGCCTGGGTCTCTCTTCTTCCTGCTCTAGGTGTGTAGTTCCCAGCAGGCATCCCACCAAAAAAGAAAAAGAAACCCCCGAGGTGAAGTAGGTATAGGGGGACGCAGGTTACGCAGCAGGTTTCTCTGGCCATCCCAGCCTGCACGAGGAGCACCACACCCTCCAGAGGCAGGATTCGAGCAATCTCTGCGGCAAGCTTGCTTTGATGACCTGCCAGCGCCCTATTCATCATTCGGACAGTGTCAACTCTCCCTTCCCCGGGACTCCCAAATCCCCTCCTTCCACCTCGCTCACATTCCTACTGCAGCGTCGCACATGTTCACCCACGCAGACGTGCCCATAAAACACAGCTTCTTTGTTTCCTACCCCGGGCCTGATTTTCCTTGGCAGAGCCCCACCCGGCTGGAATCAAGGGTGGGAGGGGGCCTTTACATTTGTCCAACCAGCCTCTGCCACCCTATATACCATCTTTTGGGAGACTACTATTCAATCTTCCAGCATTCCTGCTCTCCCAAGGAGGCATCTGTGGGTAAAGGAGCACCCCCACCCAGGGCACTGGGTCAGGGAGTGCCCCTGGCCTCATGCCTGCTGGTCTCCAATAAAGAGGGACTGCTTTGCCCTGTGTGCGTTCTCTGGCTGGTGTCCAATGGGAGGCTGTGCTCCCTGCCCCACTCCTAGGATTCAGCTGGTATCTGAGGCTGATTCCTAGCTAGGGTCATCCATGGTCTCGCCATGATTCCAGGAAGCCCGGCCAGGACCATTCCCAGCAAGGTCGCTCCTTGGCGGGGTTGGTGCAGAGACCCCCCCCCATCCCGTGTTGGGAGTCCAGTAGCTTCTCACTTTGCTATCACTTTCATCAGGAACTTCTCCAAAACCAACTCCTCTGAACCACCGATTTCCCAAACATACATTTTCTAAGACAGAGAGCTCAACAGGGCAAAACATTTGTTTATCAAACAACTGTATTTATCAAAACTCCTTCTCAATCCTTGCCTTATTGTGCCTGCCAAACCTCAGCTATTATGTCGAGAACTGTGCGCCATCCCATTGAAAGACCCACCCTAACCAGTGAAGACGCGCAGTGGGCTGGACGGCGGCCCCCCAAAGATGCGTCCGTGTCCTGATCCCTGCCATCTGTGATTGTGGCCTGATTTGGGAAAAGGGGCTTTGCAGATGTAATTAAGGATCTTGAGACGAGGGGATCATCCGGTTTTCTCGGTGGCGCCTGAGTCCAGTGACCAGGATCCTTACAAGAAACACAGAGACAGAAGGGGAGGAAGCACTGCGGCCGTGGAGGCAGAGACTGGGGTGGGGTGGCCCCAGGCCCAGGATCGCCAGCAGCCAGGGGCAGCCGGGGGACCAAGCATGGGTTCTCCTCTAGAGCGCTTGGCGGGAGTGTGGTTCTACCGACATTTAATTTTGGACTTCAGGCCTCCAGAACTCTGGCAGAAGAAGTCTGTTTTCTTTTAAAGCCACCCGGTGTGGGGTGATTTGTCAGAGTAGCTACAGGAAACGAATACAAGCCTCAACATCAAGACCCCACCTGTGTTGACCCCTGAGCCCTCGTCTGGGCCTACTGAGGAAGGGTGACAGCCACGCACCGGGGGTCGTGACATCAGCTCTGCGTGGGCAGCCCCCGTGCGGGGGCAATCACTCTATTCCCTCATCTTGCACGCTTTGTCTTCACCACCGAGTTACAGGGGCTGCCAAGACCCTGCACAGAAAAACCCCACACGAGTGTGAAGATGTACACGATAGAGAGACAACCGCCTTGAGAATGCCCCTTCACGTAAGAAGTCTCGCTCTGGGGTACATGTATTTGCTCTGAGGCAGCTCGGTCCAGAAAACTGATGAATTAATCCATCTGTCCATTTGTTAGATGTTTAGTGGATGTATTTTTGTTTGTTTGTTTACGTAGCATTTTACCAAGACCCTTGGGAAACGGGTTGGTACAGAAAAGTAGTTAATAGCATATCAAGTGGAGAATACTTAAATAAAACAGATCAGGGGCACCCGGTGGCTCAGTCATTAAGTGTCTGCCTTCGGCTCAGGTCATGATCCCAGGGTCCTGGGATCGAGCCCCGCATCGGGCTCCCTGCTCCGCGGGAAGCCTGCTTCTTTCTCCCTCTCCCACTCCCCCTGCTTGTGTTTCTGCTCTCGCTATGTCTCTCTCTGTCAAATAAATAAATAAAATCTTAAAAAAAAATAAAACATTACGTGGGAAGAATATACACATTCAAAACGTGCATTACAAAAGATTCGTGGCCTACTATTATTAGAATTATTGATGCTTTGCCCAGGACAGAGTCACTTCCTGCTAAGAGCAGTCACCACCACCAACAGCAGAATTACAGCATGCCAAAAAACACAGGGAAAGCGACGGAAACACAAATTTAATAACGTGGATGCTTCAAGACCTGCTGCTGTGTTGGGATTGATAAGGATCCGCGTGGCACGTACACGCCCAGATTTCCCATGACAGTCCAGCTTTCAAACGCTCATCCTTTTGTCGGATTCTGTGTTGCAACTTGAGCCCCGGGCTGCAGGAAGAAGCCCAGTTACCCGGGAGAAGGATCCTTCGGTCTTTTCAAGAATTATCCAAGGGCCAGCACGTGGAAAGTCACAGATTTTGGACTCTGACACTACACTCCTGTGACTTTGGGCCAGTCACTCTACCTCTCCCCGAATTTGTTCCTTTATCTGTAGAGTAAGGATGGTAGCTGGTAAGGGGTAAATGAGGTCACCTGTGTTTAGGGATGACTGTGTGGAGAAGTCACCATGTTCCTCTTCTCTGTTAGTCCCCGAAACTTGTCACTTACAACCCGACGACCTCCCTGGTGGCTCCTAGCCCGAGGGAAAATGGAATGTCAAATCAAATCACGGAATTTCAAGTTTTAAAAATCAAGGCCTAGACAGAAGGTAGAGAAATTTGGTATAAATACTGTGGAGTCAACATCCCCAAACTTCATGTCACTCTGGAGGAAATAAATACCTGAATCGGGGCAGGCAGGCAGTTGGAAAGAGAGCAGAAGTTTCGATGCTGGGGCGATTTCTGCAGCCCACATCCTCGAGGCACCAGGTGGACAAGAAGGAGAGAGAATCTGGAAAGTTCTGGTTTCTGAGCATGGAGGGGATGCATACCCTCCTACCAACTTGGGAGAAGTCCTCTTTAATTTGTTACACGGCAAGTGATAACTACTACACCCCCTCTGTCGGTTACCACTGGGGTAAACTTGAACACGCTGCCTCCCATTTTTCACCCATAAAACGGGAGACTTCGACTCAGTGCCCCACCCACATCCCCTTGGCTCTACCAGGGGTCCCCATGGGTAGGTCTTACACTCACTAGCAGCTCCCTGTGTCCCCAAACTGAGTCCACTCTCGCGCCACAGGAGGGTCATGCACGTTAATGCCCCAGGAGAGAGCCTTGGCCAGTGCAGAAAGGGGGTGGTGGATGAACACCCCGGCTACCTCGCTGCTGGGGGGAGGGCACTTTCGGATGTTGTGTACAGCGTCTGTGAGAGTTCTCACGGCAAGAATCTTCACATTCACACACCCGGTTCTCCGTCTTCCTCCTCTGCCTCGCTTCCCCACTCCCTGGCTATGCTCCCTGGGGCCACTCTCAGATACACCCAAATCTCTTCTGTGCTGTACAGACAACCCAACCTAAGACAGGGACAATAACTGCGTCGTTGTCCTGATCAACTGAGGTATCGTGGGTAAGGGTTAGTTCTCTTTCTTTCAAGGAGACCGGCCAGGAGTGCTTGGAGGCAAAAGTGCTTATTCAGGCCTGCTTCAGCCACAGTGGGGCTTGCTTGTGGATGACTTACTTCGCGTGGAGTCCCCTCCTCCCCCTCCCTCCCTTGCTTCCTCCCTCCCTTTCTTCTTCTCCATTATATCACAGTACTTTCCTTTCCTTTTACGGGGAAGAAACAATAAACACAGATGGTTCGAATTTGAATGACAAGTTGATGCATAAATACAGCTCATGGAAACAGTTTCCCAGATACCTATAATCAAAGTCTTTCTTTGCTTGGTGCTCCCTCTTTTAAAGAAACAAACTGTACCATACCGATTTTAGGGAAGGCTTTGCAACCTCCATGAAGGAGTTTATGAAGACATCTGGACATTCAGGCCACGAGCGGTGAGATTGATTTGGGGTGGGGGGCGGGGTGGGCAACAAATGAAGTAGGTTAAGCCGAAAGGCAGTTCAAAGCATCTCCTTCAGCCTAGATGGGCATCAAGCTTCAGTGGGTTCTAAGTTATTCAGAGTTGTGTCCCATGAAGTTATTGTGAGTCCCGAATTAGCAAATTCTGGACTTTTTCCTGGGGAAGCACAGGGTCACGTTCCCATGAGCCTCTGGTCCCGTTTTTGTCAGTCGGTCAATAGTTACTTTGTGTTATGTGTTCTTGTGTTTACGGACACCTTATTTAGTGTAGACTGTTGATTCATTAACTCTAACTGCAGGACGACGGCATCATAACGCAGGCCTGAACAACGCTCACCTCGCACACACATTTCGTCCATAAGGCACATGGCAGCCTCCTGAGCTTGGAAACACGAGCCAGCACCTCAGCGCTGCGCCTGAGGACCGTTTTCATAGCAAAATTCCCAACAGAAAACACAACAATGTGAATCAGGTACACTAAACAGACCGTGAAGAGGACACTTGTTTACAGCGTGAGAGCTACCATGAGCAGGCAGAGCGTGGCCTTGTTCCACCTCAGCTGGAAACGTGTGCACCACGTGACCATGAGGGCCGGGCTGTGTCCCCTCTGCAAGTTCATGCACCAACGTCCTAACCCCGAGCACCCCAGGAAGTGACTGTATGGGAGACAGGCCTTTACAGAGGTGACCAAGCTAAACTGAGGTCACTGGGATGGGCCCTCATCCAATCTGACTGGTGTCTTCGGGGGAGACTGGGAGGCGCAGAGCCAGCACTCGTGGGCAGAGGAAAGGCCGTGCAAGGACCGGCGGGAAGGTGGGTCTGCAAGCCGAGGAGAGGCCAACCCTGCAACACCTTGATCTTAGATCTGCACCCTTGAGGTTGCGAGGCAACAAATGTCTGTCCTGCAAGCACCCGTGGGTGGGGCTTGGTCACGGTGGCCCCAGTGGAATGACAGGTACCTCATTGTGTTGCTGGCCTGTGCGGGTTCCTGGGCGAGCAATCGATCTTAGCGAGTATGCAGATCCCTGTACACGAACAGTGAGGGTCAGCTGGACTGCCAGAGTCCAGTGCCCGGAACATTCCGTGCTGCCTCAATCAGCACCCAGGCTCTGACTGAATCACAGCCGCTCGCAGAAAACAGGCCAGGATCTCAGAGGTGTGAGTGGGTCAAACGGGACCTGAAGGAGAGAATTTCTCATCAAGAGCCCAGCTCTGTTCGTGGTCTGTGGGGTCCATTATTTCTCAACTCAGTTATAGTTCAAATTCCTTCCACAAACGTCATTTACTTCGTTTGAAGTGCTGAACATATGTAAGGGGGCCAGAGCCCGATTGAAGCTATAGGACAACCAGAACCCCAGGGGTGTGAAGGCTCCCCGCTGTGCAGCGACGCCACGCGGACAGATGCCTGGTCATGGACCCCTGGCGGCCACAGCACTGTGCACTGAGCACTGACGCCAAGACAGCCTGACCCCCAGCCACGCGGACACCCCCCCCCCCCCTTTATTTCGGCAGGGATCACGGATTTACAAGGACACATCTGCACCCTTAACCGGCAACCTCAGATCGATGGCTGGGATTTCCAGGGTGACTGGGAGGGGTGAGCGGTACTGCTCATGATCCCCCAAAATACCGATGTCGTGACACCGCTTGTTCGCTCGGCTGCTCTCATCTTTTGCAGATCCTGTCTTTGGGAATTTGCCTTCCTGCTCAAATCTATCTGTAACCCCCACGTGAGTGCTCACAGTGCATCCGTGCACATTTGCGGACGCTGACAGACCAGGGAGAAATCGGAGTCCGTCCGCTGCCACATTCCGGAGGTCCAGCAAAGCTACGCTCTGCTTTGTCGCCACTGCTACTGCCCTTGCAGAGAGTTAGTCCTTCTGTTATGAATTCTAGTTAGTTGTGGGTTTGTAGATGCTAGATCATTTTTTATATATTGTTTCTTTCCCCTTCTTTGCCTGTGGTTTCACACCGGGGCAGGTCTCCCCTCTGCTCTAACTCCTGTTTCACCCCACGTCCTCTGCGGTCCTCCGCATGCGCCCTGCACTTCCTGGGGAATTTCTGTCTCCGGGGCTGGTCTCGGTTCCCGTAGCTGCAACCGGGCCAGGGCCCCCTTTTGCCAAAACTGTCCTTTATGGCTCTTCCTGCCATGTGTGGCCTCGGTCGGTCATATTTCTGGTTGTTTGCCAGGACATCTCCAACCAATGGAGAAGACAACGTGGTGACAGCAGAGCTTAGCAATGGGACTGGGTTGGGCCTGAGGACATTGCTGAACCCCTGGCCTGGGATGAGCTCTACCCCTGGATTTTTGTAAGAAGCCAGTTTGACTTGAGCCACCTGGCCGCTGCACCAAAAGCTTCCCCAGCGACTGAGGCATGAACCTCTATTCATCCTTGCAGTCACTGCCCGGGGCCCCTCGTGACACCCACCCGGTCCTGCAGCTCCTGGCCGCGGGTCCAGAGTAACAGCCGCCACATGGGGCTCGAGGTCTCAGTCCTCTCCACAGCCTGCCCAGTGCAGCCCACTGATGCTGCCGCTTGTACGTGACTTTGTGAATTTCCCCTAAGGAGCCATTTGCCCGCTCTGTGCTTCGGGGGGACCGCCGAGCGACTTCTCTTGGATCTCCCACCTTCATGCTCCATCCCCAGCTTACCCACATGTATGTAAGCTCCAATGTCCATAAACCCCTATCCCGTCACACTCATGGCAGCTCTGCGCCCCTGGCTGAACCCTAACAGATACACTAAGAGGAAAAGGTGAAATGATTAAAAATCCCAGGGTGGTTCCTGTGATGCAGAATACGCTGGAAGCCCTTGCCTCTCAGTCCTGGCACCCGACCGTGGAGCTCTTCAGGATCTGCTGCCCTTGCGCAGGAGACAGGGCCAGTGGGAATCTTGCCCCGAGGGCGGAAGCCTACATTTTGGTCAACTGACATCTTGTCAATTCTTTTATTCCTGCTTGGGAGACCTCAGCCCACTTACAAGATCTTTATCCTTCTCAGTGTTTTTTCTTTCCAATTCTTTGCTGACTTTCAGATCCTGTCAGTCTGGGTGATACTGTTTCTGAGGTCCTTGGTCTCCAGCAGGCAGAGCCTAACGAGCAGGCCTCATGTGGAGGTTCTAGCATTTTTTAAGGTTGTGATTTCATTTCTTGTTATACGGATTTCAGGTCAAATTTTTCTTCCAGTGCTTCAAAGTCTCTCTTTAACCATTTTCAGGTTTTTACATCAGGCTTTTCTGCAGGGATTCTGGGGGCGGATGATGCTCTGGTTGCAATGGGGTGCAGAGTGGTGGCCCCCCCAATTTTAACTCCATTCCTCAGTATTCTTTCCCCTAACATCCCATGCTCCAGTCAGACTGAATGGTGGCGGATTCATGGACACCGCACACACTTCCTTTTTGCTTTAAAGGCCCTTTCCCTTCCTGATTTGCCTGTTGACTCTCAGTCTGAGTCACCACCCTGGGAAGGGTTCTCTGGTCTCCCAGGAGGAGCAGAGCCCTCCACCCTGTCTCTGGGTCTCTATGGCTCATACATTTGTAACAGCACCTGTGTTGTGCATCTGTGTACAAGTCTGCTCCCTCACTCAACTGTGAGCTTCTTAAACATTGGGACCTTCTTTTATTAAACTTTTAAAATCTCAGCACCCCAGTCGAGGAATACTATTGGTGTGTATTGGTCAGCTGCTGCCAAAACAACGTTGCATAACAAATCGCCCCCAAACTCACTGGTATTCCATAACAAGCATTTATTTCTGGCCCACATGTCTGCTAGTTGGCTGGGATTTGATCCAGGCTAGTTCTGGCTCTGCTTGGTTCCAAGTATGCGCTCAGTTCAGGTCTGCTCTGGGTGTCTCTTATTCTTTAGGGATACCTGAGGCACATTCTTCACACGAGGTTGGCCTAAGTGCAGGAGGGCAAGTCTGACTGGATGAGCCTATTTTGAGCCTTTGCTTCTCACTGCGTTGGCCAAACCATGATGTACGGCCAAGCCCCTGTGTCCAGTTGTGGAGAGATCCTCTGCCTGCCATGAAGCCATGGCAAGGATGTGCATACACGACTACCCGCAAGTAAAGAATTCACACCAGTGATTCGGTCTAACCCACGGCACTTAAAATATTTGTTGCATCAACAAACAAGGAATATTCAAGACATTCAGGAAGATTCCTCATGATTGTATAGAACTTAGCAACTGCAAATTTACACACACGGGAGACCAAACTTTGGGAAGGTGCTTCCAATGTGTCCCCAGCACCCCCACCCCCCCATCCATTTCTAAAGCAGCAATGATGGTCTCAACTTCACCTGGAGACTCAGCACCCCGGGGCTCAGCATCGTAAACTGACAACAGCCTTGACTGAGGTCGTCCAGCATCGTGAAGCTACACAACCCAGTGCCATCTGGGTAACCTCACGTTCAGCCCTCCTGTGTCCTCTACTAGCATTCCTGCATGCATCAAATGGGAGCAAAAGGCTGAAACCATATTACATTTTTGGAGACCATCTTATTTTATTAGACCATCACTGAAAGATGAGTTTTGGCTTATGCACGGCATTCTTAACAAAAGCTTACAAAAGAGCAAATATTTTGGCTCTTTTATTGTTCTTTTCTTAATGTTTGTTCTTTTGATTATTTGTGAAATTCTATTAAAGAAAAACCAGGGAGATGGGCCCTTTCCAGCTCCCAGCCCATTGACGTTAATCCTAGGGATTTTTATGCGGTGAAATGTGTTTTTCAGGTTCATTTTTGTCGAGTTGGTGCAGAATTTTCCTTCATAATTTGTAGAGAGATAGAGTCAGGAATCATATGCGTAAATATTTATTTCCGAAACAGTTAATTCTTACACCAAAAATGATTTTGAAAGCTGGGGGAATAAATTTTCATTATGTTGCAGAAAATGTTGAATAATTTAATCGGTGTTTTCAAAGACCTGCCTATGAAATGAAAGTAAGGCGCACAGAGGGATGGATGTTGGGGGCTGTTCAGACAGGGAAATTTGCCCCACCCTCAGGGTCAGAGGGGGACGGGCAGGGAAAGAAGGGATCGCATCTGGGAGTGACTCAAAAACCTCCAAACCGACTGATCCAGTCCCTGTCACCTGAAGCTGGAGAGAAGTAACGCACAGTCATGTCAACAATTACCAGGCCCGGGAGATCCTGCCCGCCTGTATGTCTTGTGTACGTCATTCTAGAGGGCAATGCTCCAATACTTGGGGAAGGAGATGAGGTTGTGCTGGGAAATATCTCGTTATCATCATTTCTATAAAAATCACATGACCTGTTGCGGGCAATCTCTCTCTCTGGCATGGCACGGCTGCACCACTAGGTTTTATAAAACACACTGTTTGGGCGGGCATTCTCAACAAAAGATGCTCAGCTTGGGCACTGCTGACCTTCCTTGTTGTGCGGCCGTCCGGTGCACAGCGGAATGTGTAGCAGCATCCCTGGCCTCTGCCCACCTGACACCAGGAGCTCTGCTCCCCCAGGGTGACAAACCAAGAATGTCTCCAGACATTGCCAAGTTGTTCCTTGCTGGGGCAAAGTGGCCTCTGGTTGAGAACCACTGCTCTTAGTCCAATCTAAAAACAATTATGTGGTTGGTAATCGGGGACATGCAAATTAACACAGGACTTAAATACTATTTGCCCCACTAGGTTTGCAAGCATGTCAAGTTGGATAATGTAGAATGTTGGCAAAAGTGCAGGGAAACAGGTTGTTCCAAGCAGGAGTGTTGGAACAGGTTGGTGGCGGGGGTGGGGGTGGGGTGGGGGGTGGCGCCATCAGTAGTTTCTATTAAAATTAAAAACGCACATATCCAATGACAGGAGACCTCCTTCCAGTATCAACCCAGAAGAAACAGCAACACTTTAGATGAGGAAGCATTTAGACAATGTTCCCGGCAGAATTACTTGCTATAGTGAAAAATAGAAAGCCTCCGTGTCCGTCCACAGATCAGAAGCTAATTACGCCGCTGTGACTGGTGCTATGGACAATTTTGCAGCAGCTAAAAATAATTAGGTGCATCTGTGTGTACTAACATGCTGGAACATCTAGATACAGCATTAAAAAATAAAAAGCAAGTTACCAAATGAAAGGTACAGAATAATTTCATCTACGTTACACTCTCTCACACCCAAACACCCCATTTTCCTCAGCTGCATGTTTGTGTATGTAAATAGGAAGACATAGAAAAAGATGTGGAGGGTTGCCTGAGTGGCTCAGTCATTAAGCATCTGCCTTTGGCTTGGGTCATGATCTCAGGGTCTTGGGATCAAGCCCCGCATCGGGCTCCCCGCTTGGTAGGAAGCCTGCTTCTCCCTCTCTCTCACTCCCCCTGCTTGTGCTCCTGCTCTCACTCTCTCTCTGTCAAATAAATAAATAAAATCTTAAAAAAAAAAAAAGATGTGGAAACACTGGGAATGGGAGGGCCACCATGACCGCCATCTCTTTTCCTTAGGGATTGGTGAGGGCTTTTGGTGGTGAGTCTGGATGGAGAAGGATGGGGGTCGGGAGTTAGTTGTGCATGAAGCGAGGGGTTTGAGAACCTGCCTTTCAGAACCTTGGCAGCCGCTGGAGAAGAAGAGGGAGAGGGGCTCTGCGGAGAGCAGGGGGAAGTGCTTGGGGAGACGGTGCAGGGCAGTGTTCGTTCAAAAGGAGGGCATCATACACACGTATTCACAGCAGCATTATTCGCAAGAGCCAACAGGTGGAAACAACCCAGGTATCCACTGGTGGTTGAGCGAATAAACAAAATGGAACCCATCCAGTGGATACTATTCAGCCATAAAAAGAAACAAACATGACGCCTGCTATGACATGGATGAACCTTGGAAACAAGATGCTCGGGGAAAGGAGCCAGACCCAGAGGCGACATGTCCTAGGATTCTGTTTATATGAAATGTCCAGAGGAGGCAAGTCTACGGAGGCAGAAAGCTGACTGGTGGTTGCCAGGGGTGGATGGGAGTAACTGCTAATGGGGATGGGGTCTCCTTTCGCGGTGATGAAAAAGTTCTAGAACTGGATAGATTTGTGGTCGCACTACGTTGTAGATGCACTAAATGCCAGAGCTGTTGACTTTAACACGATTAATTTTTTTAGTGAATTTCATCTCAATAAAAATAAAATTTTTTTAAAAAAGCAGGCACCACTTATTTTTTTTTTTTAAGATTTATTTATTTGACAGAGAGAGACACAGCGAGAGAGGGAACACAGGCAGGGGGAGTGGGAGAGGGAGAAGCAGGCTTCCCGCCGAGCAGGGAGCCCGATGCGGGGCTCGATCCCAGGACCCTGGGATCATGACCTGAGCCGAAGGCAGATGCTTAATGCCTGAGCCACCCAGGCTCCCCTAGGCACCACTTATTCTGAGAACTAATGAGGTAAAGAGCCCCAGTGACTTTTCCGTAACACCAGAGCTCAGGGTGAACCCTTTATGGAGTTCATGTTTGTTGTCAAGGACATGGGGAAATTTTCACTCTATTAATTAACGAAAAGCAAACACTTGGATTCTTGACAAAACACCAAGTTAATAACTCAACTTTGCCAAACGCTTTGTCGAAAAACATGGAGAAGGGAATTCTCAACTCCCTTGGAAGCTTCAAAGAGCAGGGAACTCCTGAGGCAGGTATTCGGTTTTGCTGGGGGCGGGGGCCCAGCAGGGGCACGCCTGAGGCACCTTTAAGGGCAGACAGCAGAGGGCAGTCTGCGCAGGAGGAGGTTTCCCTTGCAGGCGGGCCTCAGGCGTGAGGGCAAGGCTCTCTGCATGTCTGCCCTCCAGCAGTGCTGCTGTTAGGCTCCTTCCGTCTGCGGTCGAGAAGAGCATGCGCCGTGGGACCCCGCTTACCGGGAACGCCCAGAGTGGGCAAACCCATGGAGAGGGGACTGGGGTCGGGGTGGTGGGGTGACGGCTGAGGCGCACGCGACTGGTTGCCATGAGGAAAATGACTGAAAAGTGACCGGGGTGACAGCCAGATCTGTGAATGTATGAAGAGCCACAGAAACGGTACCCTTTCAATGGACGAACTGTAGCTCAGTGGAGCTGTTCAAAAGGAAGCATCGAAGGTTCCCTCGTTGCTTTTAGTTATCGGGCTGGGTATCTCTGCGGCAGCGTGCGGAGGGCCGCCGGGCTAGACTCCATCCTGCTCGCCCACCTTCTCCGACGCTGCCCACGTCGGGGGCCCCTGCTCCGCCTGGCCCGCCGCCTCCGTCTCTCGGGGTCCCGCGTCTTTTCCTACACTGTGCCTGTGGCAGTCTGTGAAGTGTCTCTGTTTTTGTTTCACTAGTGCCCGGTTCTCTCCTGAGACCCTAAGCTCCACTGAGCCGGGCACCAGCTCTCATACCTGCAGCACCAAGCACAGTGCCTGGCCGGGCAGAGAAGGTGCTCGATAAATACTAACCACATTAACTAATATTAATGGAAATGCTAATTTGCTTCCACACACCTGGGGGAATGCATCAGTATTCTCCAAATGTGTGCACGAAATCATTATAATTGCTTCCCTCCTTTTTAGCTGAGAATAAATTTCTTATAATTACCCATCTTTTGAGCTGGAAATAAGTTTGGAGGAAGACACAGTCATTGACTGCATTAGGCTAACTGGCCTGTAACTGGAGCTGACCTTTTTGTCCATAGACTGCTCGTGCTGGGGGAGGGGAAGGATTGGTGCCTAAGTTGGGAATTTTATAGAAACCCAAGCTAGAACCTGGAAGTACCCCCCTCATTAGCCTGTCTGAAAGGCGGGCTCTGTTGGGATCTTGACGTGAACTCGTCAGACTTACGTCTTGTCTTAGGTTTCAAGATATTTATTATTTCCTGAGAGTCTGTTACAAGCAAGTCACAGGAAAGCATGGGGGACTGCTGTTAGGGCAACGGATTTTCCAAGGATAAAGTCAAACAACACTTAGCAAACATTCTCTGACGTAGCCCAGCTTCTGTCCAACCACCAGCCCGTATCAGTCTTCACGGGTAGTCCTAACAAAGCCCCATACACTGGGCGGCTTCAACAACACTGGTTTTTGCAGTTCTGGGGTCTTAAAGTGCAAAATCAAGGCGTCGGCAGGTTTGGTGTCTCCTGAGGCCTCTCTCCTTGGCATGTAGACGGCTGTCTTGTCCTGTGTTGTGTCTCCCTGTGGTCATCCCTCTGTGCATGTCTGTGTCCGCATCCCTTCTTATAAGGACAATAACCTAATTGTAACTTAATTACCTCTCAAGAGACCCTATCTCCAAATGCAAGCACATTCTGAGGTGCTGGAGGTTAGGATGTCAACATTTGAATTTGGGGGAGGGACATAATTCAGCCCATCACACCATCTATGTGAATAACCAACGGACAAGGTCAGAGAGGACGCAAGCATCTATATAATTCTTTCCAGAGTAGGAATGGCAGGATTAGATATTGTGTGATATTTGGATCAAAAGTAAGAAAACATGCCATTACTCACAGGACACACACTTTTATCAGTTACAACATGTTTACTTATTATCTCAATAAATTTGAGAGCAGCCCCCACAATTTTGCTAAATGTGACAACACAGTCACTGGTACCACATAGATACGTAGCAAATGTTTAAAGAATTAATCAAAGACCTTTTCATCAGTGGTTGGTTCATCGCTACTATAAACAAAGACTGTTTCTCGTCTGATGGCAGGGCTGGGTACAGTCCGATTCTCTTTGGGCACCCGGGTTCACATGTCTTTGGAGACAATTCCTCCCACCTCATTTTTCAGCCCAATGGCTGGTGAGAGTTTTCAAGCTGTGCAGATTGGTTAAGAGATATTTATAGGTAGACAGAGCCTGTGGACCTTCCTTGGGTCTTTTCTCACCAAGGGTCCCTAATGGTGCATCATCTGGCTAGGGGCTGGGCCTAAACTATCCTACTTAACATCTTTGCTAGTTTTTGAAACACAAAAAATACTTTGCCTTTAGGACCTTCCTTAGCAGAAGACCTAGCAAAAATCCCATCCGTTCCACTCAGTTTGCTTATGGAGCTGTTAGTATTTGCCAAGCAAGTGCTCATCTGGCTGGACCCCTGAGCTTGTCTTTGATTCATGGTCAAGTCTCTCCAACCAGTAGTGAAAATTTTCTAGATGTTTCTCAGACCCAAAGATTTCTTTTGGTCAACCGGGATACTTATTAAAAATTCAGATTAGAGGGGCGCCTGGGTGGCTCAGTCGTTAGGTGTCTGCCTTCTGCTCAGGTCGTGATCCCAGGGTCCTGGGATCGAGCCCCGCATCGGGCTCCCTGCTCAGCGGGAGGCCTGCTTCTCCCTCTCCCACGCCCCCTGCTTGTGTTCCCTCTCTCGCTGTGTCTCTCTCTGTCAAATAAATAAATAAAATCTAAAAAAAAAATTCAGATTAGAATTCTCTTATGAACGTATCTGTGAAACTCAATTTCCTCCATGCTCCAAAAATAATAATAATAAAAAAAAGACCAGTAAAAAATGCAAACTTCATTTTCAGCAGTGAAGGTGAACTCCAACACAAAGGTAGATGCCCCTGAAAGCAACTGTGCTGTGACAAGAGTTGCTGGAAGGAAATGGAGACATGCTGAGGACAGATCTGGGCGGTGGCAGCCCAGACGCTACAAAGCTCAGAGAACATCAGCAGAAACAGTTCTGGAGAGCCAGAGACACACCCTGACCGGCAGATCCTCTCGCTGGCAGCTCTGATGTGGGCAGGAAGAAAAGAGAGGGACACATACCCCACTGGAACCTCTCGGGTCTAGAGACATCTGCACAAAGAATCATGAAGATGTGCCATGTTCCAGGAGGCAATCTGTTCTAGTGGCAGTTTCCGAGCAAGACCAGGCATCTCGAAAGCCTATGGGACTACAACGCTGCCGGGGCCTCCCTGCCTTAACTCATTCAGTGATAACATGTACATACGTATAAGAGTATATATAAACTGTATGTATATATGTGTGCTTGTGTGTGTGTGTGTATACATATATATGTCGATACGTACACATCTACATACACGTTCTAAAAGAAAGACAAAAAGAGCAGCAAACATTTACCGAGAATACTGAAGACATTTTGCAATGTGTATTAATTTCCTATTGCTGCCATAAAGAATTGCCACAAAATTAGTGGCTTTAAACAACACAAATTTATTATCTTACAGTTCTGGAGGCCAGATGTCTGAGACGGGGGTCACTGGGCTGCCTTCCTTCTGGAGGCCCTGGGGAGGACTGTTTTCTTATCCTTTCCAGCTTCTGGAGGAACCCACATTTCTTGGCCCATGGCCTCTTCGTCCAGCTATAAAGCCAGCAATGGCCAGTTGAGTTTTTGTTGTATTTTATCCCTTGGATTTCTCTCTTCCCCATTGAAGGGTGCTTGTGATTGCATTAAGCCCACCCGGATATCCTTATGTTAAGGTAATCTGATTAGCAGCCTTAATTCCATTTGCGACCTTTATGCCCCTGTGCTACATAACACAGTGTATTTACAGGGTCCATGAGTCAGGATGTGGATATCTTGGTTGGGGGTGGGGGGAACGTCATTATCCTGCCTACAGCCCCACAGCATACAGATGAAAACTGTATCTGCAAACCCACACCTCACCATGAGTTTTGAAAAACTTAAGGAAACGATCTCAAATAAAGGAGGTGGAAAATAAAATGCCGAAAATATCGGGTGAGAGAGGAGAGTAAAACGAAAGTTGACAGAACTCAGGAAAAAGGTGGAAGAGAGGAAGAAAACCATCTCAGGAATGCAGATGGAGTTGGAGGGAACAAAAGGGGTACTATCAAAGCTCAAACTAATACAAAACAGCAGAGCGGTAGCCGACCTCTCCAGCAGAGGGCAGAAACAGAAAGAAAAGAAAATCTAGAAGAGACAGTTTTAAAACGGGGTACGGAGTGCATGATACAAAAGCTGTGAGAGAAGAAATTACATACGTTGTAACTGGAATCCCCAAGGAAGGAAACCAGAAAGGCAGAGAAGAAATATTTGAAGATACAACTCAAGAAAATGCCTTTGAAATCAAACAAGGCTTGAGCCTATGTGATGAAGGAGCACTCCACGGTACCTGGAGCAGTTCATGCTGGAACATTTCTGGCTGGTCACTAAACTTCCAAGATAAAGAAAAGCCTCCTTTGGGCAGCCATGCAAGAAAAGGAAGACGTGGAAGAAAGAAATCCAAGCAGACTTCAGATGTTTTTATAACAACACTTAAAGCAAGGAGAGACAGACAGAGAGAGAGAGAGAGAGAGGAAAGGACAGAGAAATTCTTACAACATTCTCATGGAAAGAGGATTTAAGTCATGATTTTACATCCCTCTAAACTGTCCATAAAGTAGAAAGACTACCCACAGAAATACCTCTGACATGAAAGAACTATGAAAACATGATCCTTCTTGGGACAATTCCTAGAGGATCTACTTCAGCCATGCAGCATGCAGCCAGAAAAAGAAGAAAATGTTTCAAATTCTTTTTATGAGAAGAGCATAACCTTGACATTAATACCCAGTGGACTGCAGTGGGAGCAGACATGGTAATGGTAACAATAAACTCTCACTCACGAATACAGATGCAAAAATTCTAAATAAAATACATTAATGGCAAGATTTCATTCTTTTTTATGGCTGAGTAGTGTTAATTATACTTCAATAAAAATATATTAATGAACTAACCTAGTAACATTTTCAAATCCATCATGACCAAGTATGTTATTATGTGAGGAATATACGAACAATTCAATTTGAGGAAACCTAATAAAATGATATAATTCAAAAAAATGAAAAGATCATTTTTATTTTAGGCTAAGAAGGCATTTGAAAAATTTCAATATCCATTCCAATTAAAACAAAGTACTCAAAGAAACAGGGGTAGATACATCCTACCTTATCCACCACGGATATGTAATAAAACGTATTTATCCTGGCTCAAAATCCAGCATCATTCCTAGTGGCGGCCCCCTAGAAGTGCTCTCACTAAAATCAGTAACGCAATGTGCTCGCTTCGGCAGCACATATACTAAAATCAGTAACGTGATAACGATGCTTGCTTTTACTATTATTTAACATTGCACTGGAGAGTCTAACCTCTGCTAGTAGACAAGAGACACCACCTAGAGTCTTGCCAAAGGGATGAAACATGGGCTTAATCAAGCCTCTGGGTCCAGCTGCCAATTTGCAGAAAAACACAGAGACCAGAGGGTCACGCTGAATTGCACTGTGGGGTTGCAATCAGCCAAAAGTACCCCAGAACTTTCCACAGGTAAACTGCAAGAAGAGAAAGGATGGAAGGGTAATCGTGAAATTAAATGAGACTTAAAAGGCATAGCATGATTTTTAAAAAGTGGGCAAGACTGAACTATAGTGTCCTAGGGATACGCACTAGGTGACCAATTTATTCAGAAATGCAAGGAGGTGATGACCCAACAGCTCAGAAGAGTGGTCACTTTGTGACGAGGGAGAGGTGGCAACAGGATAGAAGGGCATGGTTTCTAAGGAGGCTATTGCTGTCCTGGGTATTGTTTACAAGGGTGTTTGCCTTAAAATCACTCATTAAGCTATACATCTCTTTTGTGAGCTCTTCTATACCCATGCATAGAATTTTATTTTACAATAAAAAGGTTCTAAAAATGCCTAACTCTGCATGACATAAACCACCATAAAAACATCAAAAGTCGAAAGACAAATTGCAACTGTGTTGGCAACTTATATCTGAAGCAAAGCATTGACGAGTTCCTTCAAACTAATAAGAAAAACTGCCAACGGTTTATTACAAACTGACAAAAGATAAGAACAAAGAGCTCAAAAATATATGAAAGATACTCTGCTCTACCTGCAGGGTACCCATGATGGTGCTCGTCAGGCGTTCTGCAACCCCTCTTTTCTGGGCCCCGTGCCTGTGAGGTCCTGTGACTGGCTCTGGCCAATGGCATGCAGCAGAAGAGAAACATGTCACTTGCAGGTGGAAGCATCAAATGCTTATAGAAGAGGCTCTGGTCCTCACCCCTGCTGCCAAAACGGTCCTGGGAGCACACTTACGATGGAGCAGCAGAAATGAACCGTTACATGGAGAGCAGCTGTGGGGACATCACTGAGTTCCACCAGGGACTTCACGCGAGCAAGGCACTGCTCCTGTTCTAAGCCACTGAGATCCGGGGCTTGTTTGTTGCACAGGATCACCTAGCCTTTCTGAGGGTTACAGATGTCCTCAGCATGCCCTGTGACAATGATTATCTCGGTCCAGACTAGGCAGAAAAATGCCGCCGTTGCCAGCGGTAAGTCATCAACTGCATCTACAAAGTGGGGAGGCTTAAAAAATGCAGCTGATAAGATGAAAAAAAATGACAACCCTTTCCGTAAAGCGGAATATCTTCATATTTCAAAATGCTACAGCACAGACAGTAAGTTTTGATGACCACACAATTTCATTTATTTTGTGATCTCAACAAATGCACTCTATTATGAAAGAAATAGCCGACACTTTCTTTTACTTCACTTATTTATTCAACAAGTATTTATCGAGTGCCTACTCTGAGTCGGGCACTTTGCTGGGTGATATATCAGGGAATAAAGGAAGTATAAAATGCCTGCTAGCCTACAGTTTACATTCTAGTGGGGAGACACGGACAATAAACACACACGGTACATAAAGACATGGCACAGCATGACAGAAGGCGTTGAGGACTA
This sequence comes from Callorhinus ursinus, assembly GCF_003265705.2. Lineage (NCBI taxonomy): Eukaryota > Metazoa > Chordata > Mammalia > Carnivora > Otariidae > Callorhinus > Callorhinus ursinus. The sequence goes on from NW_027397132.1 coordinate 3,083,649, forward strand.
CAGAGGAAAATTGAGCAGGATAAGAAAGACCGGGAATGCTGGGGGAGTTGTTGGTACTTTAAATGAGGGGTCAAGAGAGAACTTAATGAGAAAGTGATCTTTGAGCAAAATTTGAAGGTGGAGAGATGCCGAGCCATACGGGTGTCAGGTGAAGTGTGCTCCAGGGAGATGAAGCAGTTCTGTGCAAAGGCCCCGGGGTATTAAAGGGACAATGAGGAGGCTGGAATGGAAGGTATGAGAATGTGTGAGTGAGAAACAGAAAAGGAGAGAGATCAGTTGGAGGACCCTGAAATAATCTAGCATATGGAAGCAGGGGAAGTGATGGGGGGAGCTCAGAGTCTGGGTTCCTACCTTCAAGGTAGAAGCTGCAAGATTTCTTGATGGTTTGACTATGAAATGTGTGTGAGAGAGAAATCAAGAATGTCTCAATGTTTCAGGCTGAGCAGCTGGAAGGAAGTGGACAACCCACTCAGCTAAGATCCTGAGTGCTGTGGCTTCGGGAGGAACCTGGAGCTCAGTTTCAGATACGTCAACCATGAGATGACTATTAGCCCTTGCACTGGTTCCCTGTGGCTGCCGTAACAAATTCCCATGAACTATGTGGTTTAAAACAACAGGAATTTCTTTTCTCACAGTCCAGAGGACTAGAAGCCCAAAATCCAGCAGGGGGCTCCCAGGGAGAATCTGTTCCTGGCCTCTTCCAGCTTTGGAGTGATCAGTATTTCTGGGCTTGGGATGGTACCCTGCTAGTCCCCACCCCTGTGATCACAATGCTTTCTCCTCTTCTGTCTGTGTGGCTTTTATAAGGGTGCCTGGCATTGGATTTAGAGCCCACTGAGATAATTCAGGATGGTCTCCTCATCTCAAAGTCCCTCAATTACATCAACAAAGACCCCCCCCTTTTTTTCCTAAATAAGGTCACATTCACAGATTAGAGGGATTAGCACATGGACATATCTTTCGGGGGCCACCATTTAGCCCACTATGTGTCTTCAGTGGTTTAGGGTGGGTTTTTCGATGGGGAGACTACACTGGATGGCACAAAGTTCTCGATATTAATAGTTTAGGTTTGGTGGGCACAATAAAACAAAGACCTATCCTTTGGGTAAATACCCAGTAGTGCAATTGCTGGGTCATAGGGTAGCTCTATTTTCAACTTTTTCGGGAACCTCCATACTGTTTTCCAGAGTGGCTGCACCAGCTTGCATTCCCACCTACAGTGTAGCAGGGCTCCCCTTTCTCCACATCCTCGCCAACATCTGTTTTTTCCTGGCTTGTTAATTTTAGCCATTCTGACTGGTGTGAGGTGGTAACTCATTGTGGTTTTGATTTGTATTTCCACAATGCCGAGTGATGTGGAGCAATTTTTCATGTGTCGGTTGGCCAGCTGTAGTTCTTCTTTGGAGAAATGTCTGTTCATGGCTTCTGCCCATTTCTTGACCGGATTTTTTGTTCTTGGGGTGTTGAGTTTGATAAGTTCTTTATAGATTTTGGATACTAGCCCTTTATCTGATAAGATATTTGCAAATATTTTCTCCCATTCTGTGGGTTGTCTTTTGGTTTTGTTGACTGTTTCCTTTGCTGTGCAAAAGCTTTTTATCTTGATGAAGTCCCAAGTTCATTTTTTGCTTTTGTCTCCCTCGCCTTTGGAGACGTGTCTAGCAAGAAGTTGCTTCAGCTGAAGTCAAAGAGGTTGCTCCCTGTGTTCTTCTCTAGGATTCTGATGGATTCCTGTCTCACATGGAGATTTTTCATCCGTTTTGAGTTTGAGTGTGAGGTGTAAGAAAGCGGTCCAGTTTCCTTCTTCTACATGCGGCTGTCCAATTTTCCCAACACCACTTGTTGAAGAGACGGTCTTTTTATAAACATAGTGATCTGAAGGGGCACCTGCACCCCAATGTTTATAGCAGCAATGTCCACAATAGCCACACTGTGGAAAGAGGCCAGATGTCCACTGACAGATGAACGGATAAAGAAGATGTGGTCTATATATACAATGGAATATTACTCAGCCATCAAAAAAAGAAATCTTATCATTTGCCACAATGTGGATAGAACTAGAAGGTATTATGCTAAGCGAAATAAGTCATTTAGGGAGAGACAATTATGTGATTTCACTTATATGTGGAATTTAAGAAACAAAACAGAGGCGCATAGGAGAAGCGTGGGGAAAATAAAATAAGATGAAATCAGAGAGGGAGACAAACCACAAAAGACTCTTAACTCTAGGGTTGCTGGAGGGGAGGTGGGGGGATGGGGTAACTAGGTGACAGCATTAAGGAGGGCACGTGATGTAATGAGCACTGGGTGTGATATGCAACTGAGGAATCACTGAATTCTGCCTCTGAAACTATTAATACACTATATGTTAATTAACTGAATTTAAGTAAAAGAAAAAGACAAGGATCTAGAAGGAGTTTTGATAAATACACAGTTGTTTGACAAGCAAACACATTGCCCAGCTGGAAGGATCTTTTTGGGAAATCTATGGTTCAGGTAAGCTGATTTTGAAGACGTTCCTCAAGTGATGAAGTCCTGCACTGAATTACAGCCACATGTGTCTAAGAATTCCCAGTTCCCAGTTCTGATAATTAAGCTGAGTGCTTGGTGAAGCTGGACTCAGCTCTCAACAGGGCAAGATGAATATCCTGACCTCCGTCTCTGGGCCAAAGTCTTGGAGCAGAGGCATGTTACAGACAAAGGAGAAAGCTGATGGTAGGGAGCCTCTGCCCTGTCTACTGCCGGAACTCTTGGGTGGATACTGCTTCTACCAGGGGCCCCGTATGCCCCCAGGGTAGGGGTACTGTGAGAGGGGGACAATGGCACCACCTTTCCACACAGGACAGTCCTCCAAGTAGAGACACCAAGTCATATCAGATATTACCTGTTAGCTACCATACCATCACGTCTTTAGAGCTAGTGAGGTCTTCAGGTCATTTGCTGTAACTCTCACATTCCTAGGCAAGGAGCCCCAAGGACATAAGAGTAAAAATCTCTCTGCACTTATCCAGGGCACTAATTAGAGGGCTGGGTTTCAGATTTCAACTTTGTCCTCCCCGTTGGGTCTCTGCCATGGCTACCTGCAGATCCAAGGAACTAACACTCAGAGCAGGGAACTGTTTTTGGTTGGGGTTTAGTTACAAGCAACAGAAGAAAAGGAATTTTTAAGAGGATTTTAGGGAGCTCCCAGATCTCCATGAGGTCTAAGAGTCAGGTGTAGAGGCGCTTTGCTGTGAACAGCGTCCCAGTTCAAACTGGCTGGAAGATGCTGCAGCCCCCACCCCGGGGCACTGACAAGTCTGCTTCCCCCACTGGCCTCTTTGGTCCCTAACACTGGGAGCTCTGGACACTGGACACAGCTGCTCTGCGGTGGCCACTCTTGGCAGACTGTTCTCATGAGGTCCCTGCTCCTTTGCCTACGGTCTCTGATGCCCCTGGAGCCAGGAGCCCTCGCCTGGCTTCCTGGGAGGTGTGAAAGCTGGGAGCCCGCACTTTCAGCCTGTCTGGTGGGAGTCTAGAGGCAGCTCTGCCTGATTCCCCAAACACAGAAAAGATGCTCAGATGCGTGGTGGCAGAACAGGCAGCAAAGTTCAAAGCAAGAAGCCGGGATGTGCCCACCTGAGAGAGTGACAAAATAATCACCCTCCGCAAACACAGTTTTGGTCATATCACACTCTTACGCTAAAACTTTCAGTACCTCCCATTTAGTGGCAAAACAGTCCGGTCACCTGGTCATGGCTCCGTGGCCGGCACCAGCCTGCCTGTCCAGGCTAGCTCTCAGCAGAGCACCCCCCCTCTTCCAATAAGCTCCAATAGGCCACTTACTCACCCCACCTTCTCTGTTCGTTGGATTCTATTTTTTTTTTTTTAGGCGAAATTTTCATACAGCAAAATGCACCAGTTGTAAGCGTTACAATCTGACGAGTGTTGACAAGCGCAAACACCTGTGCCAGCCAAACCTCTATCAAGATACCGACTTTTCTATTACCCAGATCATTCTCTCATGTCCCCTCCCCAGTCAAGCCCCAGAAACAGCTACTGCTTTGCTGTCACTACAGATCCGTCTGTTCTAGAATTTCACGTCTAAGGAATAAAACAGTACGTCCTTTCATTGTGTCCAGCTTCTTTCACTGGACAAAAAATGTTTGGGAGATTCATCCACGCCATTGTGTGTGTTAGCAGTGAGCCTAGGGTTTCTGCTCGCGGGACAGGAGGAAGCGGGCCCTGGCAGACGGTAGGGCAGCGGGGAACCACCGTCACGTTCAGCTGACCAGGGATGGTCGTGATCCCCGAGACTGGCTGAGAAAGGAGGAAAGTGGGTCACATGGATTCGGAACCACCTCGGAACCACCACGGTCAGGCCCGATTTTGTCTATGCACCGACGCTTCAGGTAAAGTTTGGTTTGGGTACCCAAAGAAGACTTTCTTCCCTAACCGTCATTTGAGGGACCACGGGCTGGTCAGCTTAGGCGAGCGCAGGAGTGCCTGTTCTCTGACCTGGGCGCCCCGTCCAGAGAGAAGCCATTTTCACAGTTGTGGGAGCTTGCGATTTCTAGAAAAGTCAGGGCACACGCATTTGGCTGCCCGGCGTGCACAACTCCGGAAGGTTCCCCCAACCTCAAGACCCTACCTGCAGCGGTCCAGGGCCTCACTAGTGAGAGGAGAAACCGCACGGGTCAGGAATCCTTGCTGCGCTTCCACAGTGGGCTGGACTCGGGGGCGTTCAGGGGGCGCGGCGCTCGAGGAAGGCCCGGAAGCCTGAGAAGCCCTCGCGGAGCGCTGTGACACACAGGGAAAGGTCGGGGGCCCAGTGGGCCCGTGGGCGAGGCGCTCCTGTGTTCCCGCCCAGTCGGGGCTTTCTGGGCCCAGCTCCTGAAACTTGAGATCCTGGACGAGGAACACCTTTGCGAGGAAACTGGCAACTGTGCAGCGGGAGGATTCCAGAGACATTCGCCTACTTCTGGGGTGGGGGGGCGGGGGAGGAGGGGTCCGGACCGGGGACCCCGGGCTTCCGCCGGACGGACGTGCGGGGACTGACGGACTCGACTCCCAGAGGGCAGGGGTGAGGAGTCCCACGGAGCCCCTCACGGGCGCCACCTCAGCTTCCCTGCCGGCCACTCCCCACTTGTGGGCGCGCGCTTATATACAGACACAGCCTGCGGGTGAAGGACGTAGAGACCGACGGCCTGCGCAGGCCCCAGGCCCCCCTCTCCCACACCACCCTCCTGCGGTTCTCCGTCCTGGCAGAGGCGGAGGCGCTCCATACTACACCCCGGACCCAGGCGCCTTCCCTCCCGCTGCTCCCTCATCCCTTAGACTCCCGCCCACACCAAACACAAGGGGAGCGCCATCGCTAGCGCACCTGCCTCCAGGCCTCCGGAAAAGACTGGAAAAGGGCACACGTCTGAAACTCGCAGGTGACTCTCACGCCAAGGGCTGCGCACTTCCCTTCTCCTCACTCCCCATTGGTCCCCTAGTGGTCACATGACCGAGAAGGGCTGAGAGGGAGGCTGGGAGGGTCCCTTCTGCTCACAGCCCTGATTGGCCTCTAGTGGTCACATGACCGAGAAGGGCTGAGAGGGAGGCTGGGAGGGTCCCTTCTGCCCACAGCCCTCTGATTGGCCTCTAGTAGTCACATGACTGAGAAGGGCTGAGAGGGAGGCTGGGAGGGTCGCTTCTGCCCACAGCCCTCTGATTGGCCTCTAGTAGTCACATGACCGA
>NW_027397132.1:3089379-3219359 GCF_003265705.2 Callorhinus ursinus
CCTTCTGCCCACAGCCCTCTGATTGGCCTCTAGTAGTCACATGACCGGAAAGGGCTGAGAGGGAGGCTGGGAGAGTCGCTTCTGCCCACAGGCCTCTGATTGGCCTCTAATAGTCACAGGACCACCTGAAGCTGAAAGGGGGTCTGGGAGGCATAGTCTCCCCGTGGGTGGCCCTGTGCCTGGCTGAAACAGCATGAACTTGGAACAAGGAAAGGAAGAATTTGGGAGGACAGTCAGCAGGAGGTCCTTGAGGGATAGCGGAATTAATTCATCAATGGGAGTGGGTTTTCCTTAGGCTACTTCTCCTAAGCACCAGCTCCAATCTTTACAGACCCGCTTCCTGTGCTTCTGTGGCCCAGACGAGAAGAGTGCTGTTTCCGGCCTCGTGCCCGCGTCTGCCCTGTTTTGGGGCGAACCCCTTCATCTTAGGACATGCAGCCGCCACCAGCCCCCCTCACTCCCCACCTCCCCCATCCTGCACGGTTAGTTCTGATCCGTCCTGGCTGGTTGTCAGTCTGTGCACGTACCCTGAAGTCTGTGGACTCTCTCTGTTTCCTGGTTTCCCTGAAAATGGGGTTTATGGGGTTTTTAAGTTCTCCTTGTTCTTTATGTATGATTTCCAGGAGGAGACATAGAAAAAACGGTCTATGCGGCCATGTTCATTCTGAAAGGCAATGGACTAGTTTAACGAGTCACTTTATTCTGGTTAGGAATCAAGGACAACCTCTCGGGAGACGGTGGTAAAAGGAATTTATCTGTGGGGCGAAGAGACTGCAGCAAGTAGCAATTTAGGCTGGCGGCAGAAAATCGGCTTGACTAACGACAACAGGATCCCACAAGGAGGGGAGAATGCATCTGAGTTAGGGCTGAAAGCGGAACAACCTTGGTAACATTGCTCTGGGCAAAATGTGAACTGGTTTTCCAGCACGGAAATTGGTCCAGGTGCACCTTTCCTAGGATCATAGGTAATGATCCTACAAAAAAAGAAAAAAAAAAAAGTCCAGGAAGGGAATGTGTAAGTGGCACTGAGTAAGTGCAGAGATCTCCGTGGGCCCTGGTGACCCGTGCTGGGCGCAGTGGCCATGGGTCCTAGACACGCAGAGAGCAGAGGTATGGGAGACTCCGTCGGGGCTGCAATGGCTCCTATCTGATGTCTCCAGCCCACTCCAGCTTGCAGCACAAAATTCTCTCTGCAGCATGCAGATTTGTCCTGTTTTCCTTCTGAAGCGGACTGCTGGTCTCAGGGCCAGAACTGTGAACACTTCCGTTCCCATGATGTAAACCTCCAACCAGGCTAACTGGAGACATTTTGCGACGCATTTCGATAAGGCAGCATGGCTTTCTTCCAGGAATGCTTCCATTCAGGACATGCTCAGTAAGCCAGGTGCCCTGCTGGATGCTGAGGACGGGGTGTTCCATTTTACAGGTAAATAACTTGAGACTCACAGGCCTCGAGTGTCTTGTTCAGAGTCACTAAGACATGAAAGTGGTCAAGTGGCTTGGGTGGATACTGCTAACTGCCTCCTTCTTCCTAGCCAACAGGAACTCGAGTTTAAGGCCTCAACGCACCCAGCCCCAAGTGATGACTTATGATTAAGACAATTGTGACAAAGCTGTTTCCCAATTCCTCAGTCCCTCCTGCCATTAGAGGGAGCCATGAGATCCAGTTCCGACCCATGAAACCCAATGAAAACACCGCTCCATGTGGCTCTGAAAAGCCTTTTGCTTTTTGGAAAAAAAAAAAAAGGGGAGGGAGGGGGGAATCGTGGCTCATATGACTTCTCACACTTCTTCTCATTGCCTTGTTAGCAGATGTGATATCTGGTGCTGCTGCAGCCATCTTGTGACCATGAGGAGATAAAAGGAAGGAAGATAGGAAGATAGGTAGGAAGGGAGAGAGAAAGGAAGGAAAGGGGAGAAAGAAGGAAAATCATGAGCCTCAGACTTAACACAACCTGGGGCCCTGGTGACATTATTAAAGCAGCTAAAGCAATGCCAGCAACTGCCTACTCCAGATCTCTGAGAGTAAAATAATCCTCTCTTTTAAAAACCCAGGTTGTTCACATTTTCTCTTAATCAAAGCCAAATGCACACCCAGTAAAGTAGCAGAGCAGAGCTGGACTGTCTTCAGAGCTGTCTGACCCCAAAGTCCTTGTGGATTCCACTCTGCTGTGGTAGCTGCTTGGCAAAAGACTCCCCAGCAGGTTCTCAGAATCCAATGGAACACAGCGAAAATGTCACACAGCAAGGGCAGGCTGAAGGAGCCACACGCGTGGTGCTGAGTCTCACCTTGCTGGGTGAGAGCCACCTAAGTCCTTCCTGCCCATGGCCTCACTCAGCCCCAAGTCCTCTGGATTGTGGCCAAGCCTGCCCCATGTCCGAGGTCTGAAGCGTGTGGGAGGGTGGGGCATGTAACTTTGACTGAGGTAGGGAATCCAGCAGGACCTACCGTACCCGGTGGCCGGCCTCGTCCTGGAGGAGTGTTTCCTGTCGCAGCTCCAGGAACCCCTGGGTGTGCCTCCTTGCTGTTCCTGCAGCACCAGGCATTACCAGGCCGTCTGAATTGACTAGGAAATCACTGTTTCTCTGTGCAGAAATAGTTTGTTTCTGTAAAAACAAATTACCCCAAAACTCAAGGGAGTAAACCAGAATTCATTTTATTTTGCTTGTGGTTTTGTGGGACAAAAAGGTGGGGACAGTTTGGCAAGGCAGTTCTCACTTGAGTCACTCATGCTGTTGCCACCAGATGGTGGCTGATGTTCAGTAGTCCGAGGACTGTGTGGGGACGGGCATCCAGGATGGAGTACCCAGAGGCCTCACTCCTCAGGCTGGCGGTCGATGGAGCTGGGGGCCGGAGCACCTGCAGGTGGCCTCTCCAGCATGGTGGTCTCAGAGCTGTTGTATTTCTAACATGGCACCTGGTTTCCTCCAGAAGCCTCCAGAGCAAGCGTCCAAAGAGTAAGGGCTTTTTCTGATCTGACCTTGGGAGTCACACAGCATCACTTCCAATTCATCCTGTTGGTCACAGACAACTCACTGAGGTCAGCCTCGCTCTGGCTGGAGGGACACAGAATCAAAGAATTCTAAGCAAATGTTTTTATAACCAAGCACAATCATCCGGAAGGAGATTCTGCTGGAGAACCACCTAGAAGGGAAATGTTCAGTTGGTCAACAGCACTGGGCTGAAGGCAGACATGCCCAGAAATTGTAGACCATGTTTCCAAGCAGCCATTGTCTCTTTTCTGATCAGAAAATAATACATGTTAATTGTGGAAGCTCTGGAAAGCAGCAAGTTAAAATCATGCTGCACATAATCTCACCCAAGAGAGAACCACTGGTAACATTCTGGTGTGTTTCCTTTCAGGTCTTTTATCCCCAAGATAATCTCAGACCACACTTAGTTCTGTGCAAGAAATGAAACAGGACAGGGGCTGGGACAGGCCTGGGGGACTGGGGAGTGTCTGTCTTAAATGTGCTTGTCAGGGTGGCCTCTTAGAGGGCGTGGTGTTTTCACTGAAACTAGAATGATAAAAAAAGCTCTGGGAAAAGAACAGCTGGTGCAAAGGCCCTGAGGCAGCAGAGGATCTGGTATGTCTGTGGACTGGAAGGGGGTCCAGTGAGCCTGGAGTGCACTGCATTTCAGGAACAGGCATAGAGTGGGGTAGATGTCATCAAAGGCCAGGCTACACAGGCCTTGTCTGCCTTGGTCAGGAGGGTGGATTTTATCCTAAGTGTGATGGTGAATTTTAAGCAGAGAACAGAAAGGATCCAAGTTAAAAACAGTTCCTCTGTGTGTTTTAGTTTGCTGGGGCCACCATAATAAAACACCACAAATGATGTGGCTTGAATAACCGAAGTGTACTGTCTCCCATTTCTGGAGGCCACAAGTCTGAGGTCAGGGTGTCTCTGGGGTGGGTTCCTTCTGAGGCTGAGAGGGAGGGTCTGCTCCAGGCCTCTCCCCCTCTGCTTCTGATGGGGTGCTGTCAATCTGTGGTGTTCCTTGGCTTGTAGGGGCATCACCCCGATCTCTGCCTTCATCTTCACGTGGCCTCTTCTTGTGTGATGTCTGGGTCCGAAGTTCTCCTTTCAATGAGGACATCGGTCATATTGGATTAGGACCTGCCCTGATGACCCCCTCTTCACTTGATCACTCGCAAAGACCCTATTTCCAAATAAGGTCACATCACAGGTAGTGGGGGTTAGGGCTTCAACATCTTTTGGGGGCAGGGGGGCTCAATTCAACCCATGAAACTGTTGTTGCGTGGGTAGATGAGTTTGGGAGCAAGACTGCAAGGCAGAAGTCTGACTTTGTTCCCTGAGCATTGTGCTCTGTTCCCCTGTGGTCGGAGGCCAGAGGCAGGCCCTAATCCAGTCTGACTAGTGTCCTTGTAAGAGGAGATCAGGACCCAGAAAAAGGTGACGTGAAGCCGCGGGGATAACACAGTCATCTCCACCTGTGCAGACCTCATCTGCCCATTCTTGTCCGCGGTTTTGGTCAACGGAGATGATAACTTAATTTTCATTCCACATAGTTCATTCCCAATGTCAGCATTTGGGGCAGTAGGCTCACCTACCGGCCCTAATTTTGTATCAGTGACCGTTACTGGAGAATATAGTTTGTGCCAGGCTAGAGGCTAGGGTGTCTTCAAGTGGGTAGGGCTGCAAGCCCAAGCGCCACACAGTGGGTCTGTGGAACCCTTCAGTTCTGGTAAGGTGGGGGCATCAGGCAACTCTTCACATTCTGAACTGGACAATAAATTAGTTGCTCCTGGAGAAAAGGTTTTTTTGTTGTTTTTTTTTAGTCATTTGCTTGAACTTTGCTTTTACTTTTGGTCACCTGGGGGCAGAACTATCTTTCCAAAAGATGAACCACATAAATTTCCCAGAAGATAGGCAAGAGAAATCCAGCAGATTTCTAGAAGGGAGGACTATTTTAAAATAAGGGGTTGAGAGTGCATCTCACTGGAAAGGGAAGGAGAATAAAGTCCTTTTTATCCCTACATTAACTCTGGATTCTGAAGTCTGAAAAAAAGTACCACCAAGGTCTCCCCATTTCTCCCAGATAAAGGACCCAGAGCCACGTGACTATTGATTACAGACCTTGGACAGACGGAGAGGGAGCTGAAAGTCAAAAGGAAGGGCCATCAAATAAGGAGAAATACATTTTCCTCTACTGAAATAAGCTCTGTATTTTAGCCCAGCACTCATTGGGAGATATAATTAACACTGGGCAGGAGGACAAGACAAATCACAGCAAACTGATTCAGCAGAAATCATATCGGAGCTGGTTATTGACCTCAGCAGGGGAGAGAAAAACCAATCATGGAGGCTCGTAGCTGCCAGTAAATGAAATGCACCCTCCATGCCCCCCCTCCCCCAACACAGCCCTCTACTTGGGATGAACAATTGTTAATCTGCACACAATAAAATAAGAACAGCACATAAACAATACTCAGTGTCTTAAAAATGAAACCATTAGTGTAACTGCATATGCTGCTCATCCTTTCCCTCCTGAAATGTATGAAAAATTCCTTCGCCAGGGCCAATTAGGATCTTCCACCCCTTGTGCAAGAAGGCTACTTATTATAGGTGACAACCCGATGCTAAAAAGATGCTTAGAAATAAAACCCAAGCGGTAATCTTTTGGCTGAATAAGACTCCCTGGCTTTGGCAGCCTCCTATGTTTGCTGAAAATCCTTTCCACAGAGGTTATGTCTCTGTTTACTATTTATTATTGTGCCTGTGTGGCTGGCTGGTGGCGGTGGTGGGGTGATGGACAGGAAACCCAGTCCACAACTTGGGTGTGCCAGAAATGTTTTATGTCTTCAGTGTTTTTAAATCAACTTAATTTTATCTCCACTTGGCTGTGGGAATACAAGAGGGTTTTTCTAGAAATTGAGTCTCATCTTTGGAGTTCCAGGTGGGGCAAAGACGGCTGAGAGCAGAGAAACCCCCTGCCAGCTCCCATGGACTCTTCAGATCCGAAACCCTCTTGCTGCCTGTGAACTAGGTTTGGGGTGGGATCCACATCTGTGGGACAGCATGTGGCCACTGTCTCTGAGGTCAGGGCACAATTTGGAGCGTCCCTGCCTGCCCTGTAGCCTCCACCCCACACACCCAGGACATGTTCCTTTTTTTCTTTTTTTATCTGAGAGAAACTCTCTGTCTCCATATTTCCCTCAAGAGCTCACTTGTCTCTTCAAACTCTATGTTCCCAGTGAGCTTAAGCTTTTGAAACTAAACCAGGTTGGGAAAGAAGTATCTGGCAAGCACTTCCTGACTCCCTTCCCGCACCAAATCTCCTGATGCTGATGGAATCAACAGGATCCATCGCAAGAACTCTGCATTTCAGTGAAGTGGGGACTGTTGCATCTCTGTTCTCTGACCTCTCCTTGTGTCTTACTAGGCCAGCTCTTAAAGAATTAATAAGGAGAGTCAATACGTGTGCATCTAATGATATGATCTAGTGTCTTTTAATTGATGTTTCTGGAGTTGGCATTGCCATCAACTTTCTTGTTAAAAATGGAAGTTAATATCTAAGACTGTGGGTTTGAGATAATCCCCGAGGGACCTCAGCAGTAGAGTCAGCAGGATCCTGGAGTATTCGGGTTATGAAACACCTTTAAAGAGTAAGCACGTCCCTGAGAGTCCTTTGTTTATTCATTCAGCCTAGTCTAGAAGCAGCTGGAAATTTCAATGAATACGAATAATTCTTTAAAATCAAGCAGAATTAGATAAAGATATGCCTGGGCATACAATTTGGATGAGGGTAATAAGCCATCCTTTGTAGATGAGGAAACGTGGCTACCCCACTAGCAGCAGTTGGTTTAAATATCTCTCCAGTAAAAATAATGGCTTTACGCTAATCTGTGTTTCTCTTTTACTTCTGGTTTCTAAAATCCACTTCAAGGTTCCAGTTCTGGATAAGATGGAGTAACACTTCACCTGTATTTTCCACTGTGTCTAATTATAAAACCTGGACAGAATGCATGGAACCGTTACAGGAGGACCGTCAGAAGAAAATAAGCCTGGGCAAATTGGGGAAGAGAACCAGGATTTAAAGGTCCTACAGTGGTGGTGAGTTTGCCATTCTTCCCTCCGGTGCCGCAGCCTGGATCAGATGTAGCTGGAAACCCACATGTGAGCTGTGGGGGCACAGGCAGAGAGTGCTCAGGGGAAGCTGCTAGCTCTGGCTCAAAGTCAAAAAAAGGGACTCCTAATCCCCAGAAAGCACAGCAGTGCCCTGGGCTTCCTTTTCTTTCTTTCTTTCTTTCTTCTTGTTTTCCCCATTGTCTCATATCCTGCCTCTCGGACAATCCCAGAGGTGGTGGCTGGTGAAGGGACCAGCAGGAGCCCAAACTCAGAGAGGGGAGCTTCCTTCTATGTTCAGTGGAACTATGACCCTCAAAAGGGCACCAACCCTGGAGACTTTTCTCTTCCTGTCCTTCCTCCACATGGGCCCACATGCAGTCCTGATTGCAGAGGTGGCCAGCAGGCTGCAGTGACTGGAGCCTTAACCTTTGGCCAGAGGACCATAAAGGGGGACCCCAGAGAAGTGGAATGCCTCAATACGCTTCAGGTTGAAAACATACCAAGTACACTTTCGAACAACAGTAGAATTCAATGAGTGATTGATGACAGGAGAAAACTTGGGAAACTCACAGAGACAGGGAATAAAAAGCACTTCTAAATAACGTAGGGCAAACGAAGAAATCACTAACAGAATCAAAAAGCATTTTAACATGAATGAGAAGAAAATGCAACATACCAGAACTTAAGGAATGCAGCTGAAGAGTGCTTAAGGGAAATTTATAGTAGTAAAAAACGAAGAAAGAAGAGGGATGATTCAAACCCATCCAGTCTTTCCACATTAACAAACAAGAAAAAGAAAAGCAAGCAAAATGCAAAGAAAGTAGAAAGAATGAAATAATAAAAAACAGAGCAGAAATATAATAAAATAGAATTCCTATGGATTCTTTTTCTCTCGGACAAACATTACAAATAGTCTTTCAGTTGTCTAATCAAAAAGGTCCTGGAGCACTGAACACTACAACAAAAACTTATGAGGTACTATATGCTGGCTAACTAAAAATAGTAAAAAAAAAGAAAAAAAAAAAAAAAAAGTCCTGGAGTACACGTCTTGTGATGAGCACCAGGTGTTATATGTAAGTGTTGAATCACTAAATTGTACACCTGAAACTAATATTACACTGTATGTTAACGAATTGGAATTTAAAAGTTAAAAAAAGAAATATGATAAAATAGAGAATAGAAAATCAATATAGAATACCAACAGAACAAAAACGGGTTCCTAAAAAGATCAACAAAATTGACAAACCTCATGTAGACTGCCCAAGAGAAAAAACCAGAAGAGTCAAATTACTAAAATCAAGACTGAAAGAGAAGGTGTGCTTAGTGACTTCACAAAAATAAGATTATAAGGGAATTCGTGAACAATTATAGAGATAACCAAGATAACAAATGAGAGAGACAAATTCCTAGAAATTTGCAAACCATTTCAGGAAAAAAATAGAAAATCTGAATAGATCTATAGCAAGCAAAAAGATTGAATTAGCAATAAAACTTCTCACGAAGAAAAGCCCACAACCAAATGGCTTCACTGGTCAATTCAGTCGAACATTGAGAGAAGAATTAACCCTAATGCCTAACAAACTCTTCCAAAAAATAAGAGGAAGAACATTTACTAATTCTGTGAGGCCAGAATTACCCTGATACTGAAACCAGACAAAGATATCACAAAAACAAAAATACTCCAACACTACACATTAATATCCCTTATGGATAGAGATGAAAAATCCTTAACAAAATCTTAGTAAATGAAGTCCAGCAACATATGAAAAAGATATACTATGACTAACTGGGATGGAAAGTGAGATTGGTTTAATATATGAAAACAAATCAATATAATAAAAATGAGAATAAAGGACATAAACCATATGATCATCTCAATGGACACAGGAAAAGCATTTGACAAAATCCAATCCTCTTTCATAATACAAACATTCAACAAACTAGGAATAGAAGGGAACTTCCTCAACCTGATAGAGCATCTACGAAAAACCTGTACTTATGACAGTTATTGGTGAAAAATTGAAGGATTTCCCACTAGGATCAGTAAAAAGACCATTATGCTTGCTTGTACCACTTTTGTCCATGTTGTGCTGGAAGCTTCAGCCAGGGTAGTTAAGGAGCAAAAAGATACAAAAACATCCAGGTTTGAAAGGAAGAAGTAAAACCATCTCTATTTGCAGAGAGATGATTTTGTATTTAGAAAATTTCAAAAAGTACAATTAAAAAAAACCTATTAGGACAAATGATGAGGTTAGCAAGGTTTCAGGATGAAAGACCCACACGCAGAAATCACTTGTATTTCTCGACACTAGCAATGAACAATCCTAAAATAAAGAAAACAATTCCTTTTATAAGAGCATCAGAAGAGTAAAATAATTAGGAGTATATTTAATAAAGGAAGTTCAAAACTCATACACATTAAACTATGAAACATTGTTGAAAAAAAGGTCAAAAGATCTAAAGAAATGGAAAGACATTCCATATTCAGGGATTAGAAGACTCATTGCCTACATATTCAATGCAATCCCTAACAAAATCCCAGCTACCCTTTTCCCCCCCGGAAATTGACATACTCATCCTAAAATGCACATGGACATGCAAGGGACCCAGAAGAGCAAAACACTCTTGAAAAAGAGTAAAAGTGAGTACTAACATTTTCTCATTTGAAAACTTACGACAAACTACAGTAATCAAGATAAAGTTGTACTGGCATAAGGACTGACATTTGGATCAAGGGAACGGAACCGAGGGTCCAGAAATAAAGCCTTATATTTATGGCTGACTGATTTAGAAAAGGCTGCCAAGACAATTCAGTGGGAAACAACAGTCTTTTCAGTAAATGATGCTGAAACAAGTAAATAGCCACAGGCAAAGGAACAAAGTGGACCCCTTCCTCACTTGATCCACAGGTATTAATTCAAAGGGATTATAAACCTAAGTGTGAGAGCTAAAACCACAACTAGAAGAAAATACAGGCACAAATCTTCATGACTTTGGATTAGCCAAGGGTTCCTCAGATATGACACCAAAACACAAGCCAGAAAAAAAGAGATAAACCTGACTTTATCAAAATTAAAAACTTTGGAGCTTTAAATGAAAACATCAAGAAAGGGATAAGACAACCCACAGACCGGGACAAAATGTTTGCAGATTTATATCTGATAAGGAACACACAACCTCTTACAACTCAGTAATAATTGATTTTTAAAAAATAACCCAATTTGAAAAATGTGGGCAAAGGATCTGAGCAGATAGTTCTCTATAGAAGATATATAAATGGCCAAAAAGCACACGAAAAGATGTCTGACATCATAACCATTAGGGAAATGGGAATCAAAACTTCAACGAGCAACCACGTCCCACCCTCCAAGATAGCTGCAGTCACCAAGACAGAGAACACAGAGCATTGGCAAAGACGGGGAGGAATTGGAACCCTCATGCAGTGCTGCTAGAAACGTGGGATGGATCAGCCACTTTGGCAAGCACTTTGGCAGTTCCTCAAAACGCTAGACACAGAGTTATCATCTAGCCCAGAAGTTCTGCTCCTGGGTTTCTACCCAACAGAAATGAAAACACAGGAACTCTGTACATAAATGTGCATGGCAGCATCACTGGTCATCCCTCCAAAGTGGAAGCAAGCCAAGTGTCCATCTACTGACGAAATTGTCGTCTGTGCTCTACCCATGCAGTGGAATCCTTTTCAACGATAATGTACAACAAATTACTGAAACATGCTACCATGAACTTTGAAAGTACGTGAAATGAAAGAAACAGTCACAAAATACCACCTATTGTATGATGCCCTCTGTCTCGAGTGCCCAGAAGGTGGGTCTGTAGAGAGAAAGTAAATTAGTGTTTACTTGGGCAGGAGGGTGGAGGTGATGTGGGGGGGTGAATCCCAAGGTACACGGTCTCCACTGGCGGTGATGAAACTGTTCTAAAATTCGATTTGGGATGGTTGCAAAACCAAATATACTAAAACCCATTGAATTTTACCCTTTAACTGGTGAATTGTACAGCATATGAATTCTCTCTCTCTCTCCATTGGCATACATATATATTTAAAGAACCAGCAAATGATTCTGGCTGATTCTTAGGGCCACTTTACCACTGACATCAGAGTTTGTGAGTGTTAAAATATCACAATATTCTGAGCTAAGGTCTTACCTGTCGGCTTCTATTTTGGCAGGTGCAGTGGCACTGGGCTTTGGGCCTATTCATCACAATGGATGGCCCTATTCATCCACCAATCTGGGCGAGAGCCAGCAGGTCTACGACGCGTGTTGTCAAGCCCCAAGCAACCCCAAGCCCCATCTCTCGGGAGGACCATGGGATAGGCCGCCTGTAGCAAGGCAGAGGTCACATCTTAGGGCTGTCCTGGTGCACAACTCCAGGGGGCGCTGGTGACTTTGTCATCTGTGGAGGGGGTGACCTCTTGCATGAACAGTTGCACCTGGACCACTGCAGGGAATAGAAGCTCACAACCTGTGTTCTTACATCCTCTCCGTGAATTCTCGAAGCCAACAATTGCCATGGGGGGATGTTTATTTCTCCCTCGATATTCCTGTGGCCGTTTGGCAGTGAAGCAAGACAAGACCGGCTACGATCCTGACGCTTGGGAAACCTCCCTGAGTTTATGACTCCCGCAGCCTCAGGTTGCTGCCACCCTGCAGTGCTTGTGGTCCCTTCAGGAAGAAGAACAGAGAGCAGGAGACGTGCTGAATACATTTCCTGTTGCGGGAGCTCCGGTCCCTTTGAGGCGTCTCCTGCCAAGGTCTTCGGGGCTGGACAGTCGATGGACACATCAGATAGAAGACAGCGTGTGGGGGGGGGGGGGCGGCGGCTGAGGCTCATCTCCAGTGCCTGCTGCCCTTCAGGTGGCCAGTCTGCAAAGTGTCACATGTCGCACGGGGCTCCTCTCGGGGGGGGGGGGACATGTGCAAAGCAGAGCAGGGAACCCCCACTTCAGCACCAAGATTTATGTCAGCTCGGGTCTGAGGTCCTGATCTTTGGGGGTCGGGAACAAATATCTGGAGTCCTAGGAAAACGCCACCCTACAGGAAGCCACGCGGGGGATTACTGGGGGTGCCCCGGGGGAGGGAGGAGATGTATCTTATCAACCATCTCTTCATAGGTTCGCTTTTATGCACCCCCCTCCCTTGGGTGGGTCTAGCGAATGACCCCGACTTGTCGCCGATCAGGCGAGCCCTACAGTGGCGCACTGTTTGATGCTTCCCCAAATATCCAGACTTTGAAACCATAGTTTTAGGACCATGACTGTACATCTGCGTGAAAAGAAGAGAATCGGGAGTAGGTGGTGGGATAAACTGGACCGAGTGACTGGACTCCTCATGCAGCTGGTTAATATGAAATTACATTATTTTGTTTGGCTCAAACATGATCCTAAATCTTCTTTATTATCCATGCCCCCCGCCGCTCTCCAGGAATGTTGTAGTTACACTCGTCAACAGCTTCTGACACAGCCTGGCTATCCGGGCTGAGAAGGTTTTCAGATTTCAGGGTGACATTTTACGTATTTTCCCTCGCTAGGGACTTGGGTCTGTGCATCATTAAGGACTTTTCATCATGCACAAAAATAATCCAGGACGGCGCGCATATTCAAACGTGGAGTGGGAGTGTGTTCCGTTGAAGGCCTGTGGCCTTGAAGGTCTGGCACCTGCTCCTGGTGTCCACGGGGCCCTAGTGGGCTCTGGGGTGCTTCTCTGGTTTCTGACCAAACACCTACCATGAGCCAGGAGCCACAAGCTTTCCTGACAGGAGGGATGGTGATTATCGACGGGGAATCAAACGAGAAAGAGAACCCACTGAAATGTTCTGTTGTTGGTGTTGGTTAGTTTCTGGTCCGCACGGCTGCCCAGGACTGGACGTGAACCCCGACCTCCTTCCTTAGAGACCAAGAGCCTGTTTCCAGTCCCAACACCTGACTGTTCTGCTTCTGCTTAGGCTGGATTTGTATTTGACCATCCTCACCGACTGGTGAAAATACGGGCAGCTCTCAGTGTTTCTTTCACCTGACATCTCTCTAGACCTTTAAAATCGAATTACGTGATGTTCTGATTAGAAAGTCAGTTCGTGTGGACGGCAGAAGATCGAGGAAATGCACAAACTCGTGGACAAAACAAAGACTGCTCCAAATCACCCCTCCCAAAAGCCAGCGTTCCCATCTTGGTGTGTTTGCCGGGCTCTCATTTTCCACCATCGCGCACGATTATCGAGGGCCTGCCGTGCATCAAGCGCTGCTCCATGCACTATTTTTTTTCCCTCTGTGCGTATTTGTCTCTGTATTTACTTATTTCAGATTCGGATCTTGCTTTCTGCCCTGTGATGTTTTATTGCTTGCGTTTCCCAAGGCCGTTCGGTAGCATTTTAACCGGTACCTAGAATTGTCAGACAACCTTATCATGGTTTATTTAATTTTTTTATTTAACTTTTTATTTAACTTTACTTATTTCTGCATATATAGATTTCTCATTTCTGGTTGTGAGGAACTCATATCTGTATCTAAACCTTTGTGTGGTTGTTGATTTGCTACTTGGGTATAAGTTGCTAAGTGAGATTCCTAGTCCAAGGTGTAAACACTGTAGTTGTTGTGAATGCTTCTGCCTCAGTGTGGCTCCAGAAATCCTGTGGGGCTTTCTATTCTGTGAGCAGTTGAATGAAAATGTCCATGTCATTGCACTTATACTCACATGGGGTGCTACCTTTTATAGAGCTTCGAAATTTCAATTTTTAAAAACAATTTATTTATTTGAGAGAGTGTGAGCATGAGCAGGGGGCAAGGGTAGAGGGAGAGAATCTCAAGTAGACTCCACGCTGAGCACAGAGCCCGACGCGGGGCTCAATCTCACAACCCTGAGATCGTGACCTGAGCTGAAATCAAGAGTTGGGTGCCCAACTGACTGAGCCACCCAGGTGCCCCGAGATTTCATTTTTTAATACTTCATTTTCCATTGTTTTATATTTTTAATGAGTCCATCAAATATTTTACATGTTTGGTAGTTATTTTTCTAGTTTTAGAACTGGCTTTGAAGCCATGGTTTTACATGCACACTGCAAATGTTTCTTCCCACTTTGTCTTTCCACTTTTAATTTTGTTCGTGGGTTTCCCCCCTCTAATTTCAGTATGTTGGTATAATTCCATTCATCTCTGGTGCCATTTGTTTTGTGTTGTTACGCCTGAAAAGTCCTTTGTACCTTGAGACTCCCTGTATTTCTTTCTAGATGTTGGCTTGGTTTTTATATTGAACTCTTTAGATCATCCATCATTTATTTGGTAAATGATACAAGGAAGGAAACGGACCACTTCATTCATCCATGACCTATCTTGCTATCTTTCATGAGTGGTGGGCTGTGTAAGATGTGCTGGCAGATAGGGGAGTAATGATGTAGGATCCGGGGCCATGCCGCTGGGTTTCATGCCCCTCAACCTCTCTGTGTGATCCTTAAAATGCAGAGAATGGTGGGCTTGTTTGAAGCATTAAATTACTATTTTCAAATAGTTCTACTTTGAGATGTAATTCACATACCTGTGAATTCACGGATTCAAAATGTATAATTCAATGGTTTTTATTTTTTTAATGTATTTTTTAAAAACAATTTACTTATTTATTTGAGAGAGAAAGAGAGAGAGCAGGAGCGGGAGGGACAGAGGGAGAGAGAATCCCAAGCAGACTTCCCACTGAGCGCAGAGCCTGACATGGGGCTCTACCTCATGACCCCGAGATCATGACCTGAGCTGAAATCAAGATTTGGCTGCTCAAGTGACTGAGCCAACCGGGTGCTCCCGTATCATTCAGTGGTTTTTAAATACACGCACATTGTTGCGCATCCAATACCATAATCAATTTTAGAACGTTTTTATTACCCAAAAAAGTCTATTCTGGATATTTCATATGGATGGAGTCACACAACAGGTGGTCTTTTGTGGTAAGTTTCTGCCACGTGGCATGTTTTCAAGGCCCCTGCACATGCCCATACTTGATTCTTGTTCGTGCCTGAATTCTGCTCAACTCCATGGGTATGCTGTATCTTATTTATCCATTCTCAAGCAGATGGACATTTGAGCCATTTCTACTTTTTGGGCTGTTATGAATCCTGCTGCTTGAATATTCCTCATGACTTTTTGCATCATCATATACTTTCAGGTCTCGTGGGCATATACCTAGGAGTGGAATTGCTGGGTCCTACGGTAAGTCCACATCTGACTGTTCGAGGAACAGCCAGCCCGCTTCCCAAAGTGGCTGTACCACTTTAGGTTCTTATCCCCTCCACCTCTTTGTCCGACTTCTTGATGACAGCCATCCTACCTGATGTGAAGTGTTACCTCCTTGTGGTTTTGATTTGCATTTCCCTGATGACTAATGAAGCATTTTTTCATGTGCTTATTGGCCATCTGTAGATCTCCCTTGGGAAAAAAAATATAGAATATATAGCCATAGCCTTTGCCCATTTTAAATTGGGTCATTTGCTTATTATTGAGTTGTAATAGTTCTTTGTATGTTCTAGATATTGTCCCTTATCAGATCTAGCTTTATATCCAAGCGCACACCCAGCCCAATATAGGACTAGCAAATTTTCCCCCTCCCATTCTGTGGATTTTCTTTTCAATTTCTTCATGATGTCCTTTGAATCACAAAAGTTTTTAATTTTGATAACACCTTAGGGTATCTATTTGTTCTTTTGTTGTTTACTGCTTTGGTGTCATAGCTAAGAATCCATCCTAATACAAAGTCATGAAAATGTACAACTATGTTTTATTCTAAGAGTGTTATACTTTGAGCTCTTGCATTTAGGTGTCTGATCCGTTTGGGTTGGTTTTTGTGATTGGTGGGATGTAAGGGTCCAATATTCTCAGCACCATTTGTTGAAGAGACTATTCTGGCACCCTTGTCAAAAATCAACTGCCCATAGATGTAGGAGTTTATTTCTGGTCTCTCAGTCCTACTGCACTGATCCTGATGTCTACGCTATGCTGGCACCAAGCTCTCCTGATTATCCCGGCTTTGTCGTAGGTTTTTCAATCAGGACCAGTAAGTTCTCCAGTTTTGCTCTTTTTCAGGACTGTTTTTGCAATTCTGTGTGCCTTGAATTCCCACATGTGTTTTAAGATCATCTTGTCAATTTCTTCAAAGACAGGGATTCAGGAGGAATTTCGACAGGGATTGGGCTGAGTCTATAAATCACTCTGAGGAGAACTGCTACCTTAAAAATATTAAGTCTTTTGTTCCATTAATATGGGATATCTTTCTATTTATTTACATCTTTAATCTCTTTCAGCAATGGTTTGTAGTATAAAGTGTAAATGGTTTTCATTTTTATTACGTTTATTCTGATGTTTTTAATTCTTTTTTGGTGCTATTGTAAATGGGATTGTTTTCTTTATTTTTGGGTTGTTCATTGCTCATGTATAGAATTTTAACTGAATTTTTTGATTGATTGGTCTTGTATCTTGCAAACCTGCTGCTAAATTAGTTAATATTTTACCTGGCAAGGGTCTGGTCCATAGTGTAATGTAAGTGCTTCAAATAATGAAATAAAATAATATAGTGAAATGAAATGAGACTCTTACATGACACAGGAGAATGGTCCGCACAATTTTTTTTGGCATGGGGTATTCTAAATGTTCTTAACCTTGGTTGTTCATCAATACCTAAGAAGTCGTTTGTTTCATCAAAATATTCAAATGTATTAGTTGGGTAATGAATAATTATTAATAATAAATCCAGTTATTCCAACAGATCTCGGGAAGGTGACAGAATGTGGAGAAAGAGCACACCCATTCCCTCACCTTATGTATAAGAGCCAACAGACATTATTTTATTCTTCCTAAAATATAATGGTTCCATTTTTTTTAAATCAGCGAGAACCACTAAGGGATAATTAAGAACATTCTTTTTTTGTTGTTGTTTAAATCTGAGTATAGTTGGAACTAAGGGAGCGTCACTAAGTTCAGGTGGAGTGGAGTCGGTGGTGGCACAGTGCGGCTCCCGGTCTGGGCTCGTGCTCAGGCCTCCGGCCCGTCTCAACGCCGCGCCCCACTCCCATCATCTTCCCCCCACCCCACCATGGCCCAACATTCTCTCGACGCGTACCTTTTTGTTCACGTTTTTGCAAAATGCATATTGTTGCTTTGTGTGGCTGGGTTTTTAATTTCTGTGATTGTTCTGTGCCCTATTACGTTTTCTTTTTTTACGTTTTTCACTGGGCACCACGAACGTAACGCAGATCCACCCGTGTTTGTGTTTATACATCTACCCCGCCAACTCCTCATGGCTGTGTTGCACCAGACTATGTGCTCCACTGTTTTACCCGTCCACCTGCCCCTGGTGGTGGCTCAGGTGGCTTCCACCTCCCGGGCATCACCAATAACCCTGCAGCACCCTCCCGTACATGCCCTGCGGACTGAGAGAGAAGCGCTCTGGGACATATTTCCCCATGCAGGCAGGACCCCTATTTCACGGTGGTGATCAGGGCCAGGGCTCCCAGACTGGCTGCTTCACTCTGTACAGCCACCACGCATTCTCACGGGCTCCTCTGTCCCCCCCATCCCACCCATAGGAAATGAAATGATGTAATCCACTAAAATCCCCTATCGAATGGATCTATGGACCCCTCGGTGTGTTGGTAAAAAAATGTAACTGCCCAATAAGAGGTCTGGCCCTTGCCCCTGGCTCTGGGGGGTGATCTCAAAGCCCTTGGAATGTCATGCCTGACAGAAGTGTGTTTGTTTCCCCAGAAGCTTTGGGTCACACCAAATAGTAGATATGAATGAGGGTGGGGGCTGTGGGTCTTGCAACATCAGCTCAACCTCCAGGGGGCTAGGAGTCCGTCAAGCTTACATGGTGGCGCCCCGTGAAATCCCTGGCTCAGAGGAGCTTCCCTGGCTGGCCATGCTCTGTGCCAGAAGCTCCACGCTTGGAAACTTACCAGACCCTGCCCTGGGCTGATTTCCACCTGTATCCTTTCACTGCACGAAACAATTACCATCAGCAGAACAGCCTTCTACGAGTTCTCTGAGTCTTTCGGCAGATTGCTGAACCTAAGGGTGGTTTTGGGGGGCCCCTTAACTTACAATTAGTATCAAAAGTGAGGGCGGCCTGACGGACCGTTCCCTGAGAATACATTCTCAAACCAGTCCTGCTTCTTGATGACACAACCCCAAGCCCACGGGGACTTTGGCATCAAACCTGACTCAAAGTAGAGAGTGCCGTGTCTCTGCGGTCTCTCAGCAAGGCTCCAGGGGAATGACCTGGGATGACTTCGGCAAGAGGCACGCACACCTCACCCAGCACAGTGCTGCAGGGAGGGGCGCGTGGGGCTGCAGGCGTTCCCCATCACCTGTGCTGAGCCGAGGTCCAGGCAGGGAGACGGTGAGGACCATGGAGAATGGAACGTCTCTGTTCTTGGACACTCATACAAATCCAGATGACTGAAGGTCATTGAGCGCACTGGTCACTGCTCTCCCCATACCTGGCATCTCCTGGGTGCCCCATCAGCATATGATTAAGTCACAGCTTTATAGGGCACCTGCAGTGTGTAAGGAATTGCTTCAGGTTTCATGGGTTGAGTTGTGTCCCACCCCACCCGACTCGTCTGGTGAAGTCTTAACCTCCAGTGCCTCACAGCGTGCTTGTGTTTGGAAATAGGGTTGCTCAGATACAGTTCAGTAGTTAAGATGAGGCCATACTGGAATCAGGTGGATCCCCCATCCGGTGTAATTGGGGTCCTTATATGTAGACTGCCACGCGAAGAGACACACTCTGGAGAAAGTCACGGGAGGGTTGGAGTGATGTCACCACGAGCCAAGGAGCCACCGAGATTGGCCCCCAGTGGCCTGCAGGGGAACGTGACTCTGCCAACACCTCGGTCTCAGATGTCTGGCCTCCAGACTGCGAGACAGTATTTCCGATGGTCAGGCCACTGGGCGGGTGGCACGTGGTTACGGCAGCCCCAGCAAGCTCATGCGGAATGGAGATGGGTGGGGGGCACGGCAGGCGAGGTGTGCACTCCTACAGGGCCGCCAGCAACTGGCACTAGGCAGACCTGGAAGGATGGCGGTGCATGGCAGGCGGGGAGGAGGGAAAGACCAGCAGGGGCTGAGAAGCCACGGTGGCGGGTGCGGGCACATCGGCAGAAGAAGGACATGTCCTGGCCACAGAGCCCGAGGAGGTGGGCGGTGAGTCCAGCAGCTGGGCTTGCAGCGGCCACCTATGTGGCCACACGGCCGCTCTGACTGGGGACGGGCTCCGCCGCAAGCGAGGGGCCCGCCTGGACTGTGACATTCTCGCTCCAGGCTGAGTACGGAATTAATTCCCGCTGTGCCTGACCTGTTGTGCAGGGCGATTTAGTAACATAGGTTCCAGGTGATTCCCTGGTTGTGACCATGAGGATTTATGCAAAAAAGGACGCCGACTTAATATCCTGCTTTGAGGCTGTGCCTGTTCCGGATCCAGCCCACACGGGAGGCTGCTAAATCTTCCTCGGTCCGCCGCCAGCCCGGGCTTCGGATGCCTCCGCGCCTGCCTCATTTGTTAGGCTGTGACCCCACAGTGAAGCCGGAATAGGGCCTGCTCATAACCACAGCTGGAAAATTAAATTTTATTTTCAACACATCTTTACCCTTCTTGCTGCTGATTTGTCTGGCTCCAAGCCAGTCTCCCTATGGCTTTGGTTTTAATACGTGGCCATAAACCCCTCAGTGTTACAGCCACTAAAAGCTGGTCCCTGTGTCACTTTCCTCAACACAGTTAATTAAATGCCCAGCCTAGTGTGCACATGGAGGTTGTAAAACTCCTTGGCTGGAGAGAGTGGGTTGGACGCGTCCAGGCGGATATTCGGATTATCTTTTTACAATGGGGTCAACCCAGAATGGGTGGAGGGCATCTGGGATTGGATGAGAAGCAACACCGCTAAGGTTCTTTCAGAAATTCCACGATGCTCCCACCTTTAGAGATTTACCCAAGGGAGATGAAGACACAGTCTGTGAGAGGCCTTCCCAAGAAAGATGATAGCACTATTACTGGTTTTAGCCCCAACTGCAACAAGGGAGTGGATAAGCAGACTGTGGTACATCCAGGCCATGGACTATTGCTCAGTAATAAAAAGGAACAAACCACAGGAAAAGTACACACCGGATGGTTCCATTGTATGACACTCGGCAATTTCTGGGGTGATGGAAATATTCCATGTCTTGCTGGTGTGGCGATCACATTGGTGTACGTGTTTATCAAACTGCAGGATTTATCACGTGTGCACTTATGACCTGGGCATCTCACCACATGTAAATGTTACCTCATAATAAAACAAAGCTCCAAGATGATACAACCCTGAGGGTTACCGGAAAGCGGAGCACTCAGGTCACCTACCTGTCAGGACAGAACTCCTGGGGGGCTCCGGCCAGGGCGTGGATGGTGACGCAGACTGCAGATGGGGATCACGACCAGCATGCCCTCGGGAGTTTTCCTCCAGACCCTTCCAGACGTGCCCCTGGGGGTGGAGCCTGAGGGATTCATTGCCACCATGTCCAGATACTGCATCTGGAGGAGGACCTCGTGCGTGGGACCCGCCTGCCGGAGAGAAAAAGCCACTTGTGAAGTGGCTACTGAGTGAGCCCGGTGTCTGACGCTAACAAGGAACTCTTTCTGAGCTCTACGAGGGCCTGTCTGCCTGCTCAGAAACGGCTCAGTAACTATTCGTGGAGCAGGTGCCGTGAGCTGTGGGTGAGCTTGGGGGGAGCACCACCCTGTACCTCATCGGATGTCTTTACCTGCTTGTGTGAGTCTCTCCCACTGGATTAGGGGTGGTTTGGGCCGGAGATGGTGGTGTACTGATTGCTTTTAGGGTTGGTGTCACCTTTCCTTTATCGGAATAGCCGGTGTCCCTATATGTATGGATATCACCCCCCACCTCTGTGGGATGGCTAACTCAAACTTCTTCGTGCCCAACAAACTGTTCTCCCCACTCCCATTTCTGTCAGCGGCCCAGCCACGCTCCCGCTGCCTCAGGCACAAAACCTAGACGGTTTCCTTGATTCTTCCTTTTGAAACACACCCTGTCCGACCCATTAGCAATCTCCTGAGTCCCACTTCCCAAATCTCTCTCTCGAATCCAATCGGTTTCTCGACGTCCAATGCTGTCTTCTTTCCCACCTGGACCCTGGCCTCCTCACTGGCCTCCCTGGCTCCGTTTTTGCCCCCCTGCATCTATCCCATCGCATCACCTGGCAAAGGCTCGTGGGATTTTATGAGCTGGGAGACAAGCGCTCCTAAAAGTCAAGCCCCTCAAAATACAAACCAAAACCATAATGACATACCACTTCATGCCCATGAGGATGGCTGTTATAAAAAAAATCAGGAGCGCCTGGGTGGCTCAGTTGGTTAAGCGTCTGCCTTTGGCTGAGGTCATGATCCTGGGGTCCTCGGATCGAGCCCTGTGTTGGGCTCCCTGCTCAGCGGGGAGTCTGCTTCTCCCTCTGCCTCCCCCTGCTTGTGCTCTCTCTCTCTCTCTCTCAAATAAATAAATAACATCTTAAAAAAAAAGCCCAAACCAAACACACAGACAACCCAGGCAGTAAGTGTTGGCAAAGATGTGGAGAAATTTGAACACTCGTGCACCACTGGCAGGAATATAAAGTGATATGGCCGCTATGAAAAACATTTAAAACAAGACCACGGAACCCAGCAGTTCCACAAAGAACTGAAAGCAGGGGTCTTATTTGCTCACCCATGTTCACAGCGGCATCACTCACAATCGTGAAAAAGGCTGGAAGCACCCCAAGTGTTCACTGATGGATGAACAGATAAATACATTACACAGACACTGGAATATTGCTCAGCCTTAAGGAGGAAGGAGTTCTGACACCTGCCACCGCGTGGATGAACCTTGAGGACATGATGCTGAGTAGAATAAGGTAGCCATGGAAGATAATCCTGGCTGTGGCCACGTCTGTGAGGTCCCAGAGGAATAAGATTCACAGACAGAGGGCAGGATGGCAAGGCCCCCGGGCTGGGGAGGGGAATGGCTAGTGAGTGTTTAACGGGTCCGAGTTTCAGTTTTACGAGATGAAAAGCTGTAGAGGTGGACGGTGGTGGTGGTTGCACAACAGTGAATGCACTCAATGCCCCTAAACGGGACATGGGAAAAGGTTAAAACAGTAAATTTTATGTTGTGTGTATTTCACCCCAATTTATTTTTTTTTCACCCCAATTCAAAGAACGAGCCAACTCTCAATCCGGGAGACGGGGCCCTGGGCGCCCCTGGGGCGCTACCTTCGGGGGGTTGGTTGGCCGTGCTGGATTCCTGGCTGGCCTGGGCAGCATCAGTCCGAGCCGGAGAGGGGAGAAGTGGGGAAGGCAAAGCCGAGAGCTCACTGCTCGAACGGGGGGGGGAGGAGGCTGCCCCCGTGCTTCCCAGCCTCCCGCCTGCCCGTGTCACATCACGCACCGACCCTGCACAGCCAGAAGCCAGCCACCCCTGACCTTGTCTGCTACCTGTCTATAGCCATGTGCCCCGCCCCCACACCCTTGCACCCTTCCAGAGCCCAGCTTCAGCAAAAATACTAAGCACGAATTTATTTTTATGTGAATTATTGTTTAGATTTATATATATATATATATATTTGAACATTCACCAAAGGTTATAAAAATCAATCGTAAGACAATACCTAAAATACACACTGTCGTGTTTTTCTGTGTTTCTGCCTAGGCTTTTTTGACAATACCTAAAATACACACTGTCATGTTTTTCTGTTTCTGCCTAGGCTTTTTTGACAATACCTAAAATACACACTGTCATGTTTTTCTGTGTTTCTGCCTAGGCTTTTTTTCCGAGCGTTGTTTACATAAGCTAATGCTGTCTGCACAATCTTGTGTTTTGATGTTTTCATTCCAGCATTAGCATTTTGGGATTTTCCCATGCCGTGCAAATTCTTCAGCGTGCAGCTACAGCACCTGGGTGAGACTGTGCTGCGGGGCCAGGCCGCTATGGATCACTCCTGCTTTGTTTCTGATTGTTTCTGGTTTGCAAATAATGTGCCAATAAGCAAATTTTCTTGAGAATCCTTCTTTTGGTACACATGGCCAATGACCGTATTGGAAGAGACTTCCAGCTTTTCTCTTGAAGTGGACTCATCAGGTCAAAGGTGGGAATCATTTGAAAACTTCTCCCTCCCTCTGCCTCTCTATTGTGCTAATAGTTTGCTTTCCATATATTTATTTACTACTGTAAACTTGCACGTGAGCCTGATTTATTTTCTTGGTAGTAGCAGGGCTCAGTTTCCTTCAGTGAATCTGAACACTTTTTACTTTTTTCATTATTTATTTTTCTTGTTTTCTAGGGAGTTTGTACCAATTTACAGTTTCACTGAGGGTGTTCATGCCTCCGACTCTTCCCATGTTTCATACATGTACTTAATGTATATAATAAATATTATATAATTGCTATGTAACATATGCATATTACATAATAGTTATTATATCATATATACACATTATAATATATAATAATTTTAAAGTTCCAATTTGGTAATAAAAGACAGCATTTAAAAAATTATGTTTCTGATTACTAGTGAGGTTGAACGTCCTCCCGTATGTTTATTTACATTTGTATTTCTTGCTTTGTGAACGTCCTTTGAATGTCTACCTGTGGGGCCTGCTGTTCTTATTGATTCACACAAGCTCTTTATGAATTAAGTCTAGGAACATATTTGTCGTATTTTTGCAGACATTTTGCCCACTTTTCTGTTTGCAGGTTTAATGAGGTGGATCAATGGTGTTCTTGGGTTGTCTCTGTCCCCTCCTTCCCGCTTCCCTGTGCTCTCCTCCTGCTTTCTGCGAGGCTCGCTGTGGATGGGTACCATAACGGAACCCTGTGGGGGCGGCCTGGGGCGGTAGGTGGAACCTCAGAGAGTCTGGGGTCTCCAGTTCCGAGTTCAGGGAGCTCCTCACCATGGGGGCAGGCTGTGTAATTTATCTCAGCATCAGAGAAACGTGCAGAACAAGGTCAGCTGGGAGGCAAAATAAGCCCTCGTAAGAGACCACTAGAAGCTATGTCTCTTTTTTTATAATGAGGCACAAATGACTGAAATGGGGTTAATGTATAATTCCATCACAGGATTTAACAATGGGCAATGTTGTGCGTTGAACTGTGTCCTCCAAAGAGATGGGTTGAAGTCACCTTGGGACCAGGCTGCTTGGGCCACCCGAAATCTCCCAGGGTCACCAACATTCGGGTTCAGTTCTGGGGATTGAGGCAGCTCTGGGGGACGCCGAGAGCTGGCTCTTCATGCAAAAGCTTGTGCACACTGTGTGCAGGACCCACTGGGCCGGGATGCCTCTGATGACCTCTGCTCGGCATCTGGTGGGACCTGGTGGGTGTCGTTTCTCCTTAAGATGCTGAGTGATGTCCACAGAGTCGACGCCCGGCTTGTCCCGGGAGGAGGTGTCTGCTAGAGGGATGGGGAAGGCGCTGTCAGGAGTCTCTACGCGTGGGACGGAGTCCAGAGCGGGCCGGACGGGACAGCGTCAGGGACACACGTGTCTGAGGCTAACGGAGCACAGGGTGAAGGACTGCGGCGGAGAGTCAGGTGCGCCCACGCACTCTGCAGGCGCCACCTCTTACGGCCCCAAGGACGCGCACAGAGCATCTGCATCATTCTCTTCGTTTTGTGGACGAGGTGAGTGGAGATGACAAAGCAAGGAGCTCACATGGTCGGCCTACCCAGGGCTGGACTGAATGCAGGTGCGGGCCTGTATGGGCTGGGTCCCCGCTCTGAGCGCCGTGGCCTCCTCTGCCTGCGTCGCCTTCCAGCATCATTTATGTTTGGCGCACGGAGAGGGTGCTGGTGGGGTGAGAATGCACAGCGAGAGGAGAATGCCTCCTAAGTAACCGGGTCTCCAGAGGGACATGCTGCCGACGGAAAGCGCTTTCTGTTCCATGAACCCCGTCATTAAAGAGACATGGGGTGTGCTGCGTCTGGGGGCATGCAAAACAATCCCTGCAGTACAGAAAATACCTTTAAAGCTGCTCTTTGCATTATTTTTCTTTTATCCTTCAAAAAAATACCTACTTTGTAGTATGCTTTATTACGTACATAATATATTCTCACAGTATGGTATGCTTCATAAATAAATAAATATACATACACTTGTGGTGCATGCTCACGTGGGTGTGCGAGCAGAGCGCTTGGAGCCCCGGGAATGCTCTGGGCATGCGGACTAGGGCTTTGCTCTACTTTAAGCTGCTCCTGAAAAACCACACGGCAACGTGTGGAGAACTTTTCCCAGTGATGTGGGGCATCTTCTTTAGTTCTTGTTTGTGATCCTCAGGCTTGCAAATTGTTTTCCCACACTTGATCTTATTAAATGCTCCCAGCAGCCCAGAGGGGCGGCCGGCCAGCTCTCGGGTGTCCTCAGGGCAGCTGGGAGGGGGCAAGGCGCCCTGGGAGCAGGCCAGGGGCCACCACCAGAGGCACCCATGCTGTATTTGGATGGGATGAGTGCTTTGTACCTTGAGGAGGAGCAGATGGCTCAAGAAGTGGCACGTGATCTCCATGGTGGCGGTGGTGACGGTGGCGAATGTCACATGGATTACTGATGGGATCTGTGTCCACACCACAAGAGGTGCTGGTAATGACATCCAGACTGGAGGCCCCCAAAATCCTGGCCTGGAAAACAGGACTCACACTTTAAGGAACTAAACCAGAGGCAGCAAAGTGGTCAAGAGAATCTGGGGACACCTGGGTGGCTCAGTCAGTTAAGCGTCTGCCTTCGGCTCAGTTCGTGATCCCAGAGTCCTGAGATAGAGCCCCACGTCAGGCTCCCTGCTCAGCAAGGAGTCTGCTTCTCCCTCTCCCTCTGTTCCTCCCCTGGCTTGTGCTGTCTGTCAAATAAATAAGTAAACTCTTGAAAAAAAAAAAAAGTACTGGCAACCTCATAACCCACCAGTGAGCTGACTTACTGGCACCCGAGCCCTTGCTCGGAGCTCGGCGGTGTCAGCTGTGTCGGACTCATTGGGCAGATGAAGAGAATAAAAGAAAACTTCCTCCCATCATGAGTACCCATGGCATAACGGCTCTGCCTGGTGCAGGGAGCAATGCTGTGACGTGAGCATGGGAGAGTCGGGGGACACCCAAGTTCCCGTCCGTGGGGTGCTGGCCATCTGCTTCTCCATACAGGGTCGAAGAAGGAATGCTAATATGAGAGTCAGCGTCAGAAAAGGCATCGCAGAAAAGGTGAGCTACAAGTTGGGCCTGAATAGTGGGGGGGGAAATTTCTGTAAGTGGAACAGAGTGGGAGTGTGGTGAACATCGTCATCTCTTAGGGAAATGCAAAGGCATGATCGACTGACACCCGGCGCTAGTGAGTGTTGGCAGGGACGAGAAGCAGCTGGGACACACAGACATCGTTGCTGGGAGCGTGGAGCGGTCCTGGACACTGTGGAAAACAGTTCTGCGGTGTCTCCTGAAGCTAAACACGTACACCCGCTCATGATCCAAGAAACCCCTGCCTGAGGAGGTACCCAAGAGGGATGGGCGCTTACGTCCCCAAGAAGACATATCCGAAACTGTTTGTAGCAGTGTTAACTACGAGAGTTCCAAACGGGACACTCCCAACCCTCCATGGACAGTAGGATGGACAAGTTCCTGGGGTACATTCGCAGAGTGACCTGCGGCCACATGCAACACGGAGCCGAGGAGACCGAACGCGTAACAGCAGTAGAGCAGGATCAGGGCGTGATCATGCTGGCACGGGGTTCAGACCCGTCTGTAATTAAGTGCTGGAGAAGTAGTAACCTGGAGGGGGTTGGGGGGCAGGGCGTGGAGGACAAGGGGGGAGGACCACGAGGGAACCTTCTGGAAGCTGGAAGTCATCTGTATCTTGACGTGGGTGATGGTTACGCAGGTGGGAACATGGGTAACGATGTGCCCATGATGTGCACTTGGGATTTATGTGGTTTACTATACTGGAGTTATAGCTCAGCAAAAATGGTTTTAAAAATAACCAAAAACAATCATCATGCAAACAGACAATTCAGGCAACGAGAAGAACCAACATTCCAGTAATTCATGGGGAGAAACTTCTTCCAACGTTTTTGGGAAACCGAAGTCTGATCTTTTGAGCTGTTCTCCTTACGTCCTTCCTGAAGCAGAAACACAGACCTCTGCAAACACACTGGTCCAAGTCGTTGCCCACCGGGGTCCTCGTCACTAAAGGCTGCCACATGTCATCTGTCCTGGGCTGCAGGGGAAACGCTCTGAAATGCATCAGTATTCCGTAGCAAAATCGTCCTCCCCTTGCAGCTTCATTGAACAAGATGTGTTTCGGAGACTGGAAATATGTAGATTTATTTAGTTTCTAAAACAGTTTATATCCTGTACACGAGGGCCGCTGAGCGTGTCTGCAGCGGGAAACGCTTAAAACTGTTTTAACATTCAGAAAACCGTGGGCGGCGGCTGTGGGGGCATGTTTGTCGCTCCCGCAGGCTTGGGTGGAGATGGAAGAGGGCCCAGGGCAGGCACCTTTCCTGCTGTGGATTTTCCACGGAGAAGAGAGGAAACAGTGAGTTCCGAGTGGTGGTGGTGGTGGTGGGGGGGGGGCATGGTGGCGTCAGACTTGAGGCCCGTGGGAGGCACTAAGTCCTCAGATGTTGAAGGAATAAAAGGAGATTAAGCAGAACGTCCAAAGTCTCTTTTCTGCTAATAGCATGGAGCTGGCTCCGGATAAACTGTCCAAGCTGGAGGACTTGTCACCCCCGCTCTGGCTCTGCAGTTCTGCCCCTGCGGCCTCCCTCTCAAGGGCACTCCACGTGCTGCCGCAGGTACACCCAATCCTTCCTGGGATGCGTGCTGACATGTCTTCACGCCGAGGACGTGCTGAGCGTGGTGGGGAGGGGGGGAGGGGAGGAGGTGCAGGGGGGATTTGCACATTTATACGGGTCAGGGCTGGAGCCGCTCCCTTGCAGAATCCCAGCCATCCACACAGGATGCATGTCTGTCTCTGCTTGGCGGCCTGGCCTGCAGGTGCCGGAGTGAGCAGATGACCGGGGCCTCGGGTCATAATTTCTAGCTCCAGTAAAATCCTCACATTTTTATTTTTTATACCTGTTCTAAATTCATTTGGGCTCTGGGCCTTTTAGGCCACGCTAATAATGTGCAGGGCTGGGAAAAGGCAAATGGGCTCGTCTGGCCTCATACTGTTGTCTGTAAAAAGGGGAAAAGAAAACCCTGAATATTTATGCCTGGGCTCCTAGACCCGTCTTGCTCCAATTCCTGGACACCGTAAAGAGCCAACTGCCACCCTTCTCCTCCCTGATGGCCACACCGTGCGCGCTTCCACGATGCGTTCCTGGCCACTTCCTTCCCGGTGTTTGATACCAGACACTCTCCGCGGCCTTTGGTCACTCGTGTTTGCATGGGTCACCAGTGCCGAAAAAGACATTTGGGTGCTCGGGGATGCCTGCTTTCTGAAAGTTCATGTTAACACCACCTTGATTTTAGTAAAGATCTACGTCGGTGCCTATTTTCACTCAGCAAAGGAAATCTGAAGAGGAGTTTTGCTTTTACAAGAAAAACTGGTTCCCGTACTAATGTATGCCACTGTGGCTTATGGTTTTATAGAAACGCTTTCCTTTAGGTTACTAGGGAAAACCTGCATCTAACATAAGCCCTCCGTCGGCCAGAATCATTGAAGTAATGGGGGATTCAGGTGAATTAAAAGAGACATGACATCTTCTGATTAATTCCACTGAGCGAGAAAAAGACTTATTTCATCGTGCTCGTTAAAATGTTTCTAGAGCTTGAATTGACTTCCCTGCTTCTGCAATTCCCGTCTATGAACATCAATCTTTATAGAATATAAAGATCATCTTGGTTTAAGGAATCACCATGCCAGAGAGGAAACTGGCCCGAATTCTAGATGGAGGGATATCACTGGCAGGTTGGCAAGGGTTCATCAGCTGGCTCCACGAGGGCAGAAGCTCTGATTTGTGGTGTTCACCAATTTCATGGTGTAAATTCTTGCACATGGCTGACTTCCAGTGCCCGGTGTGATACTCCTCCACGTGAGTGGGGATGCCGTGTGCGTAACTGGCTCTCACAGCTGGTATGAGCCAGCAAGCGTGTCGCTCCCAGAAGATATATATATTTTTTTTATTATTTCAGCTGTGAATGTATTCTGCTATCATCTGGCCTCTTTTACCTAAAAAGCAAGTGCAGATAAAAACAACAACAACAAAACTGAGGGTGAAACAGTCCCATGGAGGTCAT
The DNA here is from genome assembly GCF_003265705.2 of Callorhinus ursinus. Classification (NCBI taxonomy): domain Eukaryota; kingdom Metazoa; phylum Chordata; class Mammalia; order Carnivora; family Otariidae; genus Callorhinus; species Callorhinus ursinus. The sequence goes on from NW_027397132.1 coordinate 3,118,754, forward strand.
CCTACTGCATCCGAGTCTGGCCAAACTGAGGGTTTGGGTTGGTTTCTGGCTTAAAAAAAATGCTGAAACAGTACAGACTCTATCTTTTCCTTTAAGATGCTCTTCACTGAACAGGAACTCGTCCAACACAGCTAATGATGGAGCTTGGAGGTTTTCACTGCTCTCTGCTCAGAGACTGGCCTGGATTGGACAGTGTTGCTCGAACTCATCCCCCACCCTCTTTGTCCGTGAAGAAGGGCTCAGCCGCTCACCCAGCACAGGTTCCCTGTATTTCTCCCACCTTAAATTCATTTGTCATGAGGGGAGCTGTTCTTTGAAGCACTTTGCAGAAAGCGGCATGAGCCCACACGAGGCACCTCTTCACAGAGTGGGCAGGTCCCAAGGAGCCTCCTCATCTCCAGCTCCAGGCAGGGAGAAGGAAAGCCACATGGGTTCTGTGTCACTGGGATCTGCCTACAGAATTTCCAAGACACCGTTTCCCTAGGTCCCCCATGGTGGTGGTGGTGGTGGGGGGGGGGGGGGGGATCGGGACAGAAGATAACAATGAAAAATAATGCCATCGCTATACTTAACGTTTGCAAACTTGAGTCCTGTGTGCCTCGTCCTCCCCCCAACCTTGCCCTTCTTAAAAATACAGATTTGGGTATGGCTAAAGCATTTTGGTACGCACGTTAGTGACGTAATGATGTTGTCCACATTTCCCTGTCATCTAAGGATTTTCATCAGATGGGGAGTTTGGAATCAGATTCGTAGTTTCTCTAGCTGAGAGAAACCAGAAAGATGGGTGCGTTCCATCCTCAGGGAGACCCCCTGGACCTGGGTTACTTGCTCACAGAACTGGTTCTTCTCCTTTGGCACCACTGGACGCAGACAGATCCGTTTATTAATGTCTGCGCCTGGCACTCCAGTGTAAGTAGTATGCTCGCGGGTACCATTATGGTGCCTAGCAAAGCTGAACTGGGGAAAGAGAAGCCAGATGGCAGAGGATGACAAGGAAGAAGGGAGCGAGGAAGAGAACCCGATGACATTAAATGAAAGGAGTTTTAAGACCCTGACACCGCTCCCCATCTGCCCAGGCATCCCCCTGGCCCCTGCGCCTGGTGTCCCCCCCCGGCCTGCTCTGGGGGGCTGGTTTGCCAACACCTACCTCCTGGAGCTTTCCTGCTGGCGAAGGTCCGGGGGGAGGACAGTTTTGAGCCGTTTCCCTTTGTCACCCTCTGTGAAGATGAGGCTGGATTCCACACTTCCATTTGGTCTAAAGCAGATTACGTGACTGAAAACAGGTATGGCTTGGGGTAGAGAAATGGCTTGGGAGTTTCTCCAAGGAAAGATTAGATGCATTACCAAAAGAAGAAGAAGAAGAAGAAGAAAAACACGGAGTCAGATCATGTGTGATGCTGGCTCTTTCCAGAGCGTTCTGAAGAAGCGTGGCGGCAAGCTGGTGGGTTTGAGTGCCACGTGCTGACAGTCAACACCAAACGCCGCATGCCAGGCCAACCGACCTCTGTTACTAGCGCCAGGGTCTCAGAGGAGTCCCCTCTGCTGAGCTAGCCTGTTTCTTTGCTGGAAGTCAAGCTGGGGGACATCATGAGGCATGCATATTTCCGAGTGACTGGTTTTTAGTCGCAGGTAATGGGCCTGAGGGAAGACTGTTGAAATCCTTCATGAAGAGGAGATAATCCCTTGGACCATCCAATGCTTTTGGAGATGTGAGGAAACCCAGGTGTCTAAAGGGCCTGTGGCCAACTTGAGCCAGATCTGAGGCTGGAAACCAGGTTTGGGACCTTGGCCACTAAGAACACATTGAAAAATGTGGGAAAGAAACCTGGAAAATTGATGTCCAGAATGACGCGGGGCCATCTGATGTTCTAACACCATGCAAAAGTAGGAGGAAGGATGGCTGAGGAAGGGGTTAAAATGTGGTCTTGGCCCTAAAGTCCCCACCAAACTACTGTCCAGTGGTAGAGACTTAGTTGTCATATCAGTGGAGGTGAGAGAGGTTTTTGGACAGAGGCCTGCCCAAGACCTCGCAGAGGCCCTTTCCTGGAGGCCGCCGCTGGTGAAGGCACCTGACTCGCTGAAACTGCTCAGATCTAGCTGCCTTGACAGTTGGCTATTTTAACTTCAGCAAAAGGACAGATGGTTACTTCAGATGCCACCATCGGGTATATCTAGTCATTTCCACATTGACCTGCCTTTATTTTCCAGAAATGACTGCCGATTCGCAGGCGACCACTCCACCATCTTAGATGCTGGTACGGTTGCAAAGAGCCACACCGTATTTTTCAAAGCCATCAGAGTATGAAATGAACCTATGAATATGAAAAGGGGCTTCAAGCTTATTAGCTGATGATTAATTCCTATCTCGGGTTGAGAGGGAGGGATAGGATGTTGCCAGCACAGAGGGCCCAGGTTTAACTAGCTTCTGGTCAAGGACATGCACGGAAGCAGCAAGCGTGAGCTGGAACCTGCCCCTTGGTTGGTTAAAAGGGCATAAAACTCCTTCACCAGAACACACACCATGAAGACAGGATCCAGGATGACCAGGATGGGCTGCCTGAGTCCGTAGATGCTGCTCCAGACACCAAGACCAAAACGAAATGGGCCATGACATTATTTAAAAAACATGCCTTGAGCCAAAATGTCCTGGTTGGCTAGCTGGGTGTTTTGATGATTTCTTCTCTGAGAACTTTAGTATTACACAAGCTCCTATCATTTACCCCTTTATAGCATAAGAAATCTGAGTATTTAATTTTAAGGATGTCGCCTAATAGGATTTCTCTATCTTGCTTCCATCTACTTCCTATTTTCTCAAAGGCATCGTATGCTCCAGTTGGATTGAAATCCTTAGTCTTTACCATATGCAGAATATTCCAGGACCTTTTTTCCTCATTCTGCTTTGGGATATGTGATCGTAAGAGGTCAGCGTTAACAGTTTTGATCACCACCCCCATGCAAAGTAAGGTGTAGACACGTCCACCACTTAGACATGGACCATTTGCCACTCGGCTTCTCACCCCCAAAACCACCTTCTTGTTTCTACCACCCTCGATTCGTTCTTTTGTCTGTTCTTGGACTTCATAGGATGACGTCACATTACACGTATTCTTTTGCGTCTGGCCTCCTTTGAAAGACATGTTTGCGAGATTCAAGCACACTGTGTATCAAGACACTATGTATCAAGAGTTTGTTTCTTCTTATTGCTGAGTATGATTCCATTGCCTGGAATATGTTTATCCACATTCCGAACAAATCCACAATTGATCCCTTTTGTGTTCATGAACACTGGGATGACAGGACAAGGCTGCCGTGAACATTCTTGTACACATGGTTTGTTTTTGATGCATTTAAATTTCTCTCCAGTGAACGCCCAGGTAAAGACTCGCTGGGTTACAGAGTAAATGTGTGTTTAATTTGATAGGACACACGGTTCTTCGATGTGATGGAGCCATCTTACATGCCTACCAACAACAAGAGAGGTCCAGCAGCTCCGTACCCTCACCAACATTTGGTAATGCCAACCCTTTATACGGTCCACCATTCTAGTGGGTGAGAAGTGGTTCTCTCCTTTCTGTGTGACCATCTGCTCTTCATCCTTCAAGACCGCTCAGATAGCTCCCTTTCTGCGTGGCTCTCCGGCTTGTCTCTGCTCCCCACAGAACTGGTGTGGCCTTGGTGCTGAATTTGAACCAGCCGTGGACTATCTCCTTCCTTCACGGCCGTGAGCTCCCTGAGACAGAAGCTGTGCTTTCTGTCTCTGTCTCCCCCTTCCCCTGGTGCCTAGCAATGTGCCTGCCCCGTAGCAGAAGCCCAAATGAGCCTGATGAATGAATGAGGAGTAGAGACGGAGTGTGAGGCTGGTTTCTGATTTTGAAATCTTGGCCTTTCTGATTCTTCTAAAATGGGAATTTCAAGAGACATTGAGGTTAAACTGTATAAAGTGTTATCAATATATTGACTGATGGTGTCCAATACCATCTCCCCGTCCTCAAATTCCTCAGCAGATCACATTGGGCAGTAGCACCAAAATCTGTTTTGCTTGAATCCTCAGAGGGTAGAGGGAGAGAGTGAAGCCCAGGAGGTGCTATCCAGGGTGCACAGGGTGCTGCCTAGATTGTGCCTTTCATATGGACCCATTTTAATGAAGTCAACCTCCGTGCACACTGGAGACGGTGCTCGTCTTGCTAGGGGGTAGTGGTGGCTTCTGCTTCATCCTCATGGCGATCACTAGCCTTGATCGCCTGGGCCAGCTGGGTTCCTGGCTGGCTCTGTGTCCCCCATTCCCTGTCCCAGTGTGTTGTATATGAATTGGTCCAGATCTTCCCTACAGGACTCCAAGTTTCTCTATTTAGCCAGCTCTATTCACTCCTATGCATTTCTCAAGAAACCCCACTCAGGTTTCCCCAATCCAAGAGGATTCTGGAAATTCTAGTCCTTGCCCTGTGCCCAGTTCAGGACCCCGCTCACAGTGGAGGCCCAAATATTGGTGGATTACTTTTTAAGGTGATGAGGCTACGGGCGATGCCTCCACAGCCACAGTATAAGGAAGACAGGGTGTTCTATAGCTGAGGTGACCATGGGCACTGTGCTTGCTGCCGTTACCCTCCGACTGGCGGACGGGCGGGCTTTCGTACAGCAAGGCACAGAGGAGAAGGTGCCAAAATGCCTTCCCTGGCTGTGGCGCAGAGGAGGATTAACAGTGAGAGCCTTCCCCGCAGATTTTGCCGTATTTCTTAAAACATTCCAGTTCAAATCCCCAAATCCCCCGTGGAGGAGAAAAGTTCTGTTCCCGGTGATCTCCTGCTGTGTTGTCGCTGCGCACTCGGGCGCCCTCCCCCACATTCGCGTCCACCGTGTCCCAATGTGGCCGGCAAGATGGCTTGGTCAGTACACGCACAGATGCTTGTGGAGTTAGTATGAGCTATTTTAAGGTAAACTAGAAAGACAATGATTTAGATTAAAACAGAAGAACAAAGGTTGATGTAAAGAAAATCATGGACTGAATTATAGTACAGACAGTGTTCGGATATGGATAAAATAGTGGGAAACAGCGGGCTAGCCCAAAGCCCTGATCACAACGGAAGAAGGCTATGCAGTAATTTAAATCATCCGCTCTTGGCCTGTTGAGATTCCTGCTCAGCGGCGGGAGAGGAAGGGGTCTGCACACTTGCCTGTGGGGCTCAGCCATCTTTCAACCTGAAAAATTAGCACTGGTTGGCGCCTGCATTTGCAAATTATCCCTGCAGTGAATGGGCTGCAGTGAATGGGCTTTTCCTTACTTAGAGACATCATTCTCGAGGATGCTCCACAGACAGGGACACTGGGTCCACTCACTTCTGCCTGAACTCTTCCTGCCTTGTTTCCAGGGATTGGAAATCTTTCTCTCTCTTCCACCATGTTTGTTCCAGAACATTCTGTCCCTCTGTTCCGTGACACACTGATATTGCCCTCATCTGAAGCACCCGCTGTCCCTCCTGTCACAGGCGCCATGTCTCCTGAGCGCCTGAAGTGACAAGGGTGGCAGCTAACGTCTGCAGAGCCAGGGCTGTGTCCTCACACCTTCGTCGGAGACACCCACGTCCATTGTGATGTGGCCGAGGAGCCCCCAGCGTCTGGCACTTCACGCAGCACTTTACTCTGCCTTATCTCCTCAACGTTAGCTCCTCCCCATGGAGCCCACATGTCACTCACCCATGCTGCTCAGGGTAACCTGCAGGGATGAGGAGGGAACTCTCCCAACAGCTTCCTGACCCTCCGTGAGGCCTTGTTCTGCTGTGGAAATTCAAGTTTGGCTAGCAGGTCCTGCGCTGCCCCATCTGGATCCCTGGATACCCCTGCCACCACCCCCAGGTGTGTCCCCAAGGCCCTGCCAAGAGGGGCAGTGGCTTCCCGAGAGCCCTGCATGCGTGTGTCCATGGGCCTGGAGATTCACTGCCCTCCCACCCCCATCTTCACCCCCATCCAGCTGTCCCCCAGCGCCCCAGATTCCACGAGAGACAATGCACCTCCCCGCCCCTCCCCAGTCCATCTGATCTGGATAGCAACTGCCTGCCCCCCACACCAATAGGCCTAGGAAGTCTGTGTTCAGTTGGGAGACTCAGCAGCAGGCATGACACAGGCCACAGGGTGCATCCACATCTCCGTGGACGGGCTTGGAAAGATGTTCATGTCCTCAGCCTACAGGGGACTGGGCAAGCACATCTGAGTACTGCTCATGAGTCTGTCCCCAGAATGCCAGCCCGTGCAACCTCCTGCATAATCTCCCTTTCTAACAAATAAGAGGGGAAGGCGTGGCACCCTCTTACTTCCAGGCAGGATATGTGCTTTGGTTTCAAAGTGCTGGGCTTGTTCCTAAGCCAGGGGGGCAGTCAGTGCCACTAGCATGTCCCAGGGACACCCTCCCACACCCCTGAGTCTTAGGAGGAAGGCGTGCCATCCCTGCCGGCCCAGGGAATTTAAAAGTGCAGGTCATACAGCCCTAAACACCACAGTTTGTGTAGACTCAAGGACACTTGTTGTGGGGGGTGATGGGACCTGTACCCACGGTCCCTGGGCTTGCTTTCCTTCTCTTCCTGCGGTGTTCCCTTTGGCACTGCTATGGGTCTGTGTGGTAAGGACGATTTTGATGGGGCTGCTGCCAAGTGCAGACGCAAGAGCTGGATACACAGAAAGGTTGGTGCAGATGGGCTCTTAGCCTCGGAGGTTTGAAGCTGGGATTGGGGGGTCGCAGGGTGAGCTGCATGGGAGCGGCTCCCGGAAAATGAGAGGGGGTGGAGCAAAGATCTGAGACCAACAAAGACAGCACGTAGTGGCCGGAGTCCGCACCGACAGCCACATACCCCACTAGCAGGAGGAGGGCTGGTGCAGAGGGTTAGAGAGGGAGGGTTTCATCGTTGTCCCCTCCTTTGTGAGCAGAGGTGTGAGACTCACACCTCTACCCAGTGTACAACCGGACAGGGGCCTCCACTGCCCCGCTGTGGTGGGCCGCCTGGGTGGGAGTCCAGCATCAATTCTCCCCAAAGAGTGTGTACATTTTTTTTACTTTGTTTTTATCATTACACAGATAATCCACAAATAAATTTTTTCAATGTTAGCAACTTTATTGAGGTATAACTGATATACAACAAACCATAGGTATTTAAAGAGAGTAACATAAATACACACACACACACAGAGTCATCCTCACAATCGAAGCAGCCAGCACATCTGCTCCCCATAAAACTCTTCTCCAATCACTCCCTCCTGCCCACCATCTCACTTGCCCATCCCCCAACGAAGGACTGGCCACTGGTTGCTATGGATTTGCTCACGTTTCCTAGAATTTTACATAGGCTAAAAATCATACAGCATGTTCTCTGCTTGGCCTGGCTTCTTCACTCAGCAGATCTGAGATTTGTCCACGAGGCCCTGTGTCTTCTACACCCATTCTTTCTGTGGCTGAGCAATACCCCACCACATGAATGTGCCACAGTTGGCTTATTCGTTCCCCTGCTGATGGACATGTGGGTTGTTTCCTGGAAATACCCTTTCATTCTCTGGGGTAAATACCCAGAAGACCTAGATTATACTGCGTGTATTTAACTTTTTCGGGAAACTGTGAAACTGTTTTCTAAAGTGGTTGTACCACCTGACACTGCTACCAGCAGCGTATGAAGTCTCCAATTCCTCCAAAACCTTACCAACACCTGTTACGGTCAGTCATTTTAATTTTAGCCCTTTGGATAGGTGTGTAGGGGTATCTCACTGTGATTTTATTATTTTTTAATTTAAATTCAATTAGCCAACACATAGTACATCACTAGTTTCAGAGGTAGTGTTCAATGATGACCACTGGTTGTTACACGCAACTGATGAATCACTGATCACTGTGATTTTTAAAACTTATTTTAAAACGGTTATGGATACACAGGGAGTTGAAACATTATCACAAAGAGTTCCAGTATACCTTCACCCAGTTACCCCCAGTGGCATCATCTTACACGATGCTAGTGCAATAGCAAAGCCAGGAAGCTGACCTCGGTACAATGTGTGTGTGTAGCTCTGTGCACCGTCTCCCATTCTGGATTTGTGGAACCGCCACGGCAATGGAAACGCACAACTGTCCCATCACCACAAAGTTCTCCCTCCTGTCCCTTTTTGCAGTGACAACCACCTCCCCGCTACCCATCCCTAAATGCTGGCAACCACAAATCTGTTTTTCATCTCTAGAACTTTGTCATTTCAAGACTGTCATATACATGGTACCACATGTTTGTCTCTATATTCACACAGTACGTTGATGAGACGTTTTCTTTTTTTGCACTGGGCTCATCTGATTTTAGCATCAGGCTAATACTTGCCTCATAAAATTTGCTGGGAAGTGTTCTCACCTCTTCTGTTTTCTGGAATGGATTCTATAGAATTGGCGCTCATTTTTCTTTAAATATTCAGTGGAGCTGTCCAGTGAATCCATCTCACTGTGGAAATTTTTATATAGGATGCTTGAAATTATGAATCAATTTCCTTGATAGCGACAAGGCTATCCAGATGATCTATTTCCTACTGAGTGCCTTATGGTAGTTGGTCCTTTTCAGGGAATTCACCCACTTCATCTAAGTTGTCAAATTTATGTTTGTACAAGTGTTTATAGTATTCCCTCATCATTTTGACGTTTGCAGAATCAGTAAGGACATCCCGTCTCGTAATAATTGTCTTTTTTATTCTTAGTCTTGCTGGAGATATGTCCATTTTCTTAAATTTTTCAAATAACCAGCTTTCTGTTTTAATGATTTTTTTTCAATTTCTTTGATTTCTGCTCTTATCCTATTATTTACCTCCTTCTCTTTGCTTTGCTTTTATTTTTTTTCTGTTCTTTTTCTAGTTTCTTGAAGTAGAAGCTCAAGTTACTGATTTCAGAATTCCCTCACTTCTAACGTAAATATGGTGCTATAAATTTCCCTCTCAAGCGCTCTTTGAGCTGATACGTATTTTCATTCAAATTCAGTGCTATGTACCTTTAAAATTTCCCTGAGACTCCTTTGATCCATGGATTATTTAGAATTCTATTTTTTAGATATCAAATATTTGGAGAATTTCCTGTTACCTTTCCACTACAGATTTGTAGTTTGAGTCCGATGTGCTCAGATTACGCACTCCATACAATTTCAATGCTCTTAAATATACTGAAATTTGTTTTATGGCTCAGGATATGATCTCTCTTGGATAATGTTCCATGAATAAAGAAATGTGTATTTTGTCTTCAAATGGGGTTTTCTATAAATGTCAATTCATACTGATAGTTGATGGTGTTGTTGAACTTTTGTGCAACCTTTTTTTTTTTCTCTAGTTGTTTTATCAACTGTTGAGAGAAGGGTGTTGAAGTCTACAAATCTGACTGTAGACTGGTTCTTTTCTTCTTTCAGTTCTATCAATTTCTGCGTGTCATATTTTAGTTCTGTTGTTCAGTGCATACATATTTAGGATTGCTGTGTCTTCTCATCGAACTGACCCTTTAGTCATTATGTGATGTCTCTCTGTCTCTGGTAATTTTCTTTGCTCTGAAGTTTACTTCATCTGATTTTATATAGCCATTCCTTCTTTTTTTAGTTAATGTTTTTCTATTCCTTTACTTACAACATACTTGTATCATTATATTTGAAGTAACTTTACTATAGAAAGCAAATAGTTTGGTCATTCCCTTCCCCCTCCCCATCAATCTCTGTCTTACACTTGGTTTATTTAGATTATTTACATTTAATGGAATTATGGAAATGTTAGCACTGCCATTTTATTTTTTATTCACAGTTTGTTCTCCCCGTATTATGTTTTTTCTGTTTTTGTTTCCCTGCCTTCCTGGGGGTTACATGAGCCTTTTTTTTTTTTTGGTTAGAACTCTTTTTATTTGTCCATAGAGATTTTGAGTCTTTTCCAAAGTTTTTTAGTCATTGATCTAGAATTATTTATATAAAATATAAATATACATATATATATTAAGAGTCACAGGCATGTTACGTGCATCCCAAGTATATAACTTACCACAGTCTATTTGTGTTGACATTTTAGGAGTTCAGATGAAGTGTAGAAACTTACATCTCTTTTCATCCCTACCTTCCCCATTTATAAAATAATTGTCTTAAATATTTCTTCTACTTACAATAAGAACACATTACAAAGTGTTATCACTTTTGCTTCATAAGTTGGAAAACTCAGAAGGGAAGGAAAGTCCATATTTACCCATGTTTCTGGCTTTCCACTTCTTTCTTCCTTCCTCAGGGTCCCAGTTTTTTTTTCTGATTTCATTTCCCTCTTGTCTGAAGAGCTTCCTTTAACAATACTCTTTTACAGATCTTCTGGCCATAAATTCTCCAGTTTTCCTTCACCTGACACTGTCCTTAATTCCCCCTTTGTTCCCGAAGGTTACTTTTTGTTGGCTATAGGGTTGTGGGTGACAGTTCTTTTCTTTCAGCGCTTGGAAAATGTTGTGACACTTCTTTCTGGTCCCCGTGGTTTCTGATGAGAAAACACTATCATTTGATTCATTTTCCCTAGAGCTAATGTCCCATTTTTTTTTTTTTTTGAATGCTCTCAAGATTTTTGTCTTTAGTTTTCAGAAGTTGGACTATGACATGTCTTGACACAGATTTCTTTTTGGGGTCACTCAGCTCTTTGACCTTGTAGATTTGTATCTTTTCCCAATTTGGGGAAATTCCAGCCATCATTTCTTTAAATACTTTTTCACCCCACACCCTCTTTTCTTTTCTCCTTCTGGGACTCCAATGACCCAAATCTTTTATTACAGATCTTTTGTTGTAGCTTCGGATGTCTCTGAGATTCTCTTCATTTTGTTTTTCAGTTTATTTTCTCTCTCGTGTTTGGGTTGGGTAACTTCTATCATTCTACCTTCAAATTCACCAATTCTTGCGTATTTCCTCCCCAAGACTTTAGTTCAGTTATTGTATTGTTCATTTGTTTGTTCTTTATATCTCCTATTCTTTGCTGAATTTTTCAATTTTTTCATCATGTCTTCAATTGCTCATTGAAGTTTTTTTATGATGGCTGCTTTAAAAATCTGTGTCAGATAACTCTAATAGCTGTGTTATCTTGGTGTTGGCATCTGTTAACTGTGTTCTCATTCAGTTTATGATCTTCCTGGTTCTTGGATCTGGATCTTATTTAAACCTTATGTTTTACTTGCCCTCCTCTGACACCAATCCAGACGGGGGAGAAGGAGAGTACCTTGTTACTGCCAGGTGGGTGTGGGAATCCAGGTTGTCTGCTTGGCTTCCACTGTGTCCTGGGTGTGGAAGTGTTTCTCATTACAGCTGAGTGAGAGTGGACTTTCAGGCTCCGCACTGATACCACTCTGGATGGGAGATGGACAGGCACCTCATTACTGTTTTCCAAATGGCTTCTACTGACACTGGGTGGTGGTGGGGTCTTCCTACTGCTGAGTGGTGGTAGAAATCCTGACTGTCCACTACACTCGCTTGGCACCACCCCTACCCCTCTTGGGGAGGTGGAGGAACGCTATATTACCTCTAGGTGGTGGTGCAAGTCCAGGCTGCCTGTGGGATCTTGGCACAGTCTCAGCTTTCCCCTTGGCCTGATCTGAAACCACCAGGTGGCAGCAGGAGGGAAAGGAGGTGTTGGGACATCTTGTCACAGCCCCGTGAGGTAGGAGTCTGAACTCTGCCTTTGCTGGTAGGGGTAGGAGATCCCTTGTTTTTCCCTGTGGTATTCAGCTGGAGTAGAACAATCACTGTCTAAAATGTTTGTCTTGCTAGGTTGCCTCTTCCTAGACCTTTGGCTACGGAGACTAGGCTTTGCTTGGGGCTTTTTGGTCTGTACCTGTTCCAGGTTCTGGCTTCCCCAGCACCATGCTGGAGCTACATGAGGCCAAAACCCAGAGACTCTGGCCAGAACCTGGAGACTCTGGTCAAAACCCAGAGAAGTACCACTATGTCATTCCTCAGCTCCTGAGGTTCTTCTCCAATATGCCAGCTTCTTTCAGTTTTGTTTTTTGTTTGTTTATCTAAACATCCAGGATTTTATTGGTATTTAGTGGGAGGAACAAGACAAAAACAAAAGCAAAGCAAAGACAGCACATCTACTCCATTTTCCAGAGCAGAAGTCTCTTTCCTGTATCTTCTCCTTAAACACTTGACTTCCCCTTGTCAGACCCTCCCATTTTCTGATCCTTCCCCAGAGCTAATTATTTCTTGATTCCTGTGTTTCTTCACAGCCCCTCCCCCTCTGTATTTACCTACACACGCTCGTACCTATAGAAAAGTGTGGTTTTGCCTTCTATAAGCAGTCAAATGCTATATATATTGTTCTGCAATTTGCTTTGTCCGTTTATTTTATTTTATAAATGGGGCTCGGACTCATGACCCTGAGATCAAGACCTGAGCTGAGATCAAGAGTCAGATGCTTAACTGACTGAGCTGCCCAGGCTCCCCATGCTTTGCCCATTCAATACGTCTGCGTCTTAGGAATCACTCCACGTCACTACACAGGGACTGTCCTCATTTATTTTAGCTGCTGTTAAAAAGGGAAATGTTGGGGCGCCTGGGTGGCTCAGTTGGTTAAGCCACTGCCTTCGGCTCAGGTCATGATCCTGGAGTCCCGGGATCGAGTCCCGCATCGGGCTCTCTGCTCGGCGGGGAGTCTGCTTCTCCCTCTGACCCTCTTCCCTCTCGTGCTCTCTCTCATTCTCTCTCTCAAATAAATAAAATCTTAAAAAAAAAAAGGGAAATGTTTTCCATATTATGAATAAATGTAGTTTATTTAACTACTACTGAATAACCTCATGTTACATATAATCTTTTGCTATTATAAACAATGGTACTATTAACATCCTTATTCCTGGCAATTTGAGCACAACCCCAGACTGGGTGAAAATACTGACAAAGTATAGATCTGATGAGGAACTTAAATCCACAGAACTCTTAAAACTCAACGATACGAAGATATGTAGCTCAATTTAAAAACAGGCAAAGGATTTCAATTATCATTTCTCAAAAGGAGATAAATGAAAGTCTCTTATGTACACGGGAAGATGCTCCACAGCATCAGCCTTTAGGGAAATGCAAAACAAACCCACAATATACTACTTTATGCCCACTGGGGTGGCTGGGATGACAAAAAAAAATACAAGTGTTGACAAGGACGTGGAAAAATGAGAACCCTCACACTCTGACGATGGGAATGCAAAATGGTGCAGCCACGCTGGCAAAAGGTCTGGCAGTTCCTCAAAATGTTAAGAGTTACCCCGTGATCCGCAATTCTACTTGTATGTATACACTCAAATGAAATGAAAACCTGTGTCCACCAACATTTTTACACAAATACTCACAGTAGCATTTATTCATAATAGACAAAAAGTAGAAACGATCGATGTCCATCAACTGCTGAATGAATAAACAAAATCTGGTCTATCCATACAATGGAGTATCATTGGGGGAAACAAACAAAAAAAGGGATGAACGGCTGATTCACGCTACAGCACGGATGAATCTTGAAAACATGATGCTCAGGGAAAGAAGCCAGTATAGAAGGCCGTTTGTGGTACGATTTCATTTCTATAAAATGTCTGGAAGGGGGTCATTTGTAGAGACGGGAGGTAAACGAGTGGTTGCTCAGGCTGGGGGAGGGATGGGCTTAAGGAGAAATGGAGTGACCGTTTGTGGCTACGAGATCGCCTTTGGGGATGATGATAGATAACTCTACAGCTTGAATAAGGTGATGGTTGCATTACTCTGTAAATGTGTGGGGCAGAACGCGGACTTGGGACACTATAAACAGGTGAATTATATGGTACAGCGTGTGAAGTATTTCTCAATAAAGCTGTTAGAAAGACAACAACCCGGCAGTGGGCGTCCAGTGGCCTGTGGCTGTGGTTTGCCAAGCCCTGATCTAGACCGGTGACTCCACCGGCCCCACCTGGCAGGGGTTGCCAGGCCTGCTGTCTCACGGCAAGACCCACTGACCTGCCCGGGAGGCTTACGGAAACCTCTGCCCCTTCAATTCTTGGGGAGTGTTTGTGGTACAAACCAAATCGCACAACGCGCCGTGTTCTGGATTTCCTAATGTTTTCTCAGAAGAGCTATGTTTATCATTCTCTGTCCCCATAAGCCCCATATTTTGTAAGATCTTACCCACTTAGCAAATTTCATTCCCCTTTCCTCAAAGAACAGCATGGTTAGCTCCTTTGAGTTTCTGGCTGAAGGCCATTTTTTCCCGGAGGCCTTAGTCAAGATGGAAACTGCTCCTCCTGCCCCCTACCCAGTGCCCCTTGCCCTGCTCTACTTTCATAATTATACTTCTCACCCTGAGTAGCCTATACAACTTGTGAGTTACATTTATTGCTTATTTCTGGATCCCCTTACTTAGAAGTCGGTTCCACAAGAGGGGGTATTTTGTCTCATTCTTTGAGGTGCCCCAAGTACTAAGACATCGCAGAGAGCTCAGGAGAGATCTGTTCAGAAGTGAGTGACCGTTACCAAGTCCAAGTACTTGGCTTTCCTTTTTGTTTTTAGAAATCAGGTACTACAATGATCGCTACCATCTCTTGAGTATTCCAAATGTCCACGTTTCACAGATGGGAAAACTGAGCTCAGCATCAGAACCCAGCCCAGGTGACACGGCCAGGAAGGATGGGACCCGGGTGCGAATCCAGACAGTGGGCCTCTGGAGCCCATCCCTCGGCGCCTGCCAGCGTGGGGCTGACCCCTGCACGGCCTACATAAGGAAAAGGAGATAATTTTCTGTTGGGCATTCTGAAATACTGAAAATATCTTGTGACACCCCCTCATGGGACCTTGGTGAACCCCTAACGGGAATGGCCCGGCCAGTTTAGAAACATTCATGGACAGTGAGAGTCTGCGGCTCCAGAGAACGGGAACGAATATGCAGGTGCATTTCGATTTAGAGACCCGTAAACACATGATCTGTGTGCTCACACACTACACACTGCGGTTATCATCAGAGGTGCAAGCCTGGGAGGGGGACCGCCCTGGGATTGTGACAGAGTCTGCCATAGGGTTTCGTCTCCTGGAGACCCTTGTGGGGTTTATACTGGGAAAACACCCCTGCAAAGGCTGGGCCTCCAGGGGACAGAGACAAGCACAGAGCTCTCTTGATCCCGGACACCTTGCAATGTGCTCATCCTCTGTTTAGCTGCCTCCTGCTGACCTGGCTCTTCCCTAAGCCCCGGCACGGTGACGAGTCCCTCTTCCTGTCAGCCGGACGGGAGCAGGGTGCGGACGGAGGGCAGACAGATTGGCTGGTGGTGGATCTGGCAAAACCACCACCTCTCCGAGTGCAGATACGGGCACTGGAGGTGGTGATTACGATGACTTCATCTAACCAAGTGCTTCTGGCATAATCTTCTGACTTTCCAATCATCTCTGCTAACAGGCACCAGGATTCTCTGCAGCCTCATTGAGATTCCAGTGCGTTTCCAGTTTTAGCCCGAGCTGGATTCTGAGTCCCTCAAAGGCAACAGAAAATTCAGAAACCACATTTAGTGGTGACTGTTCTCGGCATGATGAAAGACAGCTGTGAGTAGAGGCTACTCAGGAGGTTACAAGAAGGGGACAGGGGAGGGGGAGAAGAGGGGAGAGGGTGGGGGGAAACAGGGCTCGACTCCCTGTGTTTTCAAGTCACGAGTTAGATTCACAAATATTTCCAAAACTTCATTAATAATTTAAAAAAAAATATGGTACTTTCCAGTACAATGAAATTCTACACGGAAGATGGGAGTGACCCAAGGTACAATTTCTTAGCATGTTGTTCCAAAACAACATGTTGACCACAGTCCTGTTTCAGGGCGGGGGTGGGGGGAGGGGGACTGAACCAGGGCAGTGGATTTTGGTTTGGATAGGGCTACTTTTACCTAAAAGCCTAGGTAGGGGTTGATGGTGAAGTCTTGGCATGGTTGGCGTGGGGCAGTGGCAGTGTGGACCTCTACGTCAGAGCAGGTGTGACGGCCTTCTACCACTGGTCCTCCTGTGTACGGCTGGGCGGCCAGGCTCCCACCAGAAGCCCCGTTTCTTGCTCGAGGTGCCCTGAGCTGATGGTGGTGGTGACCCCCGGAGTCTGCAGACAGCCTTCCCATCTACTTCTCACTTACGTCTCAGAACAGCTTCGTGTGATATTACAGAAAAAAGATAAATCGGAGAGCATCAGTGATCTTCCCAAGACCACACGGTTAGGTCACGGCCCACCCTCTTCGATTCATGTCTACGACCAGCGCCCAGGATACCCTGAAAGGACAGGCACTGGCGAGGGGAGCAGTCAGCCTGGATGTCCTGGTGCCATTTTCCCCTTCTGTTTGAAAAGATACTCTGCGTGGGTGGTGACAAATTCAGACCGTGCCAAAGTTGGAGGCAATCACTGTCACCAAGTTCTTGTCCATCATTCCAGAGCTGGTCTCTACACATCCTGACGTGTGTGTGTGCATATACACACACACGAGTGAGAGCACACTGCTTCTTGCCCCTGACGGCATAACCTGAGGCTTGCTCTGTGCCCAACAGATGTCTTTCAGCTCATACTTTCAAACAGCTGTGTAGGTTCCAGTGTGTGGACATGGCAGATTCCATTTCATGCCGCTGGTGGCCCGGGGACATCTGTGCTAGAGGTGGCTCTGGGCCTTGTCTCTAGGCTCACGTGGGGGGCGAGTGGGCACTGCTGAGGTGGATGACCAAGGGGGCCTCCCCTCACTGGGGTCCCCAGGACACTGTGTGGCCTCTCCAGCAGAGATGCCCCTGGAGACCTTCTGAGTGGCTTGTTTGGGTCTCTGGCTTCTGTCACACCTCATTTCTGGAGCAGCCAGTCCCCAGTCTTTTGGCCCTGAACGTTCTTAAAAAATGTTCCCTAAGGCAGAACATTCTAGAAAAATGTTCCCTAAGACAGAGAGGGGGCAGGAATCTCAGCTGCAGGCTCTGGGCCTCCATCAGCTGAATGTGATTTTCCTTTTGGGCTCCCTTCGGGGACCCCAGTGGGCCCTCCCCGCAAGTCATCAGGCCAATTATGCGGTCTGCTCGCTGGAGAACCCACAGAAATATCTCAGAACGCCTCAGAAATATGAATTTTCTATTACAATATTTGAACCTGGATCACATTCAACCCCATAATGTAGTGGTTTGCTCAATGACTGTAGAATATGGTCTTATCTGAGGAGAAGCAGGACATTTTAAGACCGCGGAGCCCAAAATTAACAGCTTGGAATTTTCATCCATGTTGACTGTTAATTGACTTAAGCCATTAGAGGGAAAGAAATTTTGGCAAATCCTGAAGCACTTGTACAAGCGAAGCCGTGGACACGATCAGACCATTTAACAAGAGGCATCTGGCGAACCAACCATTTTAGGAAAATGGGCTGTTTCATCAGAAGGTTTGCAAAAGCTTCCGTGCTTCCCAAACACAGCGCGTCTGAGAACGGTTCCGCCTCGAGACAGAACCAAACCCCTAAAACGCCACCATGAACGTCACAGGAGCTGGCAACCACCATCAAATTTCGGTTTTCTGGGGGAAACATGGTGAGGCCTTGTCACCAACCTCCAAAACTCTTCTCGCTTTGCCTTTTCTTGGTGCCGCGGGGACCTCAGCTCATCACGAGGTGGAGGTCACGGGGTCAAGGCCATCCCCCAACATGGTCAGCTCAAAGCCCACAGCGCGTCTCCAGCTCAGGCCCTCTGGCTTCTCTCTCCTGCGGGCGGATGTCCGGTGAGGTGAGGCGGCGGGGTTGACAGGGGTCCCCTAGCTGTGGGTCAGGGTCAGAGGCTGCCGCTGTGTGGGGGAGGGACCACAAGCCGGCAGGTGAGCCGGCAGGAAGGCTCCGGCTCTGAGTCCTCTTGGCCATGAGTGAACCCCAAATAACTTCCGTTGGGTGCGAGTAACAATGCTGACCTCCAGAGGTGCGGCCCGCCAGGCTAGGGCCATTTAGAAACAATTCATGATTTTTACGGAGTGGTTTTTTATTTTTGATCCCCCAAACACCTCATTTTGCAGAAAACACACTTCGGGCTTCCATCCATAGCTCACTGCGAACAAGGCCCCGCCTTGGCTGGCAAATCTTTTCTGGAACGACCCACTGTTTGTCTCATCCCGAAGCCAGCGCCACCGACTTTCTCCTGAGCCCCCCGGGCCTTCCCGGGGCTTGGCTGCTGGAGCCTCTGCGGCCCCGCGGGCTGGCCCCCTTCGGGCAGGTGCACCACCTGCGCTCAGAGCCCGGGCCCCAGGGCGGGGGGGGGCCCCCCCCCCCCCCCCCAGGTCCCCCGGTGCACGAAGCAGGGTTCTCCCGCCGCAAGTAGGTGAATAGTCTCAGGCTAACCTAAGCAAACGGAATTCATCGTCGGAACTAGAGCGCTTGCCCCGTTGACGGAACAGTTTGGAAACTGGCGCTTTGCCGAGGGCCGTGCCAGGGGCTCAAGCTCCCTAGGGGGGCCCAGGCCTCCATTATCCTGTGGATGGGGCTCTCCCTGAAGGAGAGGAGGACCCAGAGCCCCAGTTCCCTTCAGCGGCAGCCCCTGTGCCCCACTGCTGCTTCCGTGCCCCCCGATGCGCACTGTGGGCCGCCTGGGGCCGCGCTCTGCGGGACTCGGGGCGCAGGAGTCCCCAGCGGGGCGCGCTCCGCTCCTGCCCCTCCCCCGTCCCCAGTCCCGTCCTCAGGGGCCGACGAACCGCGCACTCAGGCCTCCTCCCGGGCTGGGACCCTCACCCACGTCGCTTTTCCTGCCTGGGGCAGTCCACCTACCTGTCAC
Organism: Callorhinus ursinus; assembly: GCF_003265705.2. Taxonomy (NCBI): domain Eukaryota; kingdom Metazoa; phylum Chordata; class Mammalia; order Carnivora; family Otariidae; genus Callorhinus; species Callorhinus ursinus. The sequence goes on from NW_027397132.1 coordinate 3,137,500, forward strand.
CCAGTACGGCAGGGGGGGTTCTGTTCCTGGTGACGAATGCCGCGTTCAGAAAGGCCGTCCACGAACTTCCCAACGAGCAGCACAGCCTTCACGAGGAAGCTCCGCGCGGCCCAGGCCGAGGGAACGCGCACGTTTTCCCCGTGGTCAGGAGGACAGCGTGCGCGCACACGGAGCCTCCTGTGCGCCTGCGCAGTGCTGCGTGGGTGTCTCGCTGCCGCCAGGCTCCGATCTGCGCGGAGAGGCACTGGCTTCTTCAAGGCTCTGCGCCCCAGGCTCTCCGGGAAAGCAGACCGCCTCCCGGGAGGCAGTGCTGTGGCTCAGGACCCTGGCCCTGCGACCCCCAGCCACCTAGCTTTGAAGCCCGATCTGCTTGCCAGCTGGCTTCCCTGGGGGCAGGTGTCTGCATCTCTCTGGGCGTTTCCTCACCCACAAACCGGGAGCCCTGACTGCCTGCCGCCCAGGGCCTAGTGGAGTCCCGTGGATTGACACAGGCCAAGAACACAGAAGGCCGCCTGGCAAACGGTGCGGTTCAGTAACCGTCCTCTGTCTTTGACACGCAGGAGCACTGTCTGACATCCTGGGGATGGTGGGAAATGCGCAGTTTTCAGTGTCGTACTTATGGACGCTGGAAGGTAGACGGTCGATGGAGACAGGGGAAAAGAGAAAAACGAAAACGTTCTTACCTCTGGCTCGTTGATGGCAGTGCCGGCTTCTGGAGCAAGAGGGCAGTTTTGGAACTACAGGCCCCGGTGCTCGCTGCAGCCGGCAATCCTGCCTCTCCCCAGGGCCGGCCTGCCTTGCCTGCACATGGGAATCACCTGGGTAGCTTTCAAAAAAGCAGTGGATGCCTGTCCCAGCCCCCAGAGATCCTGTCTTCGTTGGTTCGGGCGTGGCCGCAGCACTGGGATCTGTACGCACTCCCAGTGATCCTGAAATGCACCGCGCACGGGGGAGAGTCACCTATGATGCACGTGGGGATCCGGAGAGGGACGCCTCTCCTGGGGGCTCAGGAGGGAGGCCTTGCTCCGGCCTACATTCCCGCCAACCAAGGCTGAGTCTGGTAAGGAGCAGCGGAGCCTTTGGGGCACGGCCAGGTGGTCGGGCTACATGGCCAGGTGCCCCCCCCCCCCCCGCGTGCGTCTCCCCGGCAGAAGCGTAAATCCCTCTGACCTCCGCCCTGCTGTGTGTGCGCCCCTGCATCTCCCCGGGAGCGGGGTCTGGGACAGCTGTGTGTGTGGTTGAGGCCCGCACTGGGGTTCATCTTTACAGCCCTAGAATTCACGAGTCATTTCATCAATAGTTGAAGAAAACCACAAGTGAATAAGGAACAAAATGATGTTTTTATTAAAAATCGTACCCATAGCACCTCTCTTTCTACAAGTTTTTTTTTTTTTTTTTTTTTTTTTTTTTTTAATGAGATCTGGTTTTCTGCACAATTCCAGAAAACGTTGTTGGGAAAACTTGAGGATTGACCTAAGCTCTCGATAACCCAGAAGGTGCCGTGGAGGGGAGACGAGGCGTGCCTCCGCAGACTAGCTCAGCTCACAGAGGGCTACAGTGTTTCTGCCTTCCCGACCCCCGGTCCATGCTACAGGGATGCTGCATTAAGGACAGACAGCCAGATTGGGATCTGTGGATGGATTGCTCATTGGGAGAACAACTACACTGTGTGCCAAGAATTCGTAAAAACTAGAAACCATGCTACGATCCATTACGCAAACACCATGCTTCAGTCCAGTCGTGATCAAGTACAAGCCCAGCATCAAAAGAAGTTTACAGAGCATGCGCGACCCTTCCTCCTGGCGGCGTGGACGTTTACCCTGGCCGTGGGCCTCATCCCTCGCTCGCGGGGGCATGGGTCCCCACCTTGCCCTAGGCCACACTGTCATCTGCTACGACATTTCATTGAGTACTCCTTAAAAGCTTGGCTGTAAGAGCATTGGAGGGGAAGGCTGTGGGAGGAGGGGCTCGGTGTGGGCCGATTTAGCCAGGAGGGGGTACACAAGGCCATGCTGATGTGCTTCACGCCCGCTGGGTGCGGGGACTGCCTGCAGCTGCGCCCGCCGCTCACCTGTCTGGGCAAGTTGTGCTCCGGTGCCCGGCGGAGAGGGGCAGCCCCGTGCATGCCCAGCCCTGCGGCTCCGACAGACAGCCCAGCCCCTCGTGGCCACTTCGCTGCTTTACCCCCACCTGTCAGCTCCATCTCCAGTGACCCACCTGAGGGCGAGCCCGGGGGCGCCCAGCGGCCGGCCGGGGAGCGCCCGCATGACGTCACTCTGGAAGACGGCAAGAAGCGGACGTCTCATCTTGTCTTGGTTAAATGTTGCTCGTTCATGTGAGATAGTTTGTTTTTCCTCCGTAAAGGTGAGAGGCCGGGAAGTGACGCTCGTCCCCGCGCTACTGCTGGGGGTGGGGGGGAGCAGATACCGGACTGCGAACACCCTCTCTTCCTCTGGGTGCAGCCTCTCCCCAGGGACCGGCTAACAGCGGGTCCACCTCCAGCGCAGGCTCAGCAGTTCCACACAGGGCAAGTTCAGGGAGGGGAGAGAAAGCACAGGGAAGGGAATGAGCCTTGGAAAAGGGTGTCACGTCGCGGCAGAAACCCCCAAGGCAAAGAACACACCTCAAACCAGATGGTCCTCGTTCCAACACGTTCTAACACTTTCCCCTGTTATTTAAAGCAAAGTCCATATGGCTTAGAGAGTGAAGTGCACGGAAGGCAGGGTTTGTCCGATTTCTCTGCTGGCGCCTGTCTTCCAGGAAGTTCCGCTTGCGTCTCGGGGCCGAGAGCAATGAGCAGAGGGGCTCCGGACCCGAGGGGCGTCCTGTCCCGTGAACTCTGGTGGGTGATTCTCATGCACAAGTGGCTTTGGGCAGAGCGTCTAGGATTTTTGGTTTAGAATATTTCTGCCTCCACTCAGAAAAAGGCAGCAGGAAGGAGAGAAGAAAGGGAAGGAGAGAGAAAGGAACCTTCCCTCTAGTTTTGGAAACACTGAAAAGGGGCTTTTCACCCAACACAAAACTCTCCTCGGTCTCCTGGGGCCACAGGAAACCTCTCTGAAAGCAGAGGGCCCCATGGAGGTGTAGAAGGAAGACAGCAGAGTAGTCACCGCACGCTCTCCGTGTGACCCGGAGACGGGCTCCCCCACCCTCAGGGCACCGCAGGTCATCTGGGAGGCCAGCACGTGCCTCACTCCCCTGGGCCTTGGGGGTGTCAGCAGGATGCTGGGCACTGTCACGGCCACACTCCTCTGGCGAGGTGGGGACACTGGGCCCTCCCTGAGCTCTGGGCGCAGTCTGGCCGGCCCCAGCAGCACACCGTGTATACCTGGACCTAGGCTCTGGCCTGGAGGGTCAGCCCTGCTCCTCAGCCACATCGGACCCCTCTTGCAAGAATAATGTGATGGCTGGAACCACAGCTACAGTTTGGACTCTCGAATTTTCAACGTAGTTCATGCTATTTTCATGTGGCTAAAAAACTAAAATGAAACAATAGCAAAGGGGAAAAAAAAAGTTTCCAGAAAACCCTTTAAGGCTAGAAGCTGGGCTGGGGTCGGGGTGGGGGACGCAGCGGCACTGGTGGGCAAGGCAGTGGGCAGCAGGTGGAGCAAGGAGACCAGGGGGCCATGCTCAGAGGAAGGCCGGCGCCCACCTGTGCAGGAGGCCTGGCGAGGAGGCGGCAATTCGGGCCTCGTTTGCTCAGAGCTGTTTTGCTTTATTTGGAGACACTGACGCTTTTCGTCTCTCATGTACAAAGCTAAACAATTAATAAAAAGGCACCTGGAGACAGCAGAGACTCATTCATTTCATGTGACATATTTTAAAAAAAGATAAAAAGATTTAAAAAATACTCTGGTTAACAATGCACACCTCTTACACAACAAGCAATTCTGCAAGCGCCGTCTGGTTCTGTCTGGGTTAGCGGGGTTGGCCGTGTGCTGTGCTCTCGGGAAGGAGCTAGCTTGCTGAGTGAGGGCCGGCGTGGGGCTTCCAGCCCCGGGGTGGTTTCCTGCTCTGCACTGTAGGGTTTAAGGACAGAAAGGAAGAAAAAGGCCCAGATATTTCACCACAGGGGTCACACGGTGCAACCAAGGGGGTCATCACCGGGTCAGACGACCCCACCTTGTAATCTCTTGCCCCCTTGCCAGGAACCTGGAAGCTGATTCCTTGCCTAGAAACTGCAGAGGGAGAGTATTTCAGAGGTGGATGCAGTCAGGTGGAAAAGCGCAGAGCCCAGGGTGGACTTCGCTCTGCAGGCCGGGAGGCGGCCAGAGCCCAGCCGGGCGGTGTCACCGATGGAGAGCCCGGCGCACAGCTGGTTCTCCAGAGGCACAGGAGGTAGAGAAGAGGAAGGAGCGGTCTGGACACAGGATCCCTCGATCCCTGCTCTTCCTCCCCCGCAGCCTCCCTAGTTGGGCGTCGGGATGGAGAGACCTGGGGCCGGGGGGTTGGTGGGGGGGGTCTGAGGCCTTCCCGCCATTGCACCACTGAAATATACCTTCTCGTAAAAAGAAAAGAAAACAAAGAAACCCGCTTCCTGCAGCGATGTTACAAAAAGCCGTTAAAAAAACCTTCCTAATTGAAATCTAGTGTCCACAAGTAGGTAAAATCATCACTTATCAGAATTCTCTTTAAACAAAAGCTTGAGCTCAGTTATCGGAGTTGATTGTCTTAACAAAAGGAGGCTGGGAGGTCCACCGAGGCCCCGTTGGGGCCGTCACACGAAGGAGGAGAAGCCGGTGAGCGGAGTCCGGGCGCCAGGGCCCGCGGGTGCGAACACGGCGCTCTGCGTGGTGACCACGGTGTGCAGGTGCGGCCCTGCCTCGCCGCCCGCCACCGCCTCGTACCTGTGTGGGGCGCGCCCGCCTGGGGCCCGCCGCTTCCACGAGTTGTAGTAGGTGGGGTCGCTCATGTAGTGGTTGACGAAGGAGTGCTGGGGGGGCGCGTCCTCGGACTCAGAGTCGGTGCCCTGGGGGGACAGTGAGGTGTGAGCAAGCACACGGAGGGGGAGCACAGCTGGGGGGGTGGGCATGGGGGAGGGGATGGGGTGGCCTAGAGGGAGGGGGAGGACAGCCCTGGGGGGACCGGTGGCCACGGGGGAGGGCAGTCACTGGGGAGCGTGGGGGGCAGCCACGGGGGAGGGCGGGGGGCGGCGAGGGGGGGGGGGGGGGGCAGCCAGGGGGGAGGGCAGCCACGGGGGAGCGTGGCGGGGACGTGGCCACAGGCAGCAGGGCTGAGCTGGAAGCAGGGAGCTGCCAGGACGCAGGAGTAGCATTCACGACCCAAAGTGGGAAGGTCTGTGTCCGTCCCCGCCCTCTTCCCCTTCCTCCCCCCACTCCCACCCTCCACACGAGGTGCGCCCTCCCCAGCCTGACCGCCGCCCCGCAGACGCCCGGCTGAGCTCAGCAGCTCCGCTGTGTTCACGCGGGACAATGTGCTGTCGCAGCTGCTCCTAACCCCTCCGTGTGTCTGAGCCTGTCCCAGGAGGGGTCCACACTGCACTTCGGCCCCAGGACAGGTCTCCATATCCTCCAGGGGGTGCTCTGTGTCCTCACGTGGCAGAAGGCCCATATGGTGGGGCCCAGTGGGCTTGCCTGAGCCTGCGGTGTAGGCTGGCCAGACCAGAGGGAGTGGGCCCTGAGCACACGTGGAGGCGAGGAAGGGGCATCCTCCATGGGATACAAAGTCCACGTGCTGTCACCTCCATGCACACCTCTGTGGGAGGCTGCCGGGGATCGAGGCCCGAGTGAGCCATGAGGTCTAACGGAGCCACCCAGCCCTGGCTCCCCAGGCCCTAGAGAGACCTGGCCCCTCGCCGAGCGGTACACAAGAACCCGCCCTGTTGACGCGTGAAGGCCAGTCCGAGAGGGTTTCTCTCCTTTTTTTTTTTTTTTATCACATAAATCCGCAGTTTCCATTAAGAACATTTAGTCCATGGCGTTTCTGTGTTCATATTCTTGAAGCAAAACTGTTTCCTGGTTTCCAGGGATCGATTTTAAATCACTGGAAGCACTGCTAGCAGGGACAGTGGGTGAGGCCGTTTTCCCAAGACAGTGGAGGCCCCCCTTCCCCTGCCCCAGAGGTGCTCTGTGGCCCTGGGAGCTTCCTGCACCCCGGGGAGCTCTGCCACCTGCTGGGGTGCAGCCCGCAGGCTCTGCTGCCAGGCCCCACACCCTGAAAACACAGTGGGCTCCTCCCCGTGCCACGGGGGACCTAGCAGAGGCCACGGACACCTCAAATATGCCAAAAACGGTTCCACAGACGTGTGCCTGCCAGCCTTTCAAGTTCAAGGGGTGGGGTGGGTGGGACGGGAGACTGTGGCTGGGTAAAGCCTCTCCCATTCCCGATGCCCTGGCTGGGCTCTGTCCCTGCCGCTCTGCACGCCTCCTCTCTGGGCCCTGCCTGAGCTCTGCCCTTTTTCCTCTCCCTAGAGGGTGTCAGGAGGCCCCCGAAGGCTGTCTCAGAATCACCAGGGAAGTTTTGGGAGAGCACAGATCACTGGGTGTGGTTCCTGCTGTCTTGATGGCGAGGGTCTGGGGCAGGGGCCGGGAATGTGCATTTCTTAGAAGCTCTGGGGGGATTTTGATCAGTGGCCAGGCCAGAGTGAGGGCAGGGAAGGTGGGGAGAGCCGACTGCTGGCCCCCATTCTACGTGCCGTGTGTATAGAGACTCATGAAAGCCAGAGAGTGTCCCTTGGTGCTCTGAGCCACTCTCCCTCATCTGATGGGGAGGGCATAGCCCACGTCACCCCCACGCAGGAAGCTCGATACGGGGACTCATGCTGTCCTCCACCCGGGGAGCTGGCGCTGTGTCCTGTAAGCCTATGAAAGTGGGCAGAAGTCCCTTGTGGACATCGAGGGGAGCCGGAGCCTCCTGGGATTTTCCAGATGCAGACTGAGAATCTGGCTCTCACTCGAATATTTACAGGAAAGTAACAGTAAGTCACAGATTTGGGACTTCTCAGGACGTGAAATGTAAACTGTTTATGTTATGGAGCAATCAGCGGCTGGCGGCTGAATGCATCTGTGGTTCTTCTGCTTTTTATGGAGTCAGAGCTCATGCAAATGCAGGTCTGATGAAGGTCCCTTCCTGACACATCCCAGGATGCGGAGAGCGTCCAGCCCCTCCATAATCGGACAGTGATGATGGCAAGAGAGCCAAGAGGCGCTGCTTTTTAGCAGACGGTGCTACATGCAGAGTGACCCCCTGCACAGTCTCTGACACCACACAGCGGCCTGTGAGCTGCAGAGTTTTCTATTTTAGGGGTGAAGAGAGAGGCTCAGAGAGCCGGCAAGCTGCCCAGTGTCCCAGGCGGGGTGGGAGCCACGCCCGGGCCTTGCAGCCCCGAGGCTCCCACTGCCTCGTCTTTGTGTTGGCTGAGCCGACTCACAACCCCCAACCCGTCATTCCCAGACCCACCGAGCTCTGAAAACCAAAAGCTGTTTTTGTAACTCATCTGGTGGCAAAGCCTGACCCGCGTTGGGCTAATTTGGCAGCTAACCCCGAGCTGAACTGATGTGAAACTATTTAGCGTGAATAGTGCTCGGTTTTGCTGCAGAAATGCTAATGTAGTTTGGTCGGAGATTGCTGCCCCGACCCTGCTGGGGACGTGACCTAATGGTCAACGTATTCCCATAGCCGAAAAACGCTGAGTTCTTCAATGGACCTGGCCTTGGGAGTTGCAGATAAGAGATGGGGCACCTGTAATTCCGGCAGCTAAAGTTTATTTCTTCCTCTGTTTTCCAGTGGCCTCGAGGGGCTTAGGAGGCAAAGCTCTGTGTTCACTGAGTCCAGCAGGAACGAGGGCAAAGGTCACCTGAAGGATCAGGGGGAGTCTATGTTATTGGCCCCTGAGCTGGGTTTGTCCCTTCTTCACACACCCATCTTGGATCTAAGATCTGCAAGCTCAGGAGCAAAGAGTTCCCATGGAAATGCGTGGGGGGCAGCCGCCTCTCGAGAAAGGCACAGAACACTCAGGATGATGACAGCAGGTCCCACACCAGCTGGGGTCAGGGGTCATGGTTATGTGAAGACTGAACGTAAGATTCAAGATTTTCAGCCTCCTCACACCGTACCCTCTGGTGCTCAGAGGCCGCGCCGCGCACCGCCCATCCCAACCACGAAGGATACGTGTGAGCAAAAGTGTGCGAAGGAGCAACTGGAGTCAATCTCCTTGCTTTGTGTCCGAAAGGACCGAGACCCACACAAGCACGCGACCTTCCCCAGGTCATACTGGTCAGGGAGAGAGCCGGGCCTGCCCCAGCGCTGGTATCACAGCCAAAGGTGGCAGAAATAAAGCCTCTTTAGAAATACGTCGGGACACCTTCCAGGCCAGCTGCCTAAAGGGTCAGGTCTCTGATCAGGGGAAACGGCCACATGCAGGCGTCCGCTTCGGCAGACCTGCCCGGGGCCTGCGTCTCCCTGGTCTTGCGACCCCTGCCCACCCCTCCTCCTGCAGCTGTTGGGTCATGGAGAAGCTGGGCTCACAGTCACCAGGTGGCAGCCGGGGGAGGGGGGGGCTGTCTGGTCGAGAAGGGACTCCCGCGTTCTTGCAGGAGGCAGTCTTTCCACGGGCACATCCAGCCCGGCTTAGAGGATGGATGCATCCCGTGGCCCACACCCGTATGCCTGTTTACGTGGTGAACGATCCAGTCTCACTGGAGATGGCTCAGAAGCTACATCATATGTTTTCTCAACCACAGCCCTCAAAGTCCTACGGAATGGAGACAGGGTCTGTGACAGACGTGGGTGTTGAGAAGAGGGCCCGGCAGGAGACAGCTGGACGGTTGCCTGGCTCACAGTGACGTCCCAATGTGCATGCCTGGGCTTTGACCTTCCCAAATGAACTTCAGGAAGTGATCCTTCTCTACCTGTCCTTGTCCGTGGGCTGAATGGCCTGTCTGTCCCTCATTAAACAGTGACTGGCTAATCAGAATCCTCCCTGGGACTCTCTGCACTGCATGCGGGAGAGCAGATTTTTTACGGGGCAAAGCCGGGCGGCCGGTTGTGTGTCCTGAGTGGGCAGGGCCCAGAGACCCAGCCAAGAGCACCTGTGAGGGGAGAAGACCATCCTGCAGGAAGGCAGGAGAGACAGGAGCATAAGAGTGGAGGGTCCCAAAAAAAAAAAAAAAAAAGAGTGGAGGGTCCCATGACACGTCAGCCTGGCCTCCTGGCTCATGCTAAGCCCTCGACATGATCTCCACGAGAGAGCACTGAATCAAAATGCCATCCTTCCTCCTGCTGCCTGCTCTGTTTACTGTTTATGTGACATTATTATTTTTTAATGGGGATGTATTTTAGTGAGTTAGAATTACTGACAAAAAGGCAATGCTGCAGGGTCCTTTCTTTTTTAAGTTTCCTGTGTGATACGAAGTAGCGATGTGTGTTGGTTTCCCAGGAAACCAGAGAAGGACAGCAGGTGATTGGACGTGGTGGCAGTTTCTAAAGGTGCACAGATGCCTGGCGAGCAGCTAATAGAGATAATCTCAACACTTTCAGTATTATATTTGCAAGATGAAAGAGTCAAATATTAACAGGGAATTAATTAGATATGAGGTCTAAGTTGGTTGGAGCAGGAGAGATCTTGAAAACTACTTATTTGGATTTTGAAAACAGTTTTTATCAGGAGATTCGAATAGTACTCCTGATATGCAGTTGTGTGAAAACCCAGTGACAGACCCTCTTATTCTGAACCGGAGAAAGAGAAAGAGCCGCTGCAGGGGTTGTGCAACACCAGCGGCCCGACTCAGAGTGGCTCCGATCAGGCAGGTTCTGGGGCTCCTGTGAACCCATTCGCAGAATTTCCACTTTAAGCAATATTCCTGAAAACGGTTAAAAAAAAAATACCTTGGGGAGAAAGGGACAGCATCGCTAGCTTCTTAGTGAAATAAGAGCTTTGCAGAAGAGTACTTCCAGCCAAGACCTTGTAGGGTTTCGGGCTCCTTATTTCCCGGGGCTCTGCAGAGGAAGGTGGGCAGGAGGGGAGGGCATCAAACCCTTGATGAAGCCCAGGGCCCAGAACATGCCTTACTCTTCACCCCTGACATCTCAGCGTGCAGTCTATTTAAACCTAGAAGCTGCCTCCGGTAGAGAGGATTAGTGTCTGGAATCTAAATCCAGTCCTATTTGAGATAGGTGCCCCTGGTGTACTGTGCTGCTGCCCACTCCTGGGTCGTTCTCTCTGGGACGGCTTTGTCTACAGTTCCATACTTTAACTCTGTTTCTGTGAATTTGGGGTTCAGGGGCTAGGCCAGAAGTCATCATTGCCAGATTTAGGGAGCCCATGCTTCTCCCCTCTGAATATCAGAACCATTAATTACGAATGGACAAGGTGTTTCCAGAATGGCTGGTGAGGAGCCAGCAGATTCTCTTCCCGGTGGGACAATGATTTAACTGGGGAAAGTTATTTTATAAACAGGCATTTAAAGTCTCTGGAAATAGTGGCAAGGACATATAGCAAATGGAGAAAGATTTATTCCACAAAAATCTAAATTTCACTAAGAACTGCAAGAGTCAGAGGCACTTGAACTGTGACCTGCATCAAACCCCCAACCCCAATCCCCAGCTCAGCATGACGGAAGCTCTTTCCCAGGCAGGTATGGCCAAGAGAACCGGGTTCCCTTCCTCACCCTGTCTTCACCTGTAGGCTGGATGGTCTATACCACTTGAGAATCCTGAACCCCCATTGCCCCTGCCTCGGCTAGCTTGTAGGGAAGACGTTTGACATGGGGAGGGGCTGGCTCAGAAGCCCAGGGACTACCATCTCCACCCAGTGCCCTACTTGTGCAGTTGGTGTGTCACTATGGGAGAAGGGGGCCACCGTCCCCACCCCCAGCTTTGGTGCTGTGACACAGAAGTCCCACACAGGGTGGAAAGACCGTCCATTAGAACAGAGAGCTCCAGAGTTCTCCTAAGGGGAATGGCTTTGTTGGGAACAGAGCATGCCTAAGGGCATTGCTGAAAACAGCGGAGTCCTTTGGGGTGAGAAATTATGAGGAAGCTGGTAGTCCCATGATTGTAACAAGTGAAGCAATCAACCCGCCAGAAGTTTAACAGAAAGAACTGGGGAAAAAGAGACAGCTCAGGAGAACTCTCTTGGGAGCAGAGCAAAATTCAGATTGACAACATCTTGCCCCTCAAAAGGGCTGCACTTTAATTGGATCAAGCTATGGAGTAATGTAGAGCCCTGGGCACTGTGAAAAATAATAGAGCCAGCCAGTGGTGGAGGTTAAGAGCTGGGTGTGATACCAACAGCGACAGACCATCCAGAATCTTAATGGGAGTGAGAAAAAGAGACAAAGAAAGCCTCGCTGGGACTATCGTCATCCCTGGTATTCAGGGGGCCCGAATGCATCCCCAAGGCTGTACCTCTCAGGAATGGCATCAGAGTCCACACTGTGGAGGAACCAGATTTCCACTGAACTACTCCAGCCAAGTCACTAAATAAGAAATAAGCAAATAAGCAAACAACAAGAATAATCCTTAGGGTGGGGGATATCAGTATTCAGAGTCGGCACAATATATTAACTAAAATGATCTATTAAAAAAAAAAAAAAAACCAGGACAGTGTGTGCCATCCATGGGGCAAAAATCAGGCAGCCTCTGAGGAGGCCCAAATGTTGGCAGACAAAGACTCTTGAAGCAGCTATTATGATATATTCACAGAACGAAAGGAAGCTATGTTTAAAGAATGAAAGTAAGATGACAATATTGCACCAAGCAGAGAAACTCAATAGAGATAGAAATTACTTGAAAAGAACCAAATGAAAAGTTTTGGCATTGAAAAATATAATAGCCAAAATGAACAAATCATCAGAAGGGCCCCATGGTACGCTGGGTCTGGCAGAGGAAAGAATCAAGGCACGTGGAGATATCGACAGAGGTTATGCAATCTGAAACACAGAGAAAAAAGAATGAACACATACAAGAAAGAACAACAACAGAAGAAGAGAGAATCTGATAAAGGTACAGAGCACTGGGACGTGAGGCCCTCATGACAGCACTGGGTTGAGAGGAGAAAGAAAGAGGCAGAAAAAACAGGTAAAGAAATGACTTAAAACTTTCCAGATTTGATCAAAAGCATTAATCCACACATCCAAAAAGCTCCATAAACACCCAGTAAGATAAACTGAACCAAGTCCACACCCAGACACCTCACAGTCAAAAACACAAAGACAGAAACTCTTGAAATCATGGACAAGGGAACTCACATAATATTAAGAGTGAGCTTCTAATCAGAAAAAACTGGGGGACAGGAGGCAACGGGGCAACGTAGTCAAAGTGTTGAATAAAAACTGCCAACCAAGAATCGTCTGTTCAGCAGAACTACTTTCGAAAATGAAGGTGAAATAAAGACATTCTGAGATAAACAGAAACAGGAAAATTCTTTGCTAGCCAACCTGCCTTACAAGAGATACCAAAGGAAGACCGACAGGTTGAAAGCAAACGATACAGACAGAAATTCAAATTCACATGAAAAGGCAGAATGTATCAACAAAAGTGATCACACATGAGTAGTTATAAGAGTATGATTGCATATGTCTTCCCCTTTCTTCTCTTATCTGGGTTAAAAAGCAATTTCATAAAACAATATGTGTATGATTGTATTGTTGGACCTATAATGTATAGAAATGTAACATATTTAACAATAACAGCACAAAGGAGAAGGTGAAGAAATGGCACCCAATGGTGACTCGAATCCACAAGAAGAAATGAAGAGGACCAGAAAAAGTACATAAGCAGGCTATCATGGTAAACTCCAGAAATATACTTGCTCTCCTTTCCTCCCTTGACTTCCTTTAAAGACATATACTGTAAAGTAGTAACTATAAAAAATGTATTCTTGAGTTTGTAACGGTATGGATATACAGGCATAATACGTATAGTAATAATGCAGAAAGGGGAGAAGGCCATAGAGCTGTATAGGAATAAAGTTCTACATGTCACCGAGATTTAGTATAAATCTTTTTTTTAAAGATTTATTCATTTGTGTGTGTGGGAGAGAGAGAGAGAGCGAGCACATGAGCTGGAGAATTGGGGGGGGGGCAGAGGGAAAGAATCTCAAGCAGACAGACTCCCTGCTGAGCACAGAGCCTGATGTGGACCTCAATCCCATGACCCTGAGATCATGACCTAAGCTGAAATCAAGAGTTGGATGCTTAACCAACTGAGCCACCCAGGCACCCCTAGTATAAATCTTAAGTAAATGTTGATACTAGCGCAACGACTAACAAAAATAACTGAAAAAAACAGAGTAGAAGCAAAAATAAGCAAATTAAGATGGTACACTAGAAAATTTTCACTTAAAAAAGAAGGGAGTAAGTGGGAGAAAAAGAGGAATAAAGATATGAGACATACAAAAGACAAATATCAAAACGGTAGATGTAAATTTTACCTTAGCAGTAATTACATTAAATGTGAATGGATTAAACAATCTAGTCAAAAGGCAGAGATCGGCAGAACAAAACTGATAAGCACCCAGCTACACGCTATCTGTAAGAGATACATTTTAGATTAAAAGACACAAACAGGTTGAAAGTAAAAGAATGGAAATGAAACACCATGTCATCAGTAACCAAAAGAGAACCGGAGTGGCTGAGTAATATCAGACAAAATAATCTTGAAGACAAAATTGTTACTAGAGACTGAGGGACATACTGTATTAACAAAAGGGTCAATCCATTTAAGAGACATAACTATCATAAACATATATCTACCTGAAGACAGAGCCCCAAAATACACAAATTGACAGAATTCGAATGAGAAATAGACAATTCAATAATAATAGTTGGAGACTTCAATACATTAGTGGATGGCAGAAGATCAAAAACCCAGGTGACTTCCACAACACTGGGAATCAGCCAGACCCCACAGGCACATACAGAGCACTCTGCACAACTGCAGAATAACATGCTCTTTTCAAGTGCATATGAAACATTCTTCTGGCATGGACCATAAAACAAGACTCAACATATTTGACAGGACTGAAAATATACAAAGCATGTTCCTGGGCCACAATGGAAGAAAATTAAAAAATCAGTAACAATGACATTTTGGAAATTCACAAATATGAGGAAATTAAAAACACACTCCTAAATAACCCACATTCCAAATGGGTGAATTTGTGGTATGTGAATTACATCTCAATCAAGCTGTTTAATAAATGTGGCTCAAAGCAAACTCTCCCATCTGAGCTGGCACTTCTGAGATGATGAACGTCCCCATGTCCCTCTGTTGGGAATCCCGTGAATATTTAGTGCCTACAAATCTCCCAAATGCATAAGGTTCAAAGACAGGACCTAGCAAGATTATAAAGCAAAGAACTCCGGAAAAAGGATGGGCCTCATTATATCTACCCAAGGACCCGGGGGGGCAGATAGAACCCAGGCATGGGAATTTCAGCTGGAGGTGATGGTCAGAGCTTTCCAGGGGCCTGGACCCCCAGATCCTAGGTGAAATTTTGCACATATATAGAGGCAGTGTCTAACCTCTCATTGGGTTCCTGATAGAGCCCTTGACCCAAAAAGCACTGGGAACCACGAGAGGCATCTGTGGGAATTATAAAAGGAACCCCTTCCTCCTGGCACAGGGCTTGCGCTTAGCCGCAGTCCTAGAGCTAGGACAACTCAATTCTGTGCAGCAGGTCTGTGGGGAGGGACAGAACTGGAAGCCCGGTGCTCAGATATGCCTTTCAAGACCCCCCTTTCCCCCGCCCCCGTCAACGCATGTCCAGGGAAGACATAAGAACTTCCATAAGCTTCAGCTTTATCCTCTATTATATAAGGATCATGACAACCTCCTTGCAGGATTTAGTGTGAATTCCATGCCCCTCTCTCCAACACCTGCCCTCCTCCCCTCTTCCCTCCCTACCCCCACCCCCTCCCTCCCTCCTCCACCCTCTGTGCCTGTGTGTGTTTGTATGTAGGTATCCATGTATGTGCGCATGTACGCATGTGTGTATATGCCGAGCTCAGTGCCTGTATACACTTAATAATCCTACATCAAAACCAGCTGAATATGCATCTCAAAACACCCCACTTGTGTGAGAGGAGAGACAGATTGGATGCGGCCCGTCAACCCATTCTGAGAATGCTTTCATGAACAAAGAGTTCAGAATTCATGCATCCAACCCAGGCTGCTGACCCCGGGGTGCTGAGCTGGAGGAGACAGTGGAGGCCGGGGCTCTGCCAAGCTCTGGATGACCTCACGCTTAGTCTTGTCGGCCAGCCAACGAGGAGAATCGCTCTACCTCACGGGACAGAAGGCAATGGGGCAACATATGAGATGGCGTGAGCATGAGATGAGTGTGCCTGGCCCATAGTAGGTGCTCAGTTAGTGCTTATCCTCTGTTGGACCACCACGAGCTCGACCTGCAGGGCCAATGTGGGAGGTCTGTGAGCCCCAGACAGCCGCAGGCCCTGGAATTATGGACAGACGCCGTGCAGGGGCCCCGCGAACGCGTCTCTAACTGCTGCCACAGGCGGCATTTGCTAGAAGGCCATCCTACTCATTCCCAACGTGTGGCTCTTGGTGCAAGCAGACAGAGCAGCTCGAGAAAAGCTGCTATTTCCTTATGACAAAAAGGCAGGTCATTTTTGCCGCATTTCACTTGACAGCCCCTTGACTGCCGACACACGTACCTTTCCGAACCTCTCGGGTGCTACTTGCTGTTTTTCCCATGCCTGAGGCTACGGGACGGACAGGGCGTCTGGCGTCCTTTGTAAACAGAGAGCCCAGAGCGGAGTGGAGGCGATATCACATGACACCCACCTGCCGCCCCATCTCACTTGGAGTTCATATACAAAGCACAATTTTAGAGAAGCCATTTTATTGAGCCTCGGGGTTTAATAAGGCCTGAATTCAGGTCCAAATGAAGGTGAGACTTATTTTAGATTAAATATTGATTTAGCATATGAATGCCAAGAGGTGAGGCAGGCCTACGTGTCCAGCAAATGGCTTGGTGATTTTCCTCTCTCTCAAGACTTGGCATATGTGAAATAAAAAAGTTTAGGACTGATGGAGGACCACCTCTCTAACTGCCGCTCTAGCTGGTTTTGCTCGTAAATGCAAGGCACCGAGGGAGCACCCTTGTGGGGAAAGGCACCTCCCGGGGCCCGGGTGTGGGGGAGCTGAGCCCCTGAAGGAGACTCCCACGGCTGCCCCCCGAGGACATCCTCCCCTGACTGCTCCCTGATGGAGACCTTGCCCCCGGCATGCTCAGCTCCATGCATGAATGCTCAGATGCTCAGGAGGCCTCACATATGCAGGCCCATGGGTCCCAGGTGGGGGGCACTCCTCGGGGGCAAGATCTCCCTGGTCCATCTGCTCAGTGAGGACAGGGACAAGTCAGAGTTTCCCAGACCCTATCACGGTCCCAGAAGGGCACTGGCTAAGTCCCCCTTTAGCACAAGGAAGCAGGGCAGGACGGAGGGAAAGGGGCTGCCAGGGCTGGGGTCCCGGGTTCGGTGGGTTTTGCAGGCTCAGGCCATCCGCCCCTGCAGCTGGGGTCTACCAGCCAGGTTCTACGGTCACCACCAGAAAACACGGTTGATTTCCGAAAGCCAAACAGAAAGTGAGCCAGCTTCGGGATCAGAAGCCACTTTGGGTGAGGTATTGATCTGAGAGTTGGCCCAGTACCCGTGACCTCCAGGCCCGAAGGAGCTGAAGCATGGAATTCCTCATCTATAAAAGGGAGTCATTTCCCACTGGCCCTGCTGCCCGGAGCGGCTGTGAGACTCAGACGGGACCCGAGAGGTGGCGCCGCGGGAAGGCAGAGGGCTGGTCACAGAGGCAGGGGATGGCGGCGGCAGCCACTGACCTCGGATTCCGCAGCGTCCACCGACTTCTCCTTGAGGTCGGCACTCTCGGTCAGCACGGCTCCGTTGTACTTGCTGCAGATGTCCTCGTCTGAGTAGTGCAGCCCGCCGGGGCTGGGCCGTGGCGGGGGCCTAGGACGGGGCCGCACGGGAGGGGCGCGGGCTCAGGGCAGCTCTGGGCTGCGGGCACCTCCCCTGGGGGCCTCCTGACCCGCCCTGCGGCCGCGGTCACATTGGTGAGAGGACATGCATGCTGATGGTCAGTCCGCCACAGCTTTGCGTGATGGCATGTGGGGTAGGAATTCGCTAATCCTACGCGTGCAGCCAGCCCCCAGAGGGCCAGCCGGGGGAGGTGGGGGGCTCCCGAGCTCACTCCCCTCCTGCCTGAGATACGCTTCTTTTTGTAGCTTCAGAGAGGGATGTGGGATGCCTCCTGCCCCCTGCCATTCCTTCTGCCCCCAGGCTCAATGCTGCCCCGTTGGGGCTTGGTGGGTGCCCGCAGGCACGGTGGCATGTCTGTGGCCGGCACCCCCACCGTGGCTGGTGCAGATCTTCGGGCAGAGGGGGGGTTCCGGCTGCTGTGTCCCTACCTGGTCCCATTCTTCTTTGAGAAGGTGTTCTTGACATTGAGGTGACGGCTGTTGAGCTCCAAGGCAGCAAACCCCCCGTTGTCCAGCGTCACGGACTCCTCCATGTTGGAGATGCTCTTACCTACAGCAAGAATGGGAGAATGGGTCCCAATGTCCCAGGAGAGGGCCCGGCGCAGCGATGCTGAGCCCCAGCCGGTCAGCGTACGGGTGTTTGCTGAGCTCCTGCTGGAGGCAGAGCCCAGGCCCGACCTGCTTGGCCTTGCAAGGTATCAGAGGCACACTGGCGAGGAAGCTGCACGTGAAGGACAGTGATGCTGGAGCATTTCCGTGTTTATTTGCCCGATGCCAAAGTACGGATATTCTTACCAGTATTTTATGAAAGAGTCTTCAGAATGTATAGCCTTGTTTAAAAAGCAGGGAAGTTAAATACTGAATATATTTCAAAATAAAAAACTCATGACCATGTAATAAAATAGTAAGGAGAAAGTAGATGTATGGGGAGGGGGGACCATGGAGGGGACAGGGCATCTTTGGGGTGGTGAAAATGTTCTAGAATTGGCTGTGGTGATGACTGCGTATGTCCGTCAATATACTAAAAGCTACTTAAAAACCATAAACTTATAAATACATATGAAAAGATTTTTTAAAACAGGTCAGCAGATCAAATGAGTAACAGTGCAGTTGTGGGAAACCAAAGGGGCTGAAGGGTTTCCGACGGCTTCGTGTCCTCGGGGTTGTCCCTGTGCTGGGACCAGAGAGAATCTTCCGGACCTCCTTCTCCTCTTCCTCTGCTCCCAGAGGCCTGCAGAGCCTCTCCCATGGTGCATTTTTGACATACTGGCTTGTTCCTTATTGTCTGCCTTCCATCTTCCCTGGCTCGAGCACAGCTCTTGGAGGTGGGGACCTCACCTGTTTATTTCCCGCTGTCTCCACCTCCAGAACAGGAGCCTGCTCCAGGTTCATTACAAACCCAGGGTGCCCTCTCTGCTACGAACCCAGCGCCCCTGGTCGGGCCCAGATGCTCGAGGTGCGTGCAGCAGGGGAAGCCGACACAACACAGGCCAGCAGATGGAGGGAGGACGGGGCTGCTGGCCAGTGGGTTCTGGGCCGATGAGAGGGTGAGCAGGTGAAAACCGCTCTCAGAAAGGAAGTCCCTTGAGGACGGTGGTGTGAGGGGAGCAAGCAGGAGGGGGTTGGGCCGTAATCTCGAAGGTTTGGGTTCTGCATGGTTCCTTGCAGCAAGTCAGACATTCTAGTAGACGAGTACTGTTTTTTTTTTTCCCCCTAGGCTTCAATTATGATGTTAAATTAATACTCCAGGGTGAGGCTGACTATCAGAAGCTGCAGGTCAGATCTGTCTTTTCAGGACTGTTTTCCAGATGCAGAAGGAGTGAAAAGCAGGGAGATTTTCTATGCGCCAGACACAGGATTCTGTAATAGCGTTAACTCAGTAAAATGACATGCCATTCATACATAGTAAATCCCGTAGGAATAAAATCTGATTTACGAACACTTGTTAGAAGTGAATTTATACAGAAAAAAATAAGTCCTTTCTTGGAGGGATGAATTGCTTAATGTTAGGAAAGCAAATGGTGAGGTGCCTGGCTCTGTTAACCCTTCAGGTGCAGTGAGGGATGGTGCTGGGGGGGGGGTGGCCAGGGGAGCCATTCAGCCCAGTGCCTCACCCCCGGGGGCTCAGGTGTCCACTGGTCTGTGGGAGACGCCATCAGGGCTCCACCTTCCTAAGAAGCAAAAACAGACGAGCTGGTAGGGAAAGCTCCAGCCATGGGACCTGCCACCATGGTGACATCACAGAGCTGCTCACACGCGTGGCCCAGCTACAGCTGTGCGTGTTGGGGGGGACACAGCACCATCTGGAGCACAGTTACATTCTGACAGTGCAAGGAACGGGTCTCACGGGTAATTACGAGAGTTCTTTAAAAATTGAGGAGAATAGAATGCATCGAGTGTACTAATCGTAAGCCTCTGGGGTGCTGTGTCTGTTACGTGTATAAGCACCATTGGCTGGAGACACAGAACAGAGCACTCTCGGAACCCCGAGGTTCCCTCACGGACCTTCTCTGCTGATGCTTCTCTGCCAGGAGACAACCACTGTTCTGTGTTCTAGAAACTTCCACTCATTTGGGTTTTTCCTGACCTTCCCATAAATGGAGTCCAGCTTTGCCCCATATTCATCTGTCCATTTCTCTGATGGGGGTGATTCATGTAGCAACAAACTCTTATTGAGCACCTCCTGTATGCCAGGCATGGAGCTTATGCTGGGGAATGCAAAAGTGAGCCGGGTGTCAGAGGGCTTGGAGCTGGAACGTAGGCGTAAGGCGAGGTACACGCTCAATCCATGGGTGTACCCTGTAGCGTGTTTCCACACGCGGCTCCAGGAGCCGCACCAACGTTTCTGAGATGCGCCGGCTCGCTCACTGTGCTTGTGATACTGAGTAGTATGGTGATTCACCTGTTTGACGCTCTGTATGTCATATTCAAAAATACTATTGCATTTGGGCAATGGTGCAGAGGAGGGAACAGACTCAGGGAGGCCAAAACCACCCACGTGACGGATCCAAGACACACGGCTCATTGGTGGTCGGAGCCAGGACCCGAACCTGGACCGCTGGGGTCGAGGGTGCTTGGTTGCTACAGGGAGCTCCTCCCAAAGGAAATCTGCTGCACCTACTTCATTACCCACAGGCAAACGAAATGCAAAGCGGATGCCCGCACCACACGGATCCCGGATTGAGAGAGAGACAGAGAAGACATCGACCCTCCAGTTTCCCGGTGCATGGACACTTTTGGAGGTGGGGGGGGGGACAAGGCAGACGCCCCACCTGTGCTGCAGCTCCCGTATCTCCGGTTCTGCCCGTGCAAGACCAGGGCGAACACCACCAGCAGGATGACGATCAGGCTGCAGAGCGCCATCACCAGGAGGAACCACCACTCCTCGTAGAACGGGGTTTCCACTTGAGCTGAAGGGCACAGGAACACAGGGTCACATGGGATGGGGACTCCTGCCCCCTGTCCGCTGCCCAGGGGTGGGGCGGAAGGATGCGCGGGGCAGCCCCAAATCGCGGGGAAGATGAACCCCACACGCCCGGCTGGTGTGGCTTAAGGTGGCCGAGGGGCCAGTTTCCCAGACATGAACTCAGGAACAACGGGCTCCTCGGCAGTTGCTCCTTCTCTGGGGGAACCAGCCCGGGCCCCTCTGGCACCCTCGCTGCCCTGTCCCAGAGCTCGCCCTGTCCTTGCCCGTCCACACCACCCTTCGCACTACGTCCCCCGATTTCATCTGCTTACGGATGTTGTCCGGGGGAAAGGGAGGAAGGACCAATGTGCCTAGACATCGTCCGATCCTCAAGTGCTCAGGCTTCCGTCCCAGATGTTCCCCCGGGGCCCCTTACCGTCTCCACCACGGCCACCCCCCTACAACCCCTTCCCGCGGCTTCGCCTCTTCCTGACTTCCCCCCATCCCTTCTGCATATTGTCACCAGGGAGATCATCCTCCGATGGAAACAAACAGCCCCTTCCTAAAAGCCTTCGGTGGCCCCACGTTAGCCCCGGGCACAGTCCAAGCCCGTGAGCCCCGTGAGCTGACTCCTGCGCACTCCCACCTGGTGCTGGATCCCGTCCACTCCTGCACGGAAACCTGTTGTGCAAGAGCTCCCCACTGGCCTCTGTCATACCAGGCCTCCCCAAGGGCTGCACTGTGCTGTATTTCCTGCCTCCAGCAAAACTGAGCAGAACCACTGGCCCCATCTCTAGATACGTTTTTTTGAGAAACGAATAGAAAAGGTTCATTTAAAAGTTGCTCTGTAGAAGGATACCCTTCTTGCTCATGTTTTATTCTGTTTTACTAAGAACAGAAACATGGGAATTGTTGCTTGGTAGGTGCTGGATGGCCCTGGGGTCCCAGTGGTGCCTTCTACACGCCCCCCCCGCCCCCCGCAGGGGAGCTGGTTGGGAGGCACCAGACCGAACAGAACAGGAAGCCGCGGTCTGCCTCCCAGCTGCTGAAGCCCCCAGAAGACACATCTACCTTACGTTCAATCTCTCACTGGATGGGTGAAAAATGTGTGCACACTGGGGACAAAAGAGGGGAACTGACTTTGGATAACATGACGGCGCAGGGTTTCTTGGGAGATGGCAGCATTTTGAATCCAAAATATATAAGTGGTCTTCAGGCTATACATTAATTGCTCCATATAATGAGCCAACAAATCCTAACTGAGCACCCAGGTGGGCCTGGAAAAGAAAGGTTGGGTACCCGCAGGTACGCGCCCATCCCCTGGGGCAGGACCCCGCAGGTCCACTGTCGGGCCGCTGCTCTGAAGGACGGAGGAAGCTGACCACAGTCCCGCCGGTAGCCGCGGCTGGCAAGGGGGTGCAGCGGGCTTCAGAGGACAGCCCAGCCGCGGGCCCCATGAAGAGAAGGATGAGGGCCACGTTCTCCTGCAGGAACCAGCCTTTGCCCCCCCCCGGGCTGCGTGCGTGTGCAATGAAAGGCCCTGTGCATCTGGAATTGCTTTACGCAGCTTTTCCACAGAGGAACCGAGAGAGGCAAACCTTGACTTGCTTGACTGGGGTGATGCGTGCCCAGGGATTCCTTATTCTAATCTCTCTTTTGGAGGGTATGTTAAATTTTTCATACGAAAAGTGAAGGAAATGAGAACATTTTGATTTGTCTAAGTCTTACTGTTACACAAGCCCGCGGCGTGCTGGGGCTCCTTGGCAGACCCCCTCCTGAGCTGCCAGGGCTCGAGGCCCGAGCCTGCCCACAGACACGGTCCTTCCTCCAAATTCATGGCAAAGAGGAGACGGAAGGTGTTTTTGATTTAAACAAGAGCAGTTGGCAGCTTAAACAGATCTACATGCCAGGGACGGGCAACGTGTTTCTCTTGGTCGTAGGGACGTCGTCTTGTTTCTGGCCTCACCTGCCCCCCTGCCGGCCCCCTGGCCTGCCCCTGGCCTGTCCCCCGCCTGCCCCTGGCCTGTCCCCCGCCTGCCCCCCTCGCGCACCCCCGCCTGCCTCCTGCCTGCCTCCAGGCCTGCACCCCGCCTGCCCCCCTGCCGGCCCCCTGCCTGCTCTCCGGCCTGCCCCCCCCACCTGCTCCCCTGGCCTGCACCCTGCCTGCCCCACGGCCTGCGGTGGGCTGCTAGCTCCCTTTCTAAAATGCCATGGCAGAGCCCCAGGAGGTGTGACCACTGTGTTGGGTGGGGTCCCCACAGGGGCGTCCTCCAAGCAACCCTGGTAATGCCAGGTGTAGGTGGGGCTAAGCAGGCCTCCCCTCCCCTCCCTCCTGCCGACCCACCGTCGGGACTTTGTCTCTGCTGCTCCCTCCCCTGTGGCCTTGCTCCGTGCACCCTCCACCACCCAGACGCGTGCTCCCTCTTCCCAGAAGCCCTTCCTGATTTCCCCCCATGTGTTGCACCCCTTGCCACAGGGCTGGTGAGGATGGCTAGTTTGTCCTCAGCACCCCACGAGCTCTGGGAAAGAAACCTTGCCTCTTCCACCCAGAGTGGAGCCGGGGGCTCATGGTACAGGGTGGCGACTGGCCCAGGGCGCATGTGGGCCACTCAGCCATCCCAGAGGATGCCCGGATCAGATACAACCTGGGTTGGGTGCTAAGAGACCCCACCCCTCCTCCCCGTGGCTGCTGGGGTGATCCTCACATTGTAAGCTTTGCACAAGGCTGCCCAGTAAGGAGCCTTTAGCTGACGGGAGGGGCTGGGGGATGCCTTCACCCCAGACGGCACACTGCTTAGCTCAAGCCAACTGCCCTGACTCTGGCAAGGGTCTCTGATTAGGAAAAAAAATGAGAGAGATACTAAGAATTGCTTCAGCGCAGTGTGGTGAGGACAGTCAGGGGCCTGGTGGTGGTGGTGGTGCGGGCTCACGCACGCTGCTCCCCCCGCACCGTGTCCTCTAGGCTGGGCCCACACCTGCTGGTGCCTACGTGGAGCCTGGCGTTGTCCTTTTTCTTTGCACCCTGGCTTTAAGTCGTCCCCCCCTCCCTCCGAGGGAAGAGCTGCACCCCGAGACTCCCCTCCTCGGGCAGGGCTCCCTACCTGACACGGCTGTGGAGGGGCTGCTGGGCTCCCCGTAGCCTGCCTGGTTCACGGCCACCACCCGGAACTCGTAGGTCACTCCCTGCCTGAGCTTGTCCAGGCTGACGGTGTAGGATGTGGCGCTGCGGGGGATGTCCTTCACAAACATGTCCCAGAGCCCTTCATCTGGAGAGACGACATGAGAGCGGAGGTTAGGGCTGCTTTTCTCCTGCCTCTGACGCGGTGCCCGCCCTGCTGTGGGCTCACAGCTGCCCTCGCCCAGGGCACGTGACGTGAGAACCAGAGGTGGGGGGAGCTGCACGGGGCCGGGGGGCCGTGGGGGAGGCCAGCCCTCTCCTCACGCGCAGACTCTGCCGCGGCTGCAGGCTGCGCAGTGGCATGTTCCTGAACGTTCTCCTCGCCATCGGACCCCATCGGATCCCATCAGATCCCATCAGACTCCAGGCCTCCCTCTGGTTTCTGACTTGATGTCCTCTTCTGTTGAGGGTTTCTGGCTCCCTTCTGGCTGGCCATGCCCCTCCAAACCCCGGGATCCTGCCTCCCTGGCCCGCCCGTGGGTCACTTGTCATCCGCACACTCCAGCCAGGGTTCTCGGTTCTTTGGAGCACCTGCCCCCCCATCCTAACTGGAGATGACAATCTCTCCAGCGGCCAGTGCGGCAAGGCCGTCATGGCCACACGGCTGTGGGCAGACATGTCGCCGGCCCGTCGGAGGGGTTCAGGGTCTACACTTGCTCACCCTGGGGACTCTGCCCGAACCTCGCACACCAGACCCCCCAAGAGCTTCCCTCCACTTTGCTCATCCTTTGAAGTGGCCGCAGCATCCAACCTGCCCGAACCCCAGTTTGCCTTTTCATCTATGCCCTGGTGCTACCAAATACAAGTGTAAATTAGACAACTACATACTGAATTTTGAATGGATACTTGCACACCCGTGTTCATGGCATTATTCACAATAGTCAAAAGGGGAAAGCAGCTCAAGTGTCCACTGACAGATGAACGGGTAAACAAAATGTGGTCCATGCGCACCATGGAATAGCATTCAGCCTTAAAAAGGAAGGAACGCTGGTTCCTGCCCCAACATGGATGAACCTTGAGGACACGGTGCTCAGTGGAAGAAGCCAGACACAAAAGGACAAACACTGTGGGATCCCATTTATAGGAGGTCCCTGGACTCACCAAAATCACAGACACAGAGAGTGGGTGGTGGGGCCAGGGGCTGGGGGGCCAGGGGCTGGGGGGGGAGGGGGGTTATGGTTTCATGGGGATAGAGTCTCAGTTTCGGAAGATGAAGTAGTTCTGGAGATGGATGGTGGTGATGTCTCCACAACAGCGTGAACGTTCTTTACGCCACCGAACTGCACACTTAACAAGGGGTCACAACGGTG
The DNA here is from genome assembly GCF_003265705.2 of Callorhinus ursinus. Taxonomy (NCBI): domain Eukaryota; kingdom Metazoa; phylum Chordata; class Mammalia; order Carnivora; family Otariidae; genus Callorhinus; species Callorhinus ursinus. The sequence goes on from NW_027397132.1 coordinate 3,162,369, forward strand.
AATTTTATCTCGTGTATTTTTTGCCACAATAAACATATACAACGAATTTATCTAAACCCTGACGTGTAGGAAAACATTCAGAAAGTTGAAACTAGAGCCAGAAAGTTGAGATGCAGAGAGACAGAAGCCAATAGAGCTGATTCTGAGGCCTCCACCAACAGGGCCAAGGAAACGCACCCAACCTCTCTGGGCCTCAACCGCAGGATGGTGACAACAAAGACATCTAAATCGTACATCTGTCTCGAGGGTTAAACAAGGTACTATTTATAAAGTGCTTATCACAGTGCTGTACACAGAGGAACAAGTGCACGGCACGAGTATGTATAAGCCCGATCTCGAAGGAGGTGCTTTGGCAAAAAGTGGGCTCAGGGCCCAAAATATTCATTTGAAGTACTGATCCATCATGAATTATAATTTCTTTTACAGGCACAGGTAGGTGATCTTTTAAAAAGAGCAGGAGATCGGGAGAGGAAAGGCACGTTTGAATACGCATGCACACGCACAGACAGGTTCCTGGGGAGCCGGGGGTTATCTGGTACCAACCTTATCACGCACCTCGGAACGCCAGATACGCTCAAGTGGATTAGCCCAACAGCACGCAGAAAGAAAATTGCTAGTGTATAAGTCTGTATTTGCATAGGATATAGAGTTTGCACCCATGAAGTCCTTACAGCCACAGGTCAATGAAGGAGCGGATGTGAATGAGATTTTAAAGGTACAAATCTTTGCACAGGCAGAAAAAGAGCAAAATGATTATTTATTTCTAAACAGTCACGGTTACGCTCATTTCTCACCAAGGTACCCATTACCACTAGTAATGTCAAAATGGCAAGCGATATCTTCAAGTCTCCCCCCCTCCGGCCCTAACAGATGGAGGTTTGCACACGGAATGACTGTTGTCTAAGATGTTCACTCAGAGTTTTGCACAAGAATGATCGGGGAACAACGGGCACAGAGAGTGCATTTTCTCTACACAAGCCGCTCCCGGTGCCTCGGGAGCCCCCGTGGCCCCGTTCTCCTCTCCACTGCCTGCCATCCATCCACACACTCACTCCACAGATACTGAAGTGCTCACTCTTTGCTCGGCCCTGTTCCATCCACTGGGGAATAGGTGAGATTTCTGTTCAGATGAGCAATTCATAGTCTAAGGGTCGGGGGTGGAGGCAGATCAGTGAGGTCGTTCCTCCCTTTCAGACTCCTCTTGACGTCACTCCTGCACTCCAGCAAGAGGTGCCTGCCTCCAACAATGGACTTTCTGAGCACTCCTTCCCATTTACCTGTCCACATCACTGGGCCCTCGAGTTTTCAAGGGTTCAATAAATATCTATCGATGTGATCCATCTTCCCATCCATCCATCTCCCCTCCCTCCCTCCCTCCCTCCTTTCCTTCCTTCCTTCCATCTCCCTATCCACCCATCGCCCCATCCACCCATCGCTCCTTCCTTCCTTCTTTCCTTCCTTCCTTCCTTCCATCTCCAACTCCCCATCCATCCATCTACCCACTTACCCTTCCTTCCTTCCTTCCATCCATCTGTCCATAATCTACCCCATCCATCCATCCATCCATCCATCCATGTATCTCCCTAGCCCTTTGCAGGGCCTAGCACAAGCAGCTTCTAGTAAATACCCACCACCGCCATTTTATTTAGCACTTACTATGATCAAGTCACTGTTCTCGGGGCTTTAAACGTTGACTGAATTGTGCAGTGTTTTTCCTCTAAGAAGGTTGCCAAGGGGCTCCTGGGTGGCTTAGTCAGTTGAGCATCTGACTCTTGATTTCGGCTCAGGTCATGATCTCAGGATCATGAGATCAGGTCTCTCGGCGGGCTCTGTGCTATGCAGAGTCTGCTGGAGATTCTCTCTCTCCCTCCCCCTGCCCCTCCCCTGGCACTCTCTCTCAAATAAATACAATCTTAAAAAAAATAAAAGGGTAGATAATTTTATGATGTAAAAGAGACTAAAAAAAATAAAGGCTCTTTTAAAATGAATGTTGCTTAAACCATTGCAATTAAGGGACCAAGCATGAGAGGTATTCTCAGACTGTTCTGAGTGGGTTTGAACTCTTCTGGAGTGGGTTCTCTGAGTGTCTTTTGCATTAATGCTTCTGTAATGCTTTCCTGCTACCGAAGAAAAAAATTATTTCCCCTTCCTCTGCCGTCACCTAAAGGCCACATTTTATTTTAAGTGCTCTGTCACAGCTCCAGGAATTGTGTGCATTTAAAAAAAATTTAAGGGCGCCTGGGTGGCTCAGTTGGTTAAGCGACTGCCTTTGGCTCAGGTCATGATCCCGGAGTCCCGGGATCGAGTCCCGCATCGGGCTCCCTGCTCGGCGGGGAGTCTGCTTCTCCCTCTGACCTTCTTCCCTCTCATGCTCTCTGTCTCTCATTCTCTCTCTCTCAAATAAATAAATAAAATCTTAAAAAAAATTAAAAAAATATTGATACAGAATCTCAACACAGAACAATTTATTTAGTGATCCGTTTACACTGAAAAATGTTGGGGGAGGGAGAGTCACAGCAAGAGAATTTCCTTCTGAGCTAACAGAAGAAAACGTTCTCGTTTTTATTTTGCTTAATTTTTCCTTGCCAAAATAGTGCACTTGGCATTTTAGACGTCGCTTGTAATTCACTGGGCAATCTGTCTACACTAACATTTCCATCGTGGTCCTGAGTGGGTAAGAAAAGCCGGTCAGCTGTTGAAGCGTCCACTCTGTCTCCATCGCGATTGCTTTTCTCATTTGTATTATGCTGCTAAATATCTCAATAAATCAATGATGGAGAAAAGTATCTCTCCAAATTAGGGGGAAAATAACATTACAGAACTATTAGCTATAATGAGGTTTGTGCAACTGATTTTCCACGCACTGGGATAATCCCCGGCGCCAGATTCCCATCTCAGTCAACACGTGGGAGGCACGCAAGCCTTTGCATGTTCTACAGGCCGTTCTGGGGATCCGACTCAGGCAGCCCTCAGACCCCAGGTGAGGCTCGCCCCCCGCTGGGAGGCTAGGGGAACCACAGCCTGGCTTCCCATCCCCATTCGGGGAGCTCCTACATCACCCTCCTGGGAAACCCAGGAGGGGCTGGAAGAGAAGAGTCAAAATGTCTTCCAAAGCCGCATCCCTGACTGCCGGATGCCTGGTGCAAAGTCCCCTGCTGGCCCCACAGCTCTGAATGTCCTGGTTGACCTTCAGGCTGGCTGCCTCCTGATGTCTGTGGGAGGGGGGTCCAGGGTGGGGAATGAACCCAAATCACATCTGTGTGTGGGGCCTGCCCCCCACCCTGTCCCCGTTCCTGGATGCTTGACGGTATACCTGCCTGGACTCTCGCTCCCCCCAACAAGGCAAGTGGGTGGGACACCGCTGAGAGAGGAACTTTGCACATGTTCCTAAAGGGATCCCAGTGATCACACACCCCAAATCCCGCCGGCCTCAGGGGAGGCGATGAGAAGCCACATACACAGTCAGCCTCCTCGGCAGTTGGGTGGTTCTTTAAAGAATGTGAGCTCTTTGCTTTGTCTTCACTGCCTTCTCTCTGCCCTAAACACGGGGAAGAGGCTGATAGTAAAGGTCCTTGAAGAAAGAACCCTTTTGGGGCACCTGGGTGGCTCAGTCGGTTAAGCGTCTGCCTTCGGCTCAGGTCATGATCCCGGGGTCCTGGGATCGAGCCCCGCGTCGGGCTCCCTGCTCAGCAGGAAGCCTGCTTCTCTTTCTGCTTGTGTTCCCTCTCTTGCTGTGTCTCTCTCTCCGCCAAATAAATAAATAAAATCTTAAAAAAAAAAAAAAAGAACCATTTTCCCACCTAAACAGGCTTCACGGCCTCAAAGCTGACCCGCCCACAGCCGACAGAACGCGTCAGTTCCCATCTTACAGCCCTTGCCTCTCCCCCGCCCGGCGGTAGGAGGCACATCTGCTCCCAGACCATGTCTTAATAAACCTGGAAACATGAACACCTCTCTTCTGAGTTGAGACGGAGCCTGGCTCAGGCACATCCGCGGGTTGCTCAATTTATCCCTCCAACGCCCGGAACGGAGCTGCGTGCTGCAGGTACTCAGACAGACGCCAGGCCAACACAAAAGTTTGATTTCACGGACAATTAAACGGGGTCTCCATGCTGAATGAAACTGTCACTCACAGGTCCCAGATTTCTGGTTCCACTAACTCACGCACCCAACGACGTGACTGTCAGCTTGCAGCTCGGAGCGAATGGAGGCCTGTCAGCTGATTGTTCCTTAAACACTGCCTTTTCTCTTTGCGGCAGTGGTCAGTCTCAGTCCGAAATCTAACTGAAGTACGTGGGGCTCAAACACGAGGCTAACGACCTTTGAGGAAAAAAAAAAAATCACCTTTTATCTGATCTGGCTGAAGGCAGGAGACAGATGAGGTGAAGGTTTAGAAGCAAAGGATGTGCACGCCCCGAAGGGGGCGGGCGCGGGCCAGTGTGAGGAGGGTCGCCAGGCCCGGGAGGGTCGGACCTGCAGCAGTGGCCTGCCTGCCGCATCTGCCAACTTGGGGATTTCCATGGATTTTAAACCTTTGGAAAAAGGCTGATTTTCTTCTTTGTTCAACCGAAAAGTCCCAGGGCCAAAGACCAAAAATGAACAAAATGAGCGGGGAGGGAGCTGGGAGACGCGGATGCGGGTTGGGGGGGCTCGCGATCAGGGCCGGGGACCCGGGCCCTGTCCTCCTGCTGACCAGCTCTCAGCTCTGGGCTAACGACACTGTTTGTGAAAGAGGCCGCCTGCACCGGTACGTCCTAAATATGAATTTCATGGCTGCTTCAGAGAGGAAAATACATTTATACTTCCTTTATGCCATTCCAGTCTATTGTGTAAATATGTAAATTCAGTTTCATGATCTACACAATAAAATGCCTTGGGACAATTTGTGTAAATAAATCATCTGCATAAGCCCACTGCATAGTTTCCAAGGCCTTCCAGGGAACTTGGCGACAGTGACTTGGAGGAAATGTACGCACAACCAGAGACGTGCATCTTTGGCGAGGCTGCCCTTGGGTCCGCGCCCACTGACCGTCCTTCCCAGGAATAAAGAGTCTGTGTTCCAGCCCAAGATGCTAATCTTATAGCTGCTGCTGGGTTGTCTGCACGTTAGGGCAGCAATGGGGCAATCCCGCAGAATTTGCAAGGGGTTACGGTGAGGATGCAGAAGAGGAAGGGGTTGCATTGCCACCTGCCCCAGCCCACTGGCCACCTCGTGGCACCAGCCACCAAGCTGACGAGCTGCCTGCCTCCCGGGTGCAAGATGGAGATTTGTCTGGGTGGGAAGATGGCAGGCCGAGCAGACTCAGGGGGGACCCGGGGGCCACCTAGTGCAAAGTGGCTCAGGCTCCCCAGACACCCTGTGGCGAGGTACCCGCAGCTGTCAGATGGACTCCATCAAAAATAGGGCCTCCTCATGAAAACCTGGGCCCACCTCCCAGACCCTCGCTCCCTTCAAAAACCATTCGCCTGCCTGGAGAAAGTCTTGCCAGAGAGCTTCGGTGGAGAAAATAAGATAGAGCGTTTAATGTTTTGTGTAATGAGGCCTGTAATAGATGACAGCTGAGATCCAAAGCCCTAAGGCACCAGCAAGGTGTTTAAATATTGACAATCCATAAAAGCATTTCATTTGCCTCTGAGTTGCTGCTGGCCTGCATCACGGGAGGGAGGAGGCACCCTTCCGCGGGGAGATGGCGAGCCCCGCGGCCGCTCTGGTTCAGTCCACGGTCTGAAAGGGGACCACGGTCTCAGAACAGAGCGGAGGCAAATCTTCATCGCTCATAGAATAAGACAGCGTCTGGCAGGTCAGCATCCTGTCACGTCTTAGTCCCCGGGGGCCGGTTTCCTCTTCATGGCACCAACCGGCGGAGCCCGGGGTCCTGCTGATCTCAGGAGGCATCCGGCCGGCCGAGACGCTCGGGGCGTGGGGCTCGGGGTGAGACCTAGGCCGGCGTCTCAGGTAGCTCGTCTTCACACTGCCGTCCGGACTCCCCAAAGCTGCCCTTCTTCCAACAGGACACCCGCTTCCTTCCTTACGGTGGATGGATGCGCTTTTGATGACCCAATGAGAAGCCCGAGAATCAATACTTTCTCTTTGCTCAGAAAGTGCCAGAATGTGCTCTCCACTGCTAGGATTCCGAGCCCACGCACCCGTGTGTGGCCGCTGACGTGGTCCATTCCCCATGGCTGATCTCTGACACGAAGACGCTCCTTCCAAAGGTGCACTGTTGCACTTGACCGATCAGGACGCCATCCGTGTGATACATGTATATATATATTTTTAAAATCTTAAGCTGAGCTTTTGATTTTGAGGTAATTATAAATGGAACCACATGCAGTTATGGGAAATGATGCAGAGAGAAACCGAGTGTCCTTTATCTGGTGTCCGCCAACGGGATCATCTTGCATAACAGTAGCAGAGCACGGCCGCCGGGAGGTGACGCTGACACGGAGCGTTCCCGTCACCCCAGGGACCCCACTGTGGTCCTCACAGCCACGCATCCGGGGGGGTGGGGTGGGTCTTAACACTCGTTGGGGAGCAAGGACTCGGCAGAAGGAGAGGAGTTGGCAGGGGTCCTCTGTGTGTGCGTGTCCTCTAGTGCAAGGTCTCTTACCTTTCCTTGGGGCTGCAGCCCCCTTTGGCAATCTGCTGACTCGAAGGAACACCTTCTCGGGATGGCTTTAGATGCATGAAACGTGAGGGGAAGCCAGTTCTGCTGCTAAAGCCTGCAGGTATGTAGAGGTGACCGGAGATTCCCGGCAGCCCCGTCTCCCAGGTCTGAGGACCGTGTGGGTCACACGTGGCTTTCGTTGGGTGACGTGTTAGCCTACATGGTTCTCTGGAAGACGGGGTGCACAGGCTTGGGTTTCAGGAAGCACCGCGATGCCAGGGCCATGCTGGGTGACAAGGCCCACGCAGCGTTCGGATGACAAGGGCAGCGCTGTTGGGAGGCCCCGCGCTGCCGGGATGGATGGGAAGCAGAGTGATTTCTGTTGCTTCCAACTCCACAGGCTCTGCAGCTACGAAAGTGGTCTCTTACCTACCGTGGAGGGTTGAATTGTGTCCCCTCAAAATTCACGCATTCGAGGTCTGATCCGCCATGTTGCAGCGTGTGACCTTATTTGGAAATAGGGTCTTTGTGGATGTAATTAGTCAAGACGAGGTCTTGGGGGGAGGCCCTAACCCAGTATGACTGGTGTCCTCATAAAAAGGAGGCATTTGGGCACAGGGAGAAGGCAGGGATGGGGGTGACGCCTGCACAAGCCAAGGAATGTCCAAGATTGAGGGCAAACCACTCGGGAGAGAGGGAGAGAGGCCCGCACAGACCCTCCCTCACAGCCTCAGAGGACCCACCCTGCCACGCCCTGCCCTTGGACGCCCAGCCTCCGGGCGGAGACAGGACACGCACGTGGGTGAAGCTGCCCAGTGTGGGGTCCATGGTTATGGCAGTCAGAGTAAACAAACACACCTGTGTTTATGAGGGAAGGAAATGCTGAATTTCAGTTAGGGGTCAGTGATATCCAGGGATTGCCCAGATTCTCTCAGGAGCCCCTTGCTGGGCCTGAAAGCTCACAAAACAAGCTTTGCAACGAATGCTCTCCCTAGATTTGGGGAGAAAAGCGTCGAGTTGCTTCCTTGGGGTCAGTGCGGCCTCCGTGGCCCTCAGCTGAGCCCAGACCTCACTGGGCCCATATTCGACGCTCCTGCAGTCTCGGAAAGTGCCGGGGAATCGGATGTCTTCAGCAGAGAGCCTGCTGTGTGCTCTCGGGGCTGCCTGCTTTCAGAGGGACGGGGCGGGGGCCCAGTGGCCACAGAAGGCCCGTACTGATTTGAGAGCCCCGCTTCCAGAACAGACTGAGTGCCTTGCTCAACACAAGCTCCTAGGACCCCTCGGGCTGACACGCTGAACGTGCTAATGCTTGAGCCAAAGAATTTTTCATATCACCTTTAATGGATGCTGTTTTGTCTCAGGCACCAGATTGTCTACTTAGGAGTCACTAGGAGGTGCCTGTAACTAGTAATTTCTCAAAAGCAGTTTGGTGAGCAGTTTGTCTGACACAGTGACGAATATGACACCGCAGACCTTCCTCTCGGCCCAACGGCTCTTGAACTATTCAACTACAGTGATGCCTAGCGCCTTGGGCAGGCTCTGGTGGCGGGCTTTCTGCAGGCAGCCCCGGCACACCGTGGATTTTCATGCTCAGATAGTCACGATTAAATGTGCCACCCTCTGGGGGGCCTGAGTGGCTCAGACGGTTAAGCGTCTGCCTTCGGCTCGGGTCGTGATCCCAGGGTCCTGGGATCGAGCCCCACATCAGGCTCCCTGCTCCGCGGGAAGCCTGCTTCTCCCTCTCCCTCTGCCTGCTGCTTCCCCTGCTTGTACACACACACTCTCTCTCTCTCTCTCTCTGTCAAAAATAAATAAAATCTTTAAAATAAATAAATAAATAAAAAATAAACGTGCCACCCTCAGAAGGTCACGATGGACATGCTCAGTGTTCTCTGCATTTCGTGACACCCCCTAGCGCCCAGGAGTCATAGCCGGCTCAGTGCAGCAGAAATAGATTTTCTAATAACGCCCATGCTTAGTTATTACCGTTGAATGGGAGGAAGGGAGTGAAAACCCTCTTAGGGCAGACAGGGTAGGCAATGGACCTCAGACCTCATTTTCAGGAGCCTAAAGATGAGATGATGTGTGGGCCTCACTGTGAACAAGAATCTTCTTCGTGATCAGAAAGGAGCACGACTCTGGCTGCAAAGATGAAGAGCCCGAGACGAGCCTCTAGAAACACTCTTGGATCCTACTGCTGAGTGGGAAGTGTCTGCAAGTGTCCCTAAGTTTGCACGTACTTGTTTCTGAGGATGACAATGACCACACCCCTAGGGATGTGTACTGCGGTGAAACATGGAGAATCTATGCCCGCAAGGTGACGGAGGAGAGGGAGAGGGAGAGACGCACCTAACGTTTCATCGAATTGCCCTCATCTCTGTACTGTTAGGGAAAGCCTGAGAGGAGGCCGACGGCTCTGACTCTCAGACTCTCGGCTTGGCAGGTGCCGCAGCCCCGCCCCTTACCTGAGGGCCTGGCCTCGATGACGTAGCCGGTGGTGGGCGTCCTGCCCGCGTTTCCCTCGATCCACTGCAGGGTCAGTTCAGAGGCGGACTTGGTGACCAAGACATCTCTGGGGGACCCCGGGGAGCCTGTGGGATAAAAAAGACAGGGGCAGGTAGAGACTGGCACTTGGGGGGCTCCTCATCCCACAGGTGGCCTTGGTCTACTCCTCCAGGCAGGTGGCTTAGCCTTGCCCGGTCACACTCCGCTCATCCCAGACGTGGGGAGGCTACACTGGCCTCACGGGTTGGCCGGACGTGAACAGAGATGAGCCAGGCAACTGGCCTAGGACTGCACCTGGCATGCATTGGGCTCTCTGGGAACCTGGAATCTGCCACTCTCACCTTGCTAAGGATTTTTAAAAAATGCCAAAATAGTTTAAGTGGGAAGCCACAGGGCTCCTTGGCATGATGTGAGCACTTCAAAATTTCTTGTGTACCTTACTTCAAAAAATGCACTTGTTTGGGGGGGAGCCTGGGTAGCACAATTGTTGGGCGTCCAACTCTTGTTTTTGGCTCAGGTCATGATCTCAGAGTCGTGAGGTCGAGCCCTGAGTCGGGCTCCACGCTCAGCGGTGAGTCTGCTTGGGTCTCTCTCTCGCTCTCCCTCTGCCCCCCACAAAGATAAATAAATGAACCTTTAAAAAACTCACTTGTTTTCTCCTAAGCTTTTCCAGAAAACAGCCCCAAACGTTACATGTTTAACACCTAAGAATTTGCTCATCTCTGTTTAATGAGTCCGTCCGGAGAAGTTGGTGCTAGCATGTGCTTTTGAAGACACCCAGGCTGCCAAAAGGCTTCTGCGTTTCTGCCTGCTCTGGGTGGGCCACAGCCGCTTGGCCCACGGCGGGCACGGGCCCCTGACAGGCATGGCACCGGGTGCGGGGCCCTTGCTGGAGCTCCACTTACCCTCGGCTGGCCCGGCCGTGACATTGGCTTGCAGCTCGGGCCCGTAGGCAATGGTCCGCGCCTGCACGCGGAAGAAGTAGGTGACTCCCTTGGTGAGATCGCGCACCTTCAGCCAGCGCTGCCCATTCCCCTTCACGTCCACCGTCACCACCTTGCTCACCCCTGCAACCACCAAGAGCAAAGGTCGGGAGGGGGCTGGGGTCAGAAGAGCCATGGCACGGCCTACTTCGCCGTGACAACAGGGACGGAGTCCCTGGCTCTCTAAGGAAGTATTTCTTACGATTGGGAGGAGTTTAAGTGGTGGTAATAGGCAATTTTCAACACAGATAAATGTAATGAGTGTTCGAGTCTGATACGTAGTGCTGGCAAAGGGATGAGCCAGCCTCACGGTGCTACACCGGGAGGAGGCCCACGCGTCCTGCCTCATGAGGGTAGGGCCCCCTGTCCTCCCGCGCCCGGGTCAGGCCCCCCTCCCGCAGGCTCTGAGCTGCACCAGGCTCTGTGTCGCTTGCGTAGGTGACCTGGAGCTTCCCGACTCCAGAGAATAGAACATGGAAGAAGATGCAGGAGATTTCGTTTCAGCTACAAGATGGGCTTCCCCCTCGAGGGGGGTCTCCAGCCCGACTGGGTTGGCCAACCTGTGCCCCAAAGGCCCCCAAGCCACTCATGAGAACTTGATCCTTGGACTCTGAAGCAGGACGAAGACCGACCGCCACTGCAAATATCGATGCCCCGATTCGGAGAACTATGACGACAGACAGACAACAGTTCGCTTACATAAATGAAGTGAACGTGTGGTTGGTTGTATTACATGGAACGAGAAAACTGAGATTTAACATTTGGGGGGGAAGACGCATAGTGAAAATTATACAAATGCAGCATTTTCCAGGATGGAAATGGGGCTCTCTGGTTAAATAAGTTTGAAGATGATGTGCCCTCAGCTCGCATGGCTCAAGAAAGGGGTTTCAGGATGACAGTTTGCATGCACAAAGACCATCATCAGCAAACGGATGGGGTCTTCTTCAATATAAATTTATTCTGGATAGCAACCCTCTTTTTTTTAATTAAAAAATGCCTTCCTCTTCCCCAGAGCAGAAACAAACCCATGTACAGATTTTGTGAATTCCATCCCACTAGGAGGTAGAGCTAGTCTGACCTCCCCTGCATCTCAACCATGTCAGAATCTTATTTATTTAGTCAATTTTTAAACCGTGCCCTGCACTACAAAGCCCTGGGGTGGAATCACATAAAACACTACTGTTTAAGACATTTTAAAACACATAAAAGTAAAATCCGTGGCCCCAGAATGTGGCTCAGGCTCCGCGTGGCTTGGTTCTCCCCACCGTGACCAGGGGACTGGCCCGGGGAGGTAAGGGATGAGCCAGGCCGGTCTTCTCGATGGAGTGACCCTGGGGCCTGCTGGCAGGGGGAGGGTGCCGGGGTCTCTGCTCCTCCGGCCCCGGCCGATGAGCGGCTGGCCAGTCCGGAGTCTGCCCGCGTATAGCCCAGGCACTGCCCAGGGCTAGTAATCACTACCGGGCGACATCACCGTCTTACAGCTTCTCCCCAGCTTGACCACACACACGTGTATAAACACACATGTCATGTCTTTGGCAATCCTCCCAAGAGGGCCGGCCGGCATTTCTGCAGAGTTCATATGATGCTAGCCCCCCCAGGAAACATGCCTGATGTTTTCACTGCATTTGTAACTCCATCTCTGGGAAACGTAGAGGTTCTCTGAGGCATCAGGAAGAACCGGAAATCGTTCAGAGACCCACTTGCTACATTCATGATTCCCTGTTGGAAATCTGGATCCAACGTGAAGGGGGCAGGGGTCGGGTTTCTCTAAGAGACCCCCACCCTAGAGGTCTGCACACTGAGCAGGCTGGCTGGCCGCTGCCCTAGGGGAGGGGACACAACGAAGGCTTCTTGGAGCCACAAGAGGAGCCCCCCCCCCATCCTGCCTGCCCCTGGGAGAGACAGATCTGGGTGTGGACGTGGGAGAGTGAGGGCTGGACGAGCCCACTGGAAATGCTGGGCAATCGCACCTCAGCAAGGACGGGACGCTGTGCTGTGTGTGTCCCCATCACTGCCTTCTGTTCAGCCCCTATGGCCTCATCCCTGAGTGTCTGGTCCCTTTCACCGTATAACAGCACACACTGTCCTATGTGCACCTGAAAGTTCCCCTCACCAGCCCCAGGTCAAAACGCCCCAAAGCGCCTACGTGCAGAGAAAGGCCACGGCAAGTCTCTCCTGCTCTGAGTTTCTGCCCTTTCCTGGCCTGTGTTCTCTTTGGGGCTGGAAAGGGTCAGAACTAGTGTCCTCTGTCTGGCTAAGCCAGGGGCTCTGGCAGATGCTGTCAGACCAGGCAGGCACATGGTGGGATCCTGCAAAGTGATACTGATGTTAGAGGTGAGCAGGGACACCCCCCAGAAGGTCACAGGGTCGACCAGGGAGGCACCAAGGAACAGGGCTGGTGAGTCTGCTCCTCGGGAAGAGGCTGTTTGAGGGTGGCCAGGGAAGCGGGAGGATGTGGGAAGGACATGGGGGACCCGTGGCCGGCCTCACCCCCGGCTGGAGCGGGGACAGTGCTGTTTCGGGATGAGGTCTGCCATTGAAACGAAGGACGCTTTGACTCGTGGAGAGCCTGGAGCTCAGCGGCAGCTTCAATGTTTCCCGTCACCAGCCCCAGGCCTGGATCAGCCACGTGACGGATGAGCAGGAATCAGTGAGTCTGGGATGTGCCCGAGCCACCGACATGGTCCAAGTTTGGGGGTCTGGACGGTTTGCTCTTAAGCGGCAGGGGACCTTGAGGAAGCTGTGTGCCCCGAGAGTCTGGAGAAATGCATAAGGTGCTGAGCAAAAGAACTTTCTCCTGCCCTGATTTCAAAGCGTATCATGCTCACTGCCGAAGCCAGGAAGATCCAGGTGGGCAGAACCAGCCCTCCCGACAGACAGAAGAGATGATGCCGGTGACGGGCAAGAGGCAAAATGGTGTCACCGAGTGACTCCACCTGTTGTCACTCCAGGGAGAATGGGAAGAACAGGTGGCTATGAAACACTTCAGTGACCGCTCCGCACGCTTCTCTCTGTGGCGTTCCCAGTGTGTTTACTTGCAGAAGTGCTCCTGATGTTTTCCCATCGTGGTGGCTCTCGAACCAGCCTGCCCGGGTTCAAACCCCACGCGCGTCCGCATTCCCCACCTGCAGCCCTGGGTGGCTGTCTCAAGGGCTTGAAGCCCGATTTCTTGTGAGATGTGAGTAAAAGCAGCCCCCACACCGCGCAGCCTGTGAGGACGCGGACGAGCGTGTGTAGGTGCTTCGCACGGACCTGGTCTGTAGGGGGCTGTGTCATCCCACCTATGATCGCGGGCATGCACGTGGGGCCGTGTTTACAGGGAGCATCGAGGAAGCCACGTGTCAGCTGTGCACGAGGCACCGGAGTGTCTCACTGTGAATGATGCCAGGGTTGCCGTGGTCATGGGACCACACCCCCGACCGCATCAGGGAAACCACATGCAGGATCACGCCCCTGGAAGGTGAGGCGAGGCCGTGGGGACAGACGCCCGGTGAGCCAGCAGGACTCCGGGACGTTGGGACCACGGAGCATGGGGGATGGAGAAGCAGGGCCTGCCGTGGCCCGCCACCAGTCAGGGACGATGGCCATGGTCTTGCTTTGACAGCAAGTGCTTTTACAAGACCAGGAGAGCTGGCCTGGGCGCCAGGCCCAGAGGTGCCCGCCACAGAGTTTCTAGAGATTCTACAAACGCTTTCCTGCACTGAAGACTCGCTGTCTCGATGAGGAAGGACTCCAAGGTCGCTCAGGACTGTGAATCCTGGCAATCCTTTCTCTGTGTGTGGCTAACAGCGTCTGCAGCGTGGGCTCCCAGAACCCGTGTGTGTGTGCATGTGTGTGCACGCCTGGGAGTGTGCGCAGATGGTACCGGGCAGCAGATGGACGGTGCCCAGGGGAGCTCTGAGCTTTGTCCACGTGGAACGAGCATGCACAGACGCCTGGCTCCTCTGGGCCTGTGCTGCAGGGACCCCAACCCCGCCGCGCCCCGGCCCCCTGGTCCCCAGACAGGCACCTGATCCTGAAAAGAACACAGCAGCACCACACAGCCGGTGCCGTGCCCTCCACCATTTCCCGACCTCTGCACCTGCCTGACCTCTGCGGTTATTTGCCAAAGCGTGTCAATGGTCTGAGACCCTTTCTTCCCACACAGTTTTACATCTCTGATTTGGGATTGATGATGCAAACGTATTGGGCCGCGGTTTACTGCAAGCATTTTTTCCTTCCTAGCACTTCATAAAATAACAATGAATCTTACAGTTGATAATGGCATTTTAGATTCGATGACATAAAATCTAGTGCTTAAATTTTCTTCCAATCAACCCCGTTTTACTTGAATGTACTTATTTTAAAAGGAAACTTTTATCACGGCTTTAAATGGAGTGCCAATATTATTTGATGTGTTGGTTATGTTTTTTCGTTCTAGACATTAAATAATCTATAATGTTTACAGTCTGGCTGTGCATCCTACCGGGGGAGCCTGCCCTGGGCTTGTCTCCCTTCTCTGGCACGGTCCTGGGCACACGGTGGGTGAGGAAGAATGTCTGTGGAGCCCTCTGAGAGCACGTCAGCCGTGAGTGGGGAGGAGCGATGGGTAAGCGAGAAATTACCCCTGCGCCAGAGGGATAACCCAGCAGGGGCGGAGCAGTGCCGTCGAGTGGCCCAGCCCCCACGCACTCCCGTCACTGCCCCCTCCCCACGCGGTGTGCAGTCTCCCCGGCAAATGCACGCAGCCCCCGTCCCCACTTCTCACCCCCAGGCCCCCAGCTCCAAGCCCCTTGCCAGGTGCTGCGGCTGCCGCTGGTCTCCCCAGGCCCAAACCTCCATGCCAGGCCGTAACCCCTTCTCCCCAGAAGCTCCTGTATCTTCTCTTCCCATCAATAATTCATCTTCAGGCCTTTGTCACTGTCTCTCAGGCTCCTCTGTGTGTAAACATTTCTTCTGCTCTTCTTGGAGGGTCTGTGCTTCTTCTGACTGATCCTTGGAAGTGTAGAGCTGATCAATAAATCTTTTCATTCCACGGTGTTGGCACTATGTTTGTAGCCAGAGAGGCCCCAGTCTGTGTGAGCCAGACCCTCTCAGGGCCCTTGTGACCCAGCCCTGATGACCCAACCCTGGTGACCCGGCCCTCGTGACCTCCTGGTGACCTGACCCTGGTGACCCGGCCTGCCGCTCTCGAACAACCTCGTCGCCACTCCTCAGGCTTGGCCTCAGGACCCTGAGCCTGACCCCGAGCGGCCCGTGCGCTGCTGAACTTCCCCAGGGCTGGGAGCTCGGCACGCCTGGGTCCTCGAGACACTGGTCACCATCACATCGCGGATTGTTTGCGGGTGTGTTGCTTCTCTCCTTGCTGGAATACAGACTCACGGATTCAGGGAAGCAAGGATCGTGATAAACAGTTCGGTGAAGGTCCCTGCTTCTCCGGATCTATAGACTCCAGCATCTAGAACAGCACTTGGCATGCAGCAGGAGCTTAATAAAGACTCGAGGGAATGAATGCGTGAGGGTGTCACTAGAGAAATCTCTGAGGACGCTGGACGGTCAGCGCCTCTCCTAGGATGCCCACGGAACATGATGGGCCTACGTTCTCCATGTGGTTCTAACAAGTGGTGCCCAGGACATGGCAGAAACAGGAGAGAAATGTCTTGGGTCAAAGGGAGAAAGGTCAAAGAGTGTCCTGTTGCAAGCCAGCCGGGGGAAGGCTGTGTTGGAGCCCAGGGCGCAGACCTTCTGGTGCCGGCTCTGCGATGGCTCACAGGCCTCTTGTGGACTGGGGAGTGGCTTGCGCGCCCCTGTGAGGTTGGCTTTCCCTGCTGCCCCCCTCAGGCCTCACCTTGGACAGGTGCTAAGGGCTCGTAGACCACTCGGTAGCCCTGCAGGATGCCGTTGGCTGCCGTCGGTTCGCCCCACGAGACATTAAGCGTGGTAGAGGTTATTTCTGAGAACGCCAAAAAGCTGGGGGTCCCAGGAGCTGGAGGAACAGAGCGTAATGGGACTTTCAGTCAAGCTCCTTTATAGATCATTTACATACATGTCTATGCCTCCACATAGAATAAAAGTGTTATTAGATGTTATTTTCAACTCAGTAAAAGTCTCCATGCTCTGGGATGAAAGAAGATTTATTGACCGTCTCTGAACTTGCCTGGATCCACCAGAAACCTGGACTCTCTCGAGAAGTGCAGAGAAAATGATGGGGTTTAAACACAAAGGAGCCTGAGAGACGCAGTGACAAAGGCACAAAGATGAATAATAGATAGAGGTGCAGAATGAAAGGCGGATGGCTTCATTTCCCAGCGACTCAGGCTGCTGGAGGCCCTGCCCCCTCTCCTCCCTGGCCTGTGGGTGTGTGTGGGAAGCCCTCTTGGGCTCCACCTGGGGCTGGAGAGAGGGGGCCCCAGCGAGCCACCCTGGGTGGGAGAAGCTGCCTGTGGCCGTGGAGGGCCAGGCATGTGGTCAGGGAGCAGAGCCTGCTCACCGCCCCCTGGCCTGGGCTCCATGGGGGGGGGGGGGTCGGTGCCTGAGACTGAGCCCCGGAATCAGCACCACGCGTCCTCCCAGCTGTGCTCCCTCCAGTCACCCCGTGATCTGCCAGGTGCCTGGTGCCCTGGGGAGGAACAGGTGACCCAGCTCAGATTCCAGAAACGGCCCCTCCCTGGCTGCTGGATGAGGCCCCCGGGAAGCTGCCCTTGCACGCTGGTCAGTCATCTTGTGGGAAGGACGCATGATGCTCGGGAGTCCCCGTCCCCAGGAGACGAAGCACCTAGGGGGGTTCACTGGTTGAACCCACTGACTTCCCGGGAGCCCTGAGTGAGACAGATCTCCCTGGCTTTCCTGGCTTTGTACTTCCTGGGTCCCATGAAGTGCCTCTCAGAGATCCCCAGGACCAGTGCTAAGCTGCATTCCCTTGGAATTCCTGACCATCTCCTAAGTTCTCCAGGCTGCTGGGAAGCTGAGAGCCACAGGAGAATGAGCCTCGTGCTAGAAACACACTCCGTGTGTGGGGGTGGGGCGGCAGGCAGGGTGATGTCTGGCCTCGTGCTCTTGGGCCTGGCTGGTGGCAAGAGTCTGAGAGGCGGTGGCGAGCCGTTCCATGCGGTCTGTGACCCCGGAAACCTGGGGAGCACCCGATACTGTGGCCTGGACTCCATGCATAGGTGCTCATCCCCCAAGTGTGTGGACATGCTGGGGCCAAGACCCCAGTAAGAAGCTCCCTGAGGGAACTGGAAGGAGGCCTGGGTGCAGATGCAGAGCCTGCCTGCATTCTGCGATCCTGGAGCGTCTAGGGGAAAACATGCACTGCTCACAGCCACCTCGCGGGTACCAGGAGCCGCCACACAGCAGGCTGAGGCCAGGCCCCCGGGGAAGCAAATGAATCGAACCCAGGCCTCTGCAGGAATGGCTTGGCACACAACGCTGTGTGTTATAGGTCAGGCAGAGCAGTGAGGTGTGGGGAC
Source organism: Callorhinus ursinus (assembly GCF_003265705.2). Taxonomy (NCBI): domain Eukaryota; kingdom Metazoa; phylum Chordata; class Mammalia; order Carnivora; family Otariidae; genus Callorhinus; species Callorhinus ursinus. The sequence continues at coordinate 3,179,913 of NW_027397132.1, forward strand.
AGAGAGCAGGGCCCACTTGTTCAGCTGGGCTCAGGGGTGACTGCAGGGGCACCAGGCCTGTGGCTGGCAGAGGGGGTCCCAACAGAAGCCTGTGGGAAGGAAATATGCCGCTCTCCTACCGGCCTGATGTGTGCGCCCCTGCCTGGGGTCACTCTGCGGTCCGTCCCCGGCAGCGTTGAAGGCGGAGATGCTGACCAGGTACTGGGTGTAGCTGGTCAGGTTCTTCAGCTTCACCACGGTCTCCGGCAGGAACAGGACCTTCATCTTCTCCGTTTCATTCTGGCTGTCTGCCTCCCAGTAGTAAACCTGTTGGAAAGAGCCAGAGGTCAGAGGCAGACCGTGGGGACGGGGTGGCAGCCCCCGTTTCGGAGCTCATGCAGGGCAGGTGGCCCAGCCAGTGTGGGGTGAGGCGGGACTGCGGGCCCGAGCATGAAGCCCCTGGGTTGGGCCACGCTGCGGCTGCGAAGGCCGAGAGCCGGGGGGAGGGAAGTCAGTGCCAGGGGCGAGGGGATCCTCGGCTGCTAATACAGTTTGGGAAGCCAATAATTTGCATTTCTGAGTTGTTCTTCTGGAATTTGGGCTTTGCCTAACAGAACACGGAACATGGCACTTTCCTCCAGCTCCCCGTGAATGCCTTTTCCTTTCCAGAGCTCGGTGCTTTGATTTACAGCCTCTGTCCTGTCCCTCAGTCTTCTGGACAGAAGGAGACCGACCCTATCCACCCCTGCTCCAGCCTGTGCAGAGAACCCGGGCCTCTGCCCTGCGCTCCCACGGCAGGCCGACATGTGAGTCTTCAGTCCGCGGGGCACCAAAAATAACCTGGGGAAGAACCACGTCGGGCTCAGCACTGTGGAGGAAGGCCCTAATGCTTCTCCCAGATTTATTTCCCCTCACCCAGCTTGCATGTGCTCGTGGACGGGCTGGAGGAGGTTTCCAGGATCGCTTCCCTGGACAGCGGGCCGAGGACGGCCGCCCCGCCCCAGTGCCGCCGGGCTGCCCAAAGACAGCACCCATCCGTGGACCCACCTTGGCTCCTTGGTGGGTGGGCCGCAGCCCAGCCAGGCCATTCACGCAGAGAGCCGGGGCCCGCTTCCCACCTCCCGCGGGGGCCCCCCGTCTGGCACTGCTGGCGTGCACCCGGACTGTGAGCACAGCTGACTTGCGCCGGCCAGATGGGGTCCAGCTTCTGTTCTCCCAACTGTGCACAGCCGGTCCTGCGCTTGCACAGGCCTTTGCTAACTTGAGATCAATACCCAAGTTCAATGTCTTTATCATTAAGGAAATTAGAAAACATATTTTGGACATACATAAATAGCATCTTGCCTCCAAGCTCACAAGACTTCCCCTTACCTCATTAATCACTGTAACAGCCCTGCTGTGGAGGAAGGTATTTATTTTCATAAAACACTGACAAAAATCATTTTTAAATGGGCATTTAATTGGCCCAATAGTCATCAGGGCAGGCTGGCCCGCAGAAGCTGATGACCGCCCGTCCCGGGCCTGCAGCAAGAGAGGCATTCAGGGGGAGTTTGCCGGGGACAGCCCAGGGCTGCTTTCTTTGGGGCGGTTTAGCTGGTCCTTCTGAGTTCTCTGCACAGAAGTGGCCTTGCAGACGGGCGTGGGGGGCTTCCTGCCCCCCCCCAGATGAACCCACTCTGGGTAATCACTTAACGGCCCACTGCCTTTCTTTTGCCCCATCTCCGGAATGGTTAACTAATGTGAAATCGTAAGATTTTAGTGTGGTGGTTCTCAAAGTGGGCTTCCTCGGAACCACACCCCTGGGGGAACTTCTTAGAAATGCAAATTCTTGGGCCCCTCCGGCCTGGACCTCACAAAATATTCAATAGAAACCCAAGGGCAGAGCTGGGCTGGAGAGCCTGTTCTCTTCAGCCCGCTCTGTTTTATTGTCAGCAGAGATACTGGAGGCCCCCAGAGTGGGTGCAGGGGCAGAAAGGGGTCCTGGCTGGGCCTGGGAGGGACGGGCTGCTGGGCACCAGGTCTCCACCCCCTAAGCCCGCTCCAGCTGCTCAGTATCGCCCGTGGCTCTCCAGGCAGACGGCTGGCTGTGTGTCGGCTGGCAGGACACGGAATGTGTGGCCGGGGTTCCAGCAAAGCCCTCAGGAACTCTGGGGATCGAGGCCACTTATCCCAGCCTACAAGTGACCTGGAAGGAAGAGCCAAACCATGCGGGAGAGCATTGCCTTGTAGCCCTGGATGTTCCCATTCTGGCTCTCCGGGGGCGGCGGGTCCCACGTGACCTCCAGCTGGCTGGCCGTGAGCGGGGTCACCTGGACGTTCTGCGGAGCCATGGCCGGGGCTGGGGAGAGAGCAGTGCAGGACAGCAGCTGAGGTGTCTGTTGACACATGCAGGGCCCCTAGCTGAGAGCCTACCCCGGGCCATCCAACCTTTATGCCAGGGAGCCCTGCAAACCCTTCCCAGAATCACATTTAGCGATGCATAAAATAGTCTGCAGAATCACAAAGAAAACAGATTCTACTGAGACACAGTTGGCAGAGCGTTCAAAAACAAAGGTATGATCCGGTCGTCTGCGGGCCTCGTGAGTGGGACGTGAGGTGGTGCTGGCAGGCTGGTCTAAGGGCTACTGTGACGTCAAGGTGTGACCCGTGCAGGAGGATCTGAGGTCTTAGCACCAACCGGGACTCTACAGGGGACGTCTGGGGGCCTGCTGCTGAATGAGCAGCAGGTCCTGCTGGCCCTATGGGGCGAGTTGCCATATTCGCAGTGGAGGGAGGCACTGCTTTTCGGATGGAATGTGGAGAAAATAAGGCATCTGTGTGCCCATGCCAGGAATCTCATGGGGAGGAGCCCTGTTCCCTGGGGCTACAGACGCCGGGCTGATCCCCCAACGGGGTCAGGAGCACAGAAGGCACCGCTCCCCGTGCCCCTGCCCCGAGGCCCCTCGTGGCTCCCACTCTGAGGACCTGGTCCTCCCGTGCCGAGGCCACACTGTGCTCGGAGAGGTGGTGAGGACACTGCGGCCGTCGGTTCAGCAGGAAGCCCTTGGGAAGCTGGGCGAAAGCAGGGAGCATGTGTGCACACACAGAACACGTCTCCTCTGCGTGTGCCAGCCCTGCGCCGTCTCTGAATTCCTCACCCGGCACTTGTGCATGATGGGCTGCTCTCTGCCTCCCAGGAGCTACTCCCTTCCCCTGCCCACCTGTGCGCGCCCCCACGGGTCTGTGCTGGACCCCGGAGCCCTGGGAGCTGTCCGGGGGCCTCGGCCTATGGGCCCAGGAGCGTTTCCAGGCTGTGCACAGAGACGACACAGCCACTGTCCGAGGGCGACGGCCCTGCACACTGGCTCTCGGGAGAGAACGACCTTCCAGAGTCACCCCTTCCCCTCCCTCCCCCCAAAGTAGAATAAAATAGTAATTAACACCCACTCAGCCTGACACTGACTATTTATTTTGTTCTAACTGTGTGGCTCCCGTATTATCACTGCCCACCCTGCCGTTAATGGAAATGTTAATAACCCACACCAGGTTGTTGTGACAGATGCTCGGCCTCATTATCAGAAATTCTTATTTACCGCTCCATTAAACAACAGAATCACACAAAAAAACAATTCAATCAAAACTAACTGGAGGAATTTTAACAGCCACATTAATAATCCAAAACATAAATAAAGTTAATGTCTTTTGCATGTTTGCCATCGGCAACTCTATCGCAAAATTACTGTTGTACAATTAAAATGTGAAAGGCGAAATTGAGCACGGCCATTACCCCGGTAGTCGGTTAGAACCTTCTGTGCGTGGTCCCCCATCCCCCACCCCCACCCCAGGGTTTCCTTCCCAAACCCCAGGCCTGCGACTGTTTTCTGGACACGGAGGTCCACAGAAACTGGGGCTCCCGGGGACTCAAGGTGGCTCCCGGAATTCAGGGGCCACGTGCCTCTTGGCCAGGGTCGTCACGCACTGGACAAAACCCGCTGGTTCCATGCAGGTCCCGAGCTGCTCTGATGTGCCCACCAGCTATCCTGCAGCACACAGCTTTTGTGCCATAAAAATGCTGCAGGGAACGAGGACGTTTTTGGTGACGACACCAGCAGGGAAGACAGAAATGTGTGCAGAGAGCAGAGCATGTTGGTTTTGAGATGCATTTTCTTGGCTCCTGAAAGCGTCTGCATCTCCATGCCAGCAGGACGACCTGACTTAAGGAGGCATTGCTGTTTACAGCCCCAAATACAGTGCTTGTTGGTCATCGCGCATGTGCGCGATGGGGCATGGACAGAACGTCCGAGGAGCCCTTGCTCGTGCCCATGATGTACGATAAACACGGGTATCAGCCCGGGATGCTTTCGTCACATGCATGAAATCAGTGTTAAAGAGCATTTTCGCACAGCTGCCTCTGACATGTGCTGAGACACGGATTGCCCACAAGCAGCCCTGAGAGGTGGCTTGCAAAGCTGACGCCTGGAGTCAGGGCTGACGATGCCACCGCGTCCCAGGGAGCCAGTCCTCAGTGGGGTGGCTCCTGCCATCCTGGCCACAGAGCCGCCAGAGACAGAGCCCGCCGAGGCAGTAACAGAGGAAACTTCGGGGCCTTTAGAATCACCCTGCCCCTGAAGATTTCTGGAATCTTCTGGGATTCTGGCTGATTGCATAGGGAGGCCCTGCACACAAGCTCCACAGAGCAGGAAGGGCAGCACTTTGTCCATCTCACCCGACCCCCGGGGCAGACGCGCTGCCCCCGACCTGGCCAGCCAGCAGCAGCTGGGCCAACGAGCAGCTGCCGGAACAACACGGCTATGCCTGGCTCCGTTTTAATTTGCTGGAGAGCGGAGAGCCCTGGCTCATGGCCCCCAAACCCTGTGCCCACCAGGCCCCGAGAGGACCTGGCCACTCCTCAGTCCTGAGCTGCAGACCCTCCCTTGTCAGCATTTGAGAGCTTCCGCTCCAAGGTGAGGTCGCTGGACAGGCCCTGTGTGCTCACGCCACGGAAACAAAGAGACAACAAGCCTGGAAAGATTTCTGGTAGATGAGTGCATACTTGAGAGAGTCAGGGAAGGTTTTCTGTGCTGTAGGAAATAACTCTGCAGACTCACTCACTCACTCCAACTACCCACTGCCTCCGTGGGAGGGCCGTCTGTCCGGCCTGGGGAAGTCTCCCTCCTGAGGGGGCCCACATGTCCCCCCTCTGGCCCCAGCATGGTCGGTGACAACAGAGCACTAGTCACACGTGGGCAGGAGTGACCCAGGCCACCTCCCGGCAGAAACTTCCAGAGGGTGCCCGGCCGGCTACCTCCCCTTTCCCCACTACCACCTGAGCAGCAGGTCCCACGCGGGGGCTGAGCCCTCAGTCTGTGTCTTGGAGAGGAGATGACGGGGAACATGAGAAATTACCGCTGGTGATTAAGCCACTGCGACTTTGGTGGCTGGTTATCGCCACAGCGTAATGTGCTGACATTTTCCTGAATATCGACTGGGCCCTAGGCTTGGCGCTGAGGGGGGGGTGGACACAAAGACACAGCAACACGTAATAAGAGAGAGAAATCACAGGAATCGTGATACAGGGTGTGATGTGAGGACAGATTCAAAGGGCCATGAGAAGTAATTTCTGGCTGGGGACATGGGGTCTTTCCTGGAAAACAGAGTATCCATCAATAATGGGGAAGATTCAACATGTGACAACGGGCCAGGGAAGCACGGGCCACGTACGAGGCTGGAATGGGAAGAGCAACAGGGTGGTGTATCTGCTGGAGTCACATCGGGCAGATGGTCATCTAGGTGTCAGTGCCACCTGGGGCCGTGCTGGGCATCTGCCAGTGCTAAACCATGCTAGGCCATATCAGACCATGCTAGATCATGCTAAGTCATGCTAGGTCATGGTAGGCCATGTTAGATCATATTAGGCCATGCTAAGGTCATGCTAGGCCATGCTAGGTCATGCTACATCATGCTAGACCATGCTAGGCTATGCTAGGCCATGTTAGATTATGCTAGGCCATGTTAGGCCATGCTAGGCCATGCTAGGGGATGCTAGGCCATGTTAGACCATTCTAGATCATGCTAGGTCATCCTAGGCCATGTTAGACCATGCTAGGCCATGCTAGAGCATGGTAGACCATGCTAGGCCATGCTAGACCATGCTAGATCATGTTAGGCCATGCTAGGTCATGCTAGGCTATGCTAGGTTTCTTTCACTTTCTGCAACCCAGGGGTTTATTATTTGGGTAAAGCAATTTTTTAACTGATACCCTGAGGATCATTGTTAACATTTTAATATAATGAGACAGGTATTTGTTTTATATAATAAAAAAATTATACATTCATCAGTTCACATTAGTTACATCGCCATTTTTCTGGCCACTTTTTCTGATTTCCTGTCAAAGCAAACAGGAAATAGAATTCTCTAACATGCCTTCTCAGCAAATTTTGCTAATACAATCTGTTCCTCTCAGCCAGGGTACCCAGAGAGAGACTCCGGCTCTGGGTAATTATCTAACCTCTGGGGCCTTCGCAATACATAAAGGAGGTTCTTTAACTCAGTGGAGGACAAGTCAAGCCTGGAGACAGAACAATGACTCAGTGCAGGAATGTGGGAAAGGAGCAGAATCTCAAAAGGTGAGCGGAGCCCGTAAACACAAAGGCTTCGTTCACTTCTGGGCGGGGGCACAGTCCCAGAAGGAAGAGAGGAGAATCACTGTTGTCACCAACATCAAGTCCAATGCCCGGGGCCCCGCAGGAGGTCAGGCAGCTGACAGGCCTGCCCTGAGGAACTCCGGGTCTGTAAACCAGTGTTCAGTTTGACATCACACAGTAACGTTTAAAAAAGCCTATAACAGAATTCAAAGTGAGAAGATCGTGTTTTATAAATCTGTAATGAACACAAAAGACACGGATCACCCTTTTCTCAAACCAAAGCTCCTTCTCTCCAGAAATCTGCAAGGCCTTTTGAAGAGTGGTGTTCTCATCTAGTTTGCTGGCTGCTGGAATCATTGTGACCCATCGGGGGGGGGTGTGACCACGATGCTGAGGGCGGCGCGGGGATGTGTGCGCACGTCTTTTGTCTGGGCTCACTTCACCCTCATAACCCCAGGAGGTGGGCTGTCATCACTGCCTTTCCTGCAGGGGAAGCCTCGGGCAGAGAGAGAAGGGCCTGGCCCCGGATCTCAACTCACACCACACTCGACGCCTGGCAGCCCTTGACGCCCAGCACAACGGCGTGGGGAAGGGCAGGGGATTCAAGGCCACGTTCCAGGGTTCCTGGAGTGGCCACCTCAGTCCAGCCCCATCTCACTCAGCCTAGTGCCCCTCACTTGAGCTCAGGTGCCCGTCTTTCCTCCAATCACCTCACTGCTGAGTCAGAACCAACACAACTTTAAGGAAGCTTAACAAGAAAAATCAGGAAAAGGGTCCCCAAAACCATCTCCAAAAACAATGTCATGGACTCCGGCCTATGGAGGCTGTAGATGGAAGGTTGTGGGAAAAGCCCTGGATGGTGAGTTTTAGGATCTAGGCTCAGCCTGTGGGACTTGGGACACAGTTCCATCTCTCTGAGCCTCAGTTTCTTTTGTAAAATAGGAGAAAATACCAGACTTAATGGGTTTCGGAGATGAAATGAATTACGTTTTGAGAGGACACAGCTTGGTAGCCAGCAAGGAGGAGGCACTCTGTAAGGTGGCCTGAACACAGTGTCTTGCTCCAAGCCCATTCCCCTGCACTCACTGTCCAGCGAATCACTCAACAGGTGTGGCGGGTGCACTGGTCCTGCTTGGGCTATGTCCCCATAGGGACTGTCAGTAGTCACGTCACCATGTGCTGATGTGTTTAAATGTCCGTCTCTCCTTGCAGTTCCTTCGTGAGCCAGGAGCAGCACAGGTGTGTCCTGGGTGCTCTGCCTTCCACACTCTTGAACATGAGCATCCTGGATGATAGAGACACTCCACGGTCCCACCTCCTGGTACTCACACCCTCCCTCGAGGAATCCCTTCCTGTGAGCACTTGCTTCCTCCGACCAGCAGAATGTGGCGGACGTGGTGGGTGGTGGTGTCATGATTAGCATCCAGGAGACTGTGCTTCTCTACGGCTGGTGCCTGTCCTGCTGGCCCTCTGTCCCTCTGCTGAGAAGCCAGCAGCTATGCAGGGAGATGCCCCCTGGAGAGGCTCGCCATGGCAAGGAGCTCAGGGAGGCTTCTGTCCAACAGCCCACAAGATAGAGGCCTGCCAACCGCCACGCGAGTGAGCTTAGAAATGGCTCCTTCCCTGGTCCAGCCTTCAGATGAGACAGCCGCCCTGGCTACCACCTTGGGTGAGACCCAAAGCAGAGGACACAGCTAAGTTGTGCCTGAACACCTGGCCTCCACACATGGTGATGTCGCACATGCATGTTGTTTCAAGCTGTGTGGGGAACATTTGTTATGCAGCGATAGATAACCAATATATCCGTTGTTCAAGCATGAGCTCCTCTAGGAAAGTTACCCAGCCGAGGCCCAGTCTCTGCACATTCGGGCTCTGAAGGACTGGCTTGAATTTGATGTAGCCCCTGTGCTACATGTGGGATTTCAAATGTAGTTCTCTCTCAGGCATTTCAGTGATAAAGGTGAGTGCTGAACAAACCCAGCGTCTGATCCCCGCCAGTGATGCTTTCCACCGTCACCGACGCCTATCACCAGCACTTTTCTCCTTGCCTGTAGAGTGAGCTTCCCACCGGAGAAAGACCCAGGCCCATGGGCCATGACTGGACTGTGACCGCTGGTGGTCTGTGTGGCACAAACCATGATCCCCGATTAATCAACTGCACCATATGCAGCTTGTATTTGCAAAACTCAAGCTAGAGGGAGGATGTTTTTTTCTCATTTCACACTTTAGAAAGCTGAGCCTGAAGGGCCTGAAGTTGTTTGTCCCAGAACAGGCTGGATTTGAACTGGGGTCTGCGTAACTGGAAGGCTCTCCTGATTGTCAAGGACAGGCGTTGGGGAGCTTTCTGTGATGGGCTGGGCAACATTTTAAGTCTTGAGGGACGCAAGGTCTGGGTCACAGCGACTCAACTCTGCCTTCGCATGGCAAAAGCAGCCACAGATGGTATGTAAGCGAACGGGCGTCTCAATAAAACTTTATTTACAAAAACAGGCACTGGTTGGATTTGGCCTGTGGGCCTGGTTTGCGGACCCTGGTCTGGGTCAGGAAAGCAAGGATGTGGGGGCAGGGCTGGGAAGGGGGTGCTTGGCTGCTAAGCTGCTTTGTCAAGTATGAGTGCTGGAATGTCCCCGGCCACCAGCCTTGTGAGCTTGTCCCCATCATGTAACCCTGGGACTGCCGGGTGCAACAGAACAGCCACCAGGGCCTGGCCACTCGGGCCCCCCGTGGGGGTCAAGGCAGAGGTGAGTGTGCACATGCTTGGGCAGGCAGTGGGGGGCCTAGGAAGTCCGGAGAGGCAGGTGACCTGGGGCAGGCAGCCCCAGGGAGAGTGAGGCTGGCCCAGACTGGCCTCATCCGTGGTTTTCTCAACTTTTGAAACCCTGTGTCCTTCTGTTCTGATCTGATTCCAGAGGGCCTTATTTTCTAGGAAAAACAGCTGCCTTGGATGAGGTGGCCACACTGGTATGTCCTGCTACCACTGACCACAGAGCATTCCTATAGAACTCTCTGGAAGCTTTGGTGCTTCAGTGTTTCTCACCTGTAAAATGAAGGTAAACTCTGAGCCCCGCACTTGCTGGGATGTGGCAAGTCTGGGATGGGGAGGGTGTCTCCCTCCAGTTCCTACTCTCTCCCATGTCCCAGTGTCAGGACCGACGGCTCCAGATCCCTGGGTGAAGCTCCGGGTCAAAGGAACATGGTTCAAGAAATCGATGTACAAGTGAGGCTGGGGAATTAGGTCCCCAGCAGGGAAAAGCTGCAGCAAGCCTCCACCCTGGACAAGCTGGGCTGGGCGTGCTGCCCCTCAGCCCTGCTCCGACTGCAGGGAGGGGAGGAGGGAGCAGCTGCAGGCCCCACAAGGGCCCTCCCCGCCGCCGCCTGTGGGGCTGTTGCTGACATTCCTGTTTTGTAAGAAAAGTGAAATAGCATTCTGACAAGGAGCAAGGCTGGGACTTGAGCCCAGAGCGTCCCGTTCCACATCGCACACAAGCCCAGGAGGTGAGGGCCCACGATCCCTGTGTCAGCTAGTCTTTGAACCCCTACAAGCTGCAGGCGTACTTGGAGATGACTGGGCTGAACCTGGGGAGTGCACCGGCCATGAGGACCGGCTGGGGACTGCCGTGAGGATGCAGACAGCAGATGGCACCCAAAGGAGGGCGGTGGCTGCGGCATTTGACGCTGGGGACCGCGAGTCAACAAGTGTTGACCAGCCAAATGGGCTGTGGGCATCAAGGGCTGGGAGGTGTCAAGGCTGCCCCGCAAGGTGTCAAGGCTGCCTGGGATTTGGGGATGGACAGAGGCATTGCCCCCAGGGCACAGGGAAGAGTAGATTCGGGAATCGCGCGGCCCCGGAAGGCACCTGAGGGTGTGGGAATGAGGCGACCATCCCGGGAGAGCAGACGGACAGATGGGAGTGAACGGAGCCAGAGAGAGAGCAGAGGCGAAGCCTGGGAACCGGGGGGTCATGCCACAGACACCGGGCCCGGAGTCGGCCAGAGTCAAAGGCCAGGTCAGGAGCAGGGCTGAGAAGCAGCCGCTGGATCTGGTAACAAGGAGCTCAGGGGCTCGGCAGTTCTAAGGCAAATGCGGCTGAAGCTGGCGAGTCTTGAGGGCAGGACAGAACGGAAGACGGGGGGCCGGCAGTCCCACGGGGGTCTGAGTGCTGACTGCATACTGGATCACACGAAGAAATTGTCATTAATTTTTCCAGGTGAGATGATGCCTTCATAGTTTACGTAATCATGTGCGTATGTATTTGAAGAGTTCTTCTAGGGGTACATGCTGGAGATACATTTGAATGAAGTGATAGGACGTTTACCAGAAAGGGTGTGATGTCTGAAAAGAGCTGCAGAAGCAGCGGGCGGAGGGGCGCGGGTGCGAGGACAAAGGAAGCACGACCGGCCGTGGGCGCCAGGGCCGAGCTGGGCGGTGAGTGCATGGGTGCACGGGGGCCCGCGGGGCCAGCCCGGCGGCTTGTGCCCACTCCCGGCCTCCCTCATCAGCGGTGACACAACACACGAAAGGAGGGAGGTGCTTGAATTCAGGAAGAGCTTGGCCGGGAAGGAGGGGCACAGGTGAGGCCGGGCGCTGGGGAGAGACTCTGGGGTTGGAGCACTTTCAAATCCATGGCTTCGTCTGTGCTGCCAGCAGCGCGGCGGGCGGGCGCAAACACCCCGTCCTCCCGTGGCTGGTCTGCTGACTCACACGTGTGGGGACGGTGCTCCTCCTTCCTGGGGGTGACCCAGTGTCTACGCACCCAGCAGGCACGCCAGCCCACGCGGGGCTCTGTGAGGCATGAAGGCCCCGCGGACAGCCTCACCCGCTGAGAGGAGGTCCCAGGGGAGGCCTCTCCCTTCGCCCAGAGTGCGAGCTGCTCAAGGGCAGGACGTGGTCTTCCCCCTTCAGGGGCCTCTCGAGCTGCTGAGGGAGTGGGTGCTCAGGAGAGAGGTCTCTACCCATCACCAGTATGGTTCTCCAAGGAACGTCCTGAGAATCGGCTGAGAACTTGGACTCTGGATGGCATGATGTTTGGGATCCTTTCCAAATAAAGCATTAGGCATTCGAATATTCTCCATAACCTTCCTATGTTGATGGAAATTAGGTTACTAGAAGTGTCATTTATCTACCAACATTTCGTCTGCTAGGGAAGGCAGTAATCCAGGCTGGGGAGCACGTGGTGCAGGAGAGGGACGCCCAGAGCTGGGGGACCCAGTGATGCTCACGGTGGCCAGAGATGCTGCTCCCGGGGGCACTCCTGCCTCAGCCCTCCCCTTGCCTGCCCAGCACCCTGACCCCCATGTGCTTGCAGGGGCTTTAGAATCAATACAGCTGCCTGACTCCATCGCCTCATTCCCACGCGGTCTCAGGACAGGGGTCCTGGAGTAAGAGATGCTGAAGACAGCCTGGAGGAGGCAGCAAATGCCAGGGCCGTCCCTTGCAATTCTTCCTGGCCTGGGGAGGGGATGGGCAAGCTCCCCACTCCCTTACCAATATCTGCCGGGCCTGCTGGGGTCAGGCCTAGCAACACTGGAGGATGTCCCTCTGCGGGGACTCTCCAGTCAGAACGCAGACGTGATGGCTCATCAGGACTTTGTGCACCAAGGGAGCAAACCATGTGCTATGGTCCTCGAGGGTGAGAAGGAGCCCCAGGAGCCCCCGGCCACCTCCAGACTGGGGGATGGCCTCTGAGCACCCACGGCTCAGCTGGGAGCCCGAGGCAGCAATCGCGCCTGGCACACAGCAGGCTGTCACGACCTGGCAGACACCCGCTCCGCCGTCGGTGATCACCTGCCTGTAAAGCCCGCATCTCCACCTCCACACCACGTGGCCCACTGCACAACAGGCAGGACCCACCATGGAAGCTGCCAGTGGTTTTCATCCGGTCACAACCCTGCGTCCATTAGTAATTACCTAGAGACCGCGGTGCGTGACGCTGGAGAGGTGCCGCGGGCCAAAGTGCCCTCGACTCCTGGCCGTGCACCCGGCTCAGACCAGCAGACTCCAAAGCCTTCTCTCGTCCCCTGAGGCTGGGGCCCGGCTCCGTGTCTTGAGGGGAGCTAAACCAGCCAGAAGCCATGCCATTCCTCCTTCCAGCCAGCGGCGACTTCCAAGGAAGGTAGAGCCCACGGTTCCCAGTAAGTTTCTTGTTCTTTAAAAAAGAGCCAACCAATCGTTCCAAGACGCTCTGTGGTCTCGTGAAGCGACACTCAGGCCCATCGCAACCCACATGGCCCCTAAAGCAACCAAACGACGACGGTGTGTGACTATCCATTTTTCCTTTTTGGCAAAAGGTGTCGTGTCAAAGAGCAAAGGTCAGGCTGCTGACCTGACCTCCTGTGGGCGCTTCCCGCCAGGCAAAGGAGAAAGTCCCGACTCCCTGTTTTGGCAGGAGAACCTGTCGAGTCCTTCCTTTTCCTGGGGTGACAGAAAGCTGGGTGCCTCGACAAGCAGGTGGGCCTCAGGCTCTGGCTGCTGTGGGTAGAACAAGGACAAGCCGTTGGGGGTCAGGGCTCGCGGTGATGACGCTGCAGGGGCCGAGTCTAGCAGGTGACCCACAGGGCAGAGCCAAGTGCAGCTCCAAGGGGGGGGGCAGGGGGGGGGGGGGGGGGGGGGCCAGAGAGGGAGGGCGAGCCAGCGGGATGACGGCGTGGTGCGCTTTTCCATCCCTTCAGAACATAATACACACTCCGTCAAACCCCTGGCAGAATTTGCCAAAATGATTGTAAAGTTCCTAAAAACGGGTGAGAAGTTCTGGAAAACAAAAAAATAGGGTGAGCGCCGGGAAACATGAAGGACGAGTGATAAAAGTAGCATGCGAGGGGTTGGCGGCACCAGAGGGAGCGAGAATTTGCAAGAAGCTGAGCCGCGCTCCCCGGCATTGGAAAGAGAGGTGGCTCACAGATGGAACTGGGGCGGCTTCTCCGAAAACCAGCCACTGAGAAGCTCACGTTGGCCCGGCACTGAAACAAATTCCGGATGCACTCAAGGGTTTTCGGGAACAACGGAGCCATGAAAATTTGGGAAGACAAGCCGGGTACCTCCCGGGCTCCTGGACAGGAAGCAGAGACGCCGCAGAGCGAGGGGTTTGACCGCGCAATTTTAACACAAGAAACTCAGCGACAGACAACAGAACAGGGAAACCATGGGCCACAAGTGGGGTCGGACGTGTCGTCCCTGATGCATACAGAGCTCTCACCAATCACCCCCAGGACACCAAGACCCCGGGAAAAACGTTGCTGTGTATGGTGGCAGGCATTTGACGGCAGAGTAGGGATTAAAGGCTGGCGGACGGAACGGTAGTGAGATATATTTTGTGATATATTTTCACCTAAAGAGTGAGGCAAGATCCAAACGTGGAAGCAGAGAAACCACAGACCGGCGTCCTGGTCCCTAGGGCATGGCGTGTCAATGAGTTTTAGCTTCTCTAAGCAAAAAATGCTCATGTCTTTTGAGCCAGGGATTCTGCTTCTAGCATTTCCTCCCAAGGAGAGAATCAGAGAGGCTGTAAAGGATTTGCAACAGTGTTCACAGAGGCTTTATTTATGACGACAAGGCCCTGCACCCCGTGTCTCCCTCCCAAGTGAACAGCAGGAGTAAGCCCAGGGGTGGTTTGCAAAGGTTCTCTGCCACCTGGACCCAACCCCGCATCTGGTACCACCTTCCTCATCCAAGGAAGGCATCCCCTGGCCCTGGCCCCCCATTCCTTATGCAGCAGTGAGCCCCACTTGCCTGCTCCCCCAAACCGCTCCTATGGGGAAATTCTGGAGCCCCTGCTGCTTCCAGCCCCTGGACGAGGCTCCAGATGCAATCCCAGACCTGGCTTCGATCCACCACTGCCAGACCCCGATGCAAGGGGCAAGGTCTGGAGAAGCCTCTGGAGGCCGGGAGGGGACATCTTCCCTCTCCGCTGAAGGGCTGTGCCATGTGCTCTCTGCAGGGGCCATCCGCTGGACCAGTGGGGCAGAGAGGTAAGAGCACTCCTAGAGCGTCTGGGGGCTCGGCGGGTGTGCAGTCTCCTAGCCTCTCCGCTGAGCAGGAGCAGCTGTGGGCTGCACTCAGAGCTTCCAGGAACAGGGGGGTACACTCACGCACGTTCAAGGGAAGGTGCTGGAGCTGCTCATGGAGGAAAGGAGACCCAGCAGCCAGGATGGGGAGAATAGGTGGTCTCGGGCAGTTGGCAGGTGCCGTGCTGCGGCATCAGGACGGACGGGCTGCACGGGCCTGGCTGGCCTGACCCCACGGGGCTGGGAGCTGGGGGTAAAGTCCCAGCCCAGCTTTGCCTGGGCTTACTGTCTGTGGGACTGCAGGGTTGGGGAGACTGTGGGCAGCCTGGGAAAGCCAATGCTGGGCTTTTCACAGTCAAAGCAGTGGAAAAGGGGGAGTAAGGGGAGCCTCACAGGTGTTGCTGAAAACCCCAACTGGGCCCCCTGTGAACTGCTGTCAACAGCCCAGCTCAGAGCAGCCCCCAACCCCAGACACCATCCGGGCTTCTCCTTCCATTGCTTGTCCCCCAGCAGTGGGAGGGCCTTGGAGTGCGCTTGGGCACCGGGGTCATCCCATTTCATAGAACAGAAAACAGAGGCTGGAGGAGTAACCACTCTTCTTTCTTAGCCACATCGGGCAGCTCCTGAAGGCCAGAGCGGCTGCTCCAAGCTTGGCAGGGTTCTGACTTTGCTTTCAGGACCCTGACTGAGAAACACCTGTCTAAGGCCAGTGACAGCATAGTCAGGCCAGGAGGTGAGCCCTGGTCCCAGTAGCTGGACCCCTCTTGGAGGACCCCTGTTGGCTATATGCAAAAGGGACTGACAACTTCTCCTGCAGGACTGCTGTGAGGCCAGACCTTGTGAGCCCACCCTGCCCAGAAGCCTCTGCGGATTGCTTACTTCTGTGTGTGGCAGTTTCTATGATGGCAGCTTTTCACAGCAGAGTCAAAGGGTGAGACTGACCCTGTGTTTCATGCCCTGGAGCAGGACCGCTGCCCCGAGAGGCCCCTGCACATGCACCCCTCCCCTCCATGGCAGCCTGCCTTTCTCCAGGCGCCCACGGCTCTCCTTCTATCCAATGGCACACCTGGCCCACAGCATCCACGCTGACTCTGTGGGCTATGCAACGTGCCCCCTCATCCTGGAGCCAGGCTGCAGTCTCCCGGCCCCGGGCCAGGCTCTGAACATCAGGTGTGTCCGGGCTGGCAGCTCAGGCCCAGGCCACCTCGGTCACTTCCTGGGCCAAGACCGCTCCTGGCTGCCATCACCCCATCTGGCCAGAGCTTTCTCAGCTTTTCTCAGGGTTGACACTGGCTTTCCTCTCCTCCTCCATGACCATCTCGGCTCTATAGATGGCCCATCTGAGTTGGGAGATGGAGTGCAGTCTGCCTCTAAATCTGGGCCAAGGCTCAGAGGGGAAACGGCGCTAGAGGTGGTCAGGGGCCGCTCACCCTGCTCCACCCCCGAAGTGCAGGTGGACAGACAGCTGTCCGTGAGTCCCTGGGCCAGGCACCAGGCCAAGGACCTCTCATTCTTCAGTCTGAATCTCCACCATGACCCTAGGACAGAGGCGCCTGGGCCTGCTGCCTCAGGAAATCAAATCCCAATTCACAGGGGCTCTAGCATCACCCCTGCCTCCCAAATACGACCACTCGGTAAGAGCCCACCCGCTCCAGGGGCTTTGGCCCTCGGCCCACGCAGTGGCTGTGGGCAGCAGATGGGGGCAGAGTGGAGTCCGGGGGCTGCTGGGTCCTGAGGGGGTAGCTGGGATGGCCCCGCGGGGTGAGGGGATCCCTGCTCTGTGAGAACGGGCTGTCATTCCCCTTCCCTGGCAGCAGGGTGTGTGTGTGTGGGGGGGGTCTCTGCTTCCACAACCCCCACTGTCAGAGCAGGGAACAGGTGCTCTGCCCCCACTGGTCCCCACAAAGCATTCAGGGTGAGATTAATTTTGATCAAAGCAGAACAAGTCAGGACAGAACACCTTGGGCTTGGTTTGGGGCCCAACAGGTCTGCTGTGCTGTGTTTTGTCAGAAGCCCTCACGGTTTCCGAGCTTCTGGGGTCCCCAGATGCCTGTCCTTCTTGAATGGGCAGGGCTGATGGGGCAAATGGGAGCCGGGGCTAAAGCCTCCCCCCGGGCACTTCCCATGTGTCCCTGGACCCGGGGGTCCCCACCCTCTGGGGTGCTGCCTGTCATCTACCTCTGGTGTCCACGCTTCTGGGTAGGGCTGCTGGCTTCCCTCCTTCCTGTCTGATCTGCTCTTGCCCTCCCCCCGCTTCCCCACACCGTTCCAGGCAATCCACGGAGTCCGGAGGACGGTGGGGGGACTCGGAGGGGCTCTTGGCTCCGTGGAGCACAGAGCACAGACAGACCACAGATGGCGAGTGCAGAAAGCTGCGTGTGCACCATGTTCCGGAACAGAGGAGGCAACCCCGGCTCTGCATGGAGAAAGGGACGAGACTGCTCTCCCCCGAGGCGCTGGCCCTGAAGCTGGGCTGCAGGAAGCCTGCAGGGCTTCCTGGGACGGGTAAGGGCGGGCCGGCAAGAGCAGGGATGCTAGATGACACAGCGGGTGTCTGTTCCAGGGGAGAGCGGCCTAGGAGGCCTGGAAACACAGGCAGGGGCCCATGTGCCCGGCCCTTGTCCCAGGGCAGGAGGGCAGCCTTGGCCGGAAAGTGGGGACCCATCCTTGAGTAGCATGTATCTTGAAGGCCGGGATATGGGCTCCTTAGAGCCCTGTAGCAGCTGGAACCCCGAGAACACAGAGATGGGGCTGGATGACAGCCGTGCCACGGCACCCCACACCCAGTCTCTGCACCTCTCTGTGGAGCAGCTCTGGCCATTGCAGACTCTGCCATCACTGCATGTGGACCGCTGCAGGAAGCACCCATTCCCCTGGGGATCCTCCCAACCAACTGGCCCACGGGGCCCAGGTAGACAGGACATCATTGCCTGGCTTTGGGGACCTCAGGCCACCGTCCACCGCACCTGGTCTGCAGATGGGCGTGTCACCAAAGGCCGACCCTTGAGAGCCAGTGGGTTTCCTCTGCAGACATCGCTGAAGGGAAGCTGCCTTCCTGCTACCCTGCGCTGCAGGGACACCATGACGAGGAGCCTGCCCAAGATAGGAGCAAACTGACAGGAGAGCGGCACCAAGAGGGGACATCAATTAGGGCGCTGGATCCAGCCATCCCTGACTGGATCTTCAACTTTTCTGTGACATGACTTAATAAATGATTCTTTTAGCTTAAGCCTGTTCGGGCTGGGATTTTCTCTCCGGCAAACTGGAGTCCATACTGATGTATTATTTGTGCCAGTTTGCAATGCCTGGGCTCAGAAATCAATCTCAATGAGAAATTTCCTAAAAATTACCTTGTCTCCATGAGGTGAAACAGACTTAAATACCATATGTTTGGGCTAGACCCAGAGACTTCCTGCTCTACACACCTCGCTTTGCGGATGAGGCCAAGCGAGTCAAGTAACTCACCCAGGGTCTCAATCATTCATTCACAAATACTGACCCGCCCTGGGCGGTCATATTCTGCACATTCACCCTGCGGGCAGGACAGTCGAGTTCAGGGCAGAGTCAGCATGAGGACCCAAGTGTCCTTCGTCCTAGCTCACAGTGTGCCTCTCTACACCATGATGCCTCAAGGCTGGGGCCCAGAGTGGTCAAGTGACTTGCCCATGGTCACACAGCCAGTACCTGGCAGAGCCGCCTACAAACGGTGGACTCTCCTTCGACTCCAGAGCAGCTACCATGCACACTGAGAAGCCTGCTTCCCTGTCTTCTCCACCAAACACCAAAGACTCCCTGACTTCGTCAGCCGGGGCCGTGGCCCTGCCCCTCCCTGAGTCCTGCAGCTCGGCCCAGAGTCCCGGTCAGTGCCCGTCTGCATCCGACATGGGCAGGCAGGTCTCGCCCTTTCCCCCCCCGGGGGGCACAGCACACCCTCTCCTGGTGTCCACCAGGCTGCTCTGCCTCTGTCCTCCGTGTCCTCGACTGGTCTCTGGAAGGCTGTAACCCCCGTTACGGTGGAAGGAGCAAACACACAACTCCCTTCCTATCTCCCTCCCTGCACCCATCCAAGACTGTGCAGGGGGCGCAGAGCGGCAGGGATACGCACGCGGGGCTCTTCCTGTGTGGTGCTTACAAGGATCCCCTTGCACGGTGCCTGGCCCTCAGCACTTAGCAGCTTCTCTGGTCCCTGCCCCTGCTGCCTGCCCACCGGACCGACGGGCCAGCATTCCTCCTGCCTGCCTCCCCTGCCGCTCCTGCACGCTGGCTAGCTGCCCCCTCCCCTGCCCAGGTGCTGTGGGAGGCGTGGGGAAGGACACTCGATGGAGAAATGTGCCCACCGCACGCGTGTGCCTGTGGCAGCAAGGGCACTGGAGTCACTGCAGCCATGGGGCAGATGCCACTGTTCTGCATCATGTGGCTTCAGGAGGAGGCACCTCTGATTAGCCCTGTCCCCCACCTGCTCTGAGGCACGAAGTCCACCCGCTTCATCTCACCCCATCTGGGCGCTTCCCAGTGCCCAGGATTCCTGCCGCTGCTCTCTGCCTCATGCTCGTGGGAGTCTGGGGACCTCTGTGTGCAGGACAGCAAAGGCCTTCAGGCCCCCTCCGGTCCTGAGCTTGGGATGAGGAGCATTTTGACATGAGTGGTCATGGTCCCGTGAGGAGGAAGACAGGACAGTCCCATCTGGTAACGAAGGTAGAGGTGTCTACACAGTGCCCGAGAAGCTGGGCACAGAGGGAGAGAGCTGGACCTGTACCAGGGAGGGGGTCGGAGAGAGCTTTCTGGAGGAGAAGCGCCCGGAGTCGGGTCCTGGGCCGGAGGGGGAGGAGTCAGGGCTAAGAAGGGGAGCAGGGCTCCGGACACTGAGTGAACGACGCTCAGCAGGCTTTAAAAGCACTTCTTAGCATCTCCTGCCAGTGCCCTCAGCAACATAGCTGGCTTGTCAGAGCACATGCGTGGGGTCAGACGGCCCTGGAGCCTGGGCTCCTGGGTGGGGTCCCCCTTTCCCTTCTGGGGTTATGGGGTCCAGGAACCTGACGCCGGAAGATGTGGGGAGACAGCACAGAGAGCGGGCGGGGGCCGGGAGGAAGGCCTCTAGAGCTGGAGTGGGGGGTCCTCCCAGAGAGCGAGGGAGATGAGGGGCCCCGGGGAGCAGGAGAGGCCCGCACCCCGCCTCAGGGCCCGGCCCCGGCTGCAGCGTCCTGGGCTCCCCCTGCGCGCTAGGGCGTGGCGTCAGCTCGGTGCTGCTGGAAAATACCTGTGCACCGCGTTCAGGCAGCTCTCCCCACAGAACAAGCCGCGTGTCCATCGACGGACGGGGAGAGCCGAAACGCGGGTGTGCACACGGCAGAGGGTTCTCCAGCCGTGAGAAGGAACGAGATGCTGACAGGTGCTAGCGTGTCCAGTGAACGAAGGCAGCACGAGAGCACACATACCGTGAGGCGTTCAGCACAGACAGATTCCCAGAGACACACAGCAACCTCCAGGAAGCGGGACAGGGGAGGAGGGGGAGCTGGAGGGCAACGGGGCTCCTCCAGCCGCACCGTCCGCTTCTGGGGCTGGGGACAGCTGACTTCACGCTGCGCGCATTGAACCCCGATGTGCGCCAACCCGCCAACGCGGTGCAGAGCACGGAGCGGGCTTCAGGCCCGTGGGGACCTGGCCGGCTGACGCGGCTCCCTGTGCCTGCCCGCCTCCCTCCCTGCTCCTGTCCTTTCCTTCGATGTCTGCCCTGGCCCAGGCTCTGCCTCCAGTGCCCTGGGGCCCTGAATGCAGGCCACCCACGGGCGGTTCAGGTGCCCCGTTCCAACTGCCCGGTCATGTGCTCCCCTCAACCCAACCCCCGTGCTGACCGATGTGGGCCCAGGTGCCAGAGAGGACTGGAGTCCCCACCTTCTAGAAGGCGCGAGCTACGTCCCCATCCCCCTGCTGCCTGTGTTCCTGCTTGGCCGCGGGAGGGAGGGAGGCTCCTCTGAGGGGAGGCGCATCTGCCAGAAACACCGGCCGCCCAGCCCCCACCCTGCTGGCCTGATAGTCCTGGGGACAGACGTACAGAGACGCCAACACAACCTATGCTCCAGGCATCGTATTTCACTCATCCTCACTTGGGGCAAATGTTGCTTGATGGTTCCAGAAAAATCCTGCTAAGTTAGGCCCCCAGTGCTGTCGTTTGATTTATAACAGTAAGCTCTCCAAATCTCGAAAGGTCACCTGACAGGTTTCTGCGGGCCGGCCCCGAGGCCCAACCGCCTTCTCCTGCAAGCCTGGGGCTCTGTCCTCGGAGGGAGTTCCCGTCGTTAGTGGCCTGAAGCGCAGCCCTCTACCTGCCCCAGCTGACCCGAGCAGGGGCCCCAGCAGAGGAGGGGGAGAGCTGGCCGGGAGCCCGATCTGCTCTCAACGCCACATGACGTCTCTCGGGGAGCCTCCACACGAGGGACAGCCCTGGAAACAAACTCAGGGCCGCGTCTTATCTAAAAGGGGTACAAACAATGATCCACCTGGCTTTCTGAGTCCTGAGAAGGGGCTGTGACCAGGAGGTCAGGCTGATGTGGGGGCCGGGCCACTGCTGCGGTGCCGCAGAAACCATGGGCAGCCGAGCACAAACTTCCTGGCAGAGGCCAAGGTCCCCGCGCGCCTGGATTCCCGTGGAGGCAGCAGCCTCTCCCCGGGAGCACGTCCTGGGATGCACGAGAAGGGCGTTTGTGTGAAACAAACCCTCGGGTCTGAAAGCACGACTGGACGGGTCTCTCTGGCCGCCGGGTCAGCCCAGCCCTCGGCAGATCCGTCTCTCCCAGCAGGGACCTGGCGCCTCCTCATCACGGGCATGCTGCTTAGCCCGGGAGCTTCCGGCCAGGCCTCCCGGAGGGCAGGGACGCCCGGAGCTTACCAGCCTCGCCGACGAACACCTCCACAGGTGCGCTGGCCGGACTCTCGCCGATGATGTTGTAGGCCGTCAGGATAACCTCATAGCGCCGGTATTTCTTCAGACCTGCAGGTGTAAGGAGACAGGGGTCAGCTGGCCCGGGACCACCTCCCCATCTGGGAACCATACCAAGGGGCCGCGGGGCAGGCCATGTGCATCCCCAGAGGGTCTGTGGAGCGGCCTTTTGCTCCTTCCCCAAGCCCCGGACTAACAGCCACCAAGGCACGGCAGCAGACCTGTCCCACTCTGCGCTCAGGGTGAAGACGGCAGCAGGCCGTCTTCGGAGGGAAGAGTGAAGGTGGCAGAACATGACGTGGGCTTGCCTTTGGTCCGGAATCACTCCGTAGCAGCAGATGGGGAAGGACCCCGGCACTTAAGGAGGAAATACACTGGCAACGCAAAGGCCTCTGAGTTTTTAACAACCACATTCCAGAAGACAAGGGCATGTGAAGCCACATACACAGGGTTCCACAGGCGGAGCCTGAGTGACAGGATGAAAGTAGCTGACCTGTGAACCAGAACATTCTGGAAGGTTCTCTGGCTGGTTAATATTGCTTTCCTGAGGCCCTACCTGCGGGTCTGACCCCCGAGTGAATGGTGACTCAGGCCAGGCTTCAGATCTCACCTCCCGGGGAGCTGCCAGTCTGCAGAGGTTCAGCGAATCGGAACACCAGATTCCTGCCCCCGCCGGCTTCACGGACTTGCCCACAGAGCGGAGCAGGGGCCGCCCTCTCCCACTCTCAGCCTTGCTGGAGCTGAGCTGCCTAACGCAGCTCGTGCACCCGCCTGGCCTGTTCGTCCTCACCCCCAAACCTGGGACCGTGCGGCTCCTCAGTGTCAACTGAGACAAGCCAGGGTGGACATGGATGAGGGCATGGTCGGGGCCCCTCTCCGTCTTCATCACCTGGCCTGCAAAGCCTGGAGTGTGGTCTAGCCAGGGAAGCCTCGTCTCTGGAACCCGGGCCGCACCTAACTCTCTAGGCGGCTCCTCAGCCGGGGAGTGTCATGGTGGACGTGGCGATGGGTGAGGAGTGGCGGCTGGGTGGGGACGTGGGGCGGATCACAGATGGTAGAGCCATGTTTGGGAAGCAGCGTAGAGGAAAAAATGGCTCATGTGAATCCCCCTTAAACCCTGGCCACCAGGGTGGGGCCAGCTGCCTGGGAGCTGCCTGGGATGCAGTGGGATGGCACTGGCCCGCCCCGGGAGAGTGCCCGCACACAGTAGGGCCTCGGGAGGGCCAGCCGCTCCTCCTCCCCCTTCCCGTATCCACATGCCAGTCCTGGGAAGCTCTCGCACGGGAGTCACATTTGGGGGCCCCCTTCGCCCTGCATTTGGACCATGAAACCCTCTGAGAACCAGAAGCGCGAGGGCAAGCAACATGGCACAGCCGGGGGCAAGGGATGATGAATGGGCAGCCGAAGTGGGGTGAGTGCACGCAGTGGGGTGCTACTCAGCCCTGAAGAGGAAGGGTGTCCCAGCCATGCCCCAGTGGAGATGAAGCTCGAAGGAGAAGAAGCCAGACATAGCGGGACAAGTACTGTGTGCGGTCCCTGAAGGCCTCAGATGCAGAGACAGAAAGAAGAGGGTGAGCACCGGGGGCCGGGTGGGGGAGCGGTGGATGTTTCATGGGGTCGGAGGCTCAGCCCGGGAAGAGGGACGGGGCCCTGGAGGCGGGTGCTGATCGTTGCACGCAGCCTGAACGTGCTTAATGCTCCCAAACTGCACGTTTAGAAACGGTTACGATGGTAAATTTTGCATATATTTTACCACAGTTAAATAATGAGTAAAAGGAAAAGGTCAAAGGGAACCAGACAGGACACCTGGCTCCGTCTGACTTTCACAAACTCAAAGACCAGCTGTCAGTCAAACCCCTTCCCAGCCTCTGCTTCTGGAAATTTCCTGTGTGCCCGATGGTTTTGGTGTGTTGAGAAGCGGTGTTGGAGAGGGGGAGTTCCAGAAATTAGAGCCATTAGTCCAAGCTGCTTTTCACTTGGTCCCCGTAGAGGCCATGTGGCGCGGGCCCTGGGCTGCCCCGCGGTCATGGCGCCTCCCGCGGAAGGTGGCGTGCACTTACGTGTTAATTCATACGTCGTTAATGTGGAGCTGTTCACCGTCTTGAAGCTGCTTTGGGCTATTAGGGGCAAGCAAAGCAGAAAGGCAGTCAACCGGCAGGAACAGGTACTGCAAATGCAGGCTGCAGGCACAGCGGGCCGGCCGAGCTTGGAAGCCGCTGCCCGTCCACACTGCCGCCTCCACACTTCCCATTAGCTCACTGGGGTCCCTGCACTGCTTCCGGAGACAGCCAGACCCCCCGGCCCGTGACAGGTGGGGTCCGCGCTCCCCCTCTGACTAAGTGCATCAGACGCACATCCGGCCCTCGAGAGGACAGGAAATGGGTTTCTCCCGGGCGGCAACTTTTCCAGATACCCCTTGGCAGGCACGGTTGTCGGCCTACCTGTGCTCAGGTAAGAGCCCTGCTCTGACAGGGCCGGGCAAGCCACAGACTGAGAGCACCTGTGCAGGTAAATGGACCCAGCCGCATCCTGGGTCCTTTGATTTTGCTACAAAGCCCAGGTTCTGTCTGGCCACCAGCCAGGGATACCTGCAGGGCAGGGATGGGGTGTGGCCAAGAGCACGGGAGACAAATGAGCCACTTGTTCCGGTCAGCCCCACTCCTGGGATAGGCCGGGTCAAGCTGCTCCCGTCAGATGCCCTGTGACCCCAGCAGGCCCAAGGCACAGCCTGCTCTGTGGTGGGAGGTGGAGAGAGCAGGGATGTGGTCCCTGGGCTGCACATTCTGAAGCCACAAGGATGTCGAGGGGCAGGGAGGATCTTCTGTGACACTGTTTGGGGGATGCCCTCTGACCCCTACTGAGACAGGAGGGTGGGGGAAAGCAGCGGCCTTTCCAGAACTTCCAGAAGCTGCCTCAATTGCTGTTGGTTCTGAGTCGTAGCCTGAGCCAGAGGTACTGGGGAGAGTGGCTGAGCAGGTGGATAGGCTCTGGGTGAGAGGGGTGTGCATGCACCATGAGGTTGGGGGGCGGGGGACGCCCGACTGGACCCCATCAGAGCAGCAGGCTGTAACCAGCCTCTGTCCATTCCTCCCCTCCAGATGGGCTCCACACGGGGCAGCAATATGATGCCCCTGGAGGGCCTGGCTCATCTCCTCCCTCCCTGCCACAGCCCACCAGCCTCACGCAGGCGGGTGCTCCTGGCTGGCCCACCAGGAGGCCCCATCCAGGAGCCCCTTGGCTCTCCCTGCCTTCCTGACCACTTAGCTTTGCCAGGCCCTTGTAAGTCATGCCTTCCCTGTGTCCTCGGCGAAATCCCTTTTCCCTGACAACCCATCTCAAATTGCTCCTCCTCCGAGAAGCCTCCCCTGATCTCCCTTGGGTGCAAGGCCCCAAAGCCCAGGAGCGCTCCGTGGACCACCACCTCTCCGTGCATGCCTGGGCTGTCCCGGAGACCTGCCACCCCAGTGGCGGTGCCCCCTGGGGGTGAGCCGCATCTCCTCTGACCCTCCAGGGCATTTCCCACCATGCCTTGCACGGAGCCAACGTGCACAGGGGTTCCTCTCCTGGGTGCACGGTGTGGTGCCTTTCCCGGGACGGGGAAAGCGTCTCACCTGCGAGCTCGGCCCGTAAAGCCGAAGGGGTTTTGAGCGTCTTGGACACGGTGGCCGAGGCTGCCTCTGACTCTAGCTCCCGGTAGTAGATCCGGTAACCCTGCAGAAGGCCATTCAGGCTCTCGTCTCTTGGAGGCTGCAAATACATCACGGTCAGTCTGCCAGTGGGGCCTGGCGATCTCCGCTTCAAGCTGAATCAGTCAACTGTGCTGGAGGAAGTCACTGATTCAAACAGGTGGTTCTTGGCTGTTTATGGACAAAAAGGAAGGTGCCGCATTCACGAGGAGGAGCACAGGGGGCCCCCAGGTAGAGGATCAGGATCTGAGAGCCCAGGCTTCCTGGTGCTGGTGTGTGGGCATGTGCACTCATCCCATGGACAGCCCCCCAGAATACTCGCAGGAGTCCCAGGCTAAGGCAGGGGACGACAGCCCAGGTCGCAGGTGGGCGAGGAAGCTGCCCGTCGCCTGGTGAACCCAGAACTCTAAGGGAACTATGCATGTGGGCTGGTTCTGCATCATCCACCGGCTGGCCCCACCTGTCCTGATGGCCACCCAGGCCCGTGGCAGGCTCACTGGGCCCCCCAGTGACTGCTCTGCATGCCAGGTCACCCCCACTCTGCCCTGACTCAGACCTAAGCTGGAACCCCCACGGTCCCTCCGATGTCAGCTGGCATACGAAGGGCCTAGGGTAGGGTAGGAGCTCATTCGACATTTAGACACCCTGAGGAACATGAATGGTGGTGGACGGGCCCTGAGGCTCAGAATTCAACCCACACCGGGCTGCACACTGGGATGCCCAACCCACGTTCTCCCTCCCATCAATTTTGTTGATTAATGAGTCTGGGGAGGGCCACGGCAGCCACAGTGCTGGCTCTGGGTCCCGTGTCTCCTCTGGAATACTCAGCAAACAAGAACAAGAACTGCTCAAGCTGTGACCAGACAGATGGACAAAAGGCACACCCAGGACCCCTGGCTGCAGCAGGGTCGTGAAGCTTGTCCACGGACAGGGATGCATGCCAGGTTCCCTGTGACACTCACCCAGCCGCTGTCTATAGGGTACCACCAGCCTCTTAGTAAACACTGTCCTGGTTCCGCAGTAGAGGCCACAGCTTTGTTGTAGGAAAACCCCTTTGCTGTGGGTTTTGTCTTCCATAAAGATACGTTGGTGTCCTAACCCCTGGTACCTATGGATGCCACTGTATATGGGCACGGGGTTTTGCAGACTTTGCAGTTGAGAGGAGGTCACAATGCAGCAGGGAGGGCCCTAATCCAATGACTGGTTTCTTTTTTGGAGGGCAATTTGGTTTTATTTACCAAGGTTTTCAATGCACTTGAGCCTTTTAATCCAGCAATTACACTTCTAGAAATCTACCCGACATAAACGTTTGCCTATATGGAGTCCTGAGTCCTGCTAATACAAGCTAAAGCTACCAATCCCTCCAAAACCCCAAAACAAAGTATCGATGGGTATTTTCAATGACACCCAAAGACAAGAGGACTACCTTCAAGCTTGAAAATCACTAAGAGCAAAGCTGCTTGCAAATATGGCAAACTTTGGATGGATGAACATGAGCAAGGTATTATAAGAGATAATTCACACGGGGAGCCCAAGTGTTCCACATTATCAGTTGCTGAAGATGAAGACAAAGCATATTTTGAGAAGCAACTTAGGATCCAGCAATCATTTGACAAATTCTGAGGCAATAAGAAGATCCAAAGGTCCTTAGAAGAGGAGAGGAATTTGGACACACCTACAGGGAGGGCTTCAAGTGAGCACAGAAGCAGAGACAGGAGTGATGCCTTGCAACACTGTGACTTAAATCTATTTAGTCATTCAGATGAGCCATATGTTTTTCATATAGTGTCTTTGTCCAGAGTGACCAAGGTGTCTCTTGTCATGTTAATGAGGATGTAGGCTGGTTGCCAGGAGAACCAGCCTTGTGATCAGAGGGTTGGAACTTTCCGTCCCACCCCTGACTTCTGGGGTCAGGAGAGGGGCTGGAGGTTCAATCAATGGCCAATGCCCAATGCTTTCATCAGTCAAGCCTGTGTCATGAAGCCTCCACAAATCCCCTAGAGGATGGGGTTCAGAGACCTCCTGAGTCCATGAACACCTGGAGATCTGGGGAGAGAGCATGGAAGCTCTGTGCCCCTCCCCGAGACCCTGTCGTGTGCATCTCTTCCATCTGGCTATTCCTGGGCTATATATCATTTCATAATCAACTGTTTCCCTGAGTTCTGTGAACCGCTCTAGCAAATTAGTCAAACCCAAGGATGGGGTCACAGGAACGTCTGATTTAAGCCAGTGGGTCAAAAACAGAGAGGACAACCTATATTCATGATTGGTGTCTGCAGTGGGGGGCCGTCTTGGGGACCGAGCCCTTACCCCGTGGGATCTGATGCCATCTCCAGGTAGAATCGAGTTGGATTCCCAGACCCCCTGCTGATGTTGCGTGTTGGTGTGGGGAAGCCTCCACACGCACACTTTGGAACTGGGGCCAGGAATGCACTTACGCACCTACCAGCTAGGGACTGCCAAGGGTTGTCACCAGCAACCAGAAGCCAGAAAGGAAGCCGACCCTTTGGCTTTGAACTTCTGGCCTTCAGACCTGTGTGAGAACGCATTTCTGTTGTTCTAAGCATATGGCCTGAGCTAACTTGTGGCGGCAGCCCCAGGACATTGGCACATCTTTGCCCCCAGACTCTTGCTATGCAATTCTTACTGCCTGAACCCAGGGACCAGAAGGATGTGGGTGCTCACATGAATCCTGTTCTCTTTCAACCCTTGCTACTCATAACCCAAAGAAACCAGCAATGTAGCCCAGATAGCCAGACATACTCATACAGATGCAGCTAGCCACGGTTTACATGCAGGCCTGTACCACAGGGACATGGTGTGCCTGGTAAGTTCAGGATGTCTTTGACCATGAGAACTGCTCATGTCAACTCAAGTTACCGGCAGCCCCTGATACCCTTCCTGAGTCCTTTGCGATGCCTCCAACTCGTGAGGAGCTCTATAGTGTGTCATCTCCCCCCACCAGATGCAGAAAGGCATAACTGGGAGACGTGAGTGTGCTTGCCTTGCCTTGGTGATCCATGTGCATCCCTCATGGAAGGGCCCCACATGTCCTCAGCACGACGCTCCTCCTAGCCCCTGGGACGCTAGACCCCAGTGTGGGACACATTCTGTGTTGAAGTCCCCCGTGTCCCCTACAGTGTGTGCCAACGCCCCATAGCCATCCTCAACCAGCACAAGGTTGTGGTCCGGGAGGAGCTGTTTCTGTGGGCTTTCCCTTTTCCCGCTTGATTTTGGTTAGCTGTCCCCAGCAACACAGGGGACCTTCCCTTCTGGCTCAGGCCAGCTTTGCAGGATTATGGAGTCCAGGGATTTTGATGCCAGACCAATCTCTTCTGTTTTGCTTTTGGCCTTGTGGCGTTGCCTAATTTAGCCAATAAAAATACAGGACACCTAGTTAAATTTTAATCTTCGTATAATTGTTGATCTGAAATTCACATTTAGCTGGGGACTGGTAGTTTGTCTGGCTAACCTGCTCCCTCCCCCATCTCTAACTGCCTTCTACCCAGGGCACCTGTGACGGGATGTGGGGGTGGGGCAGGTGAACAGTGGCGTGGGGCAGGGTCCCTGGGACTTGGGTGGGTGCACCCTTCCTTCCAGCCCCTGTTCCCAAACCATGACTGTGCCCACCTACTCCAGCTGGGAGCCCTCTGTCCTCTCACTCAGCAAGAAAACAGAGAGCGAGGGCCTCAGGAAGCTGAGCACTGGCAGAAAAGGGAGAACCGGCGGTGAAGCCCACGAGCCTGGGGAGAGGGTGATAGGCTGGGGTTTTCTTGTGGGTTTTATTCTATTTTATTAAATTTCCCCCATTTCCTACCAACTTTGATGGACAAAACCTTTGTGTTCAAAAGGCCTGGAGAGTGCCCGCAAGGGTGCATCCCCGCGTCCTGGGCTGTGCTCCCTGCCCATAGACCCCTGTGTTCCAGTCCCTCCATTACCATGGGGTGTGGCCCACAGGGTTTGTGTTCAAACCACTCCCTGAAGCACTCACAGAGTTGCTTTCAGAACAGCTTCCAGGTCCCCCAAACCCTGCTTTAGAAACTAGCTCCTGTGGTAGGCGGTAGGGGCCATTCGGTGTTACTGCTGACTGGCGCCAGGTACGGTGTGGGTGCACGTGCCTCCCCGCGGGTGTGGATCGAGGGGACCGTGTGCGCGTACACTGCGTGCACACACACATCGGTTCGTAAGGAGGGAAGGTGGTCGCGACAATCTGCTTCTTCAGCTCTAGTCCTGGGTTTCTGACTGGCCGCACTTGAGAATTAAAATCCTAATTCCACGGGGTTTCCTTCAGACACAGCTATTGCCACGTTGTAATAGAGAGCTTATTTAACCTCTTTCTTAAAGAAATATGATGGATGGAAAAGCTGGAAAAAAACTGATGTCTAAGAATGAAAAAGAGACGTTGCTTCATCCCATCACCTAAATTTTACAGAAAGGGTACGGGAAGTGACCTCCCACAAGGAGGGCAGAGTGAAATGCTCCCCAGATCCAGCGTCTCTGTCCTTCGGGATGGCAGCTTGGTGCACAGGCCGTGAGGGACTGCAGACAGCTCTGGGCCCCTGCGTTACCCCTGCAGCAAGGATGGGACACCGGGAAGGTCAGAGGAGCTCCTACTAGGTGTTTGCTCACACCGCGTGCACCACCGGAGCTCAGGGAGTAACACACAGGAATCCTTCGTGTCCACATCCAGCTTTCCTCACAGCACTTCCTGCACCCCGGGAGCCTCGGGCCATCCTGGCTGAGCGTCCCCAGGCACTGTCCTCGAGTGGCAGCGAGGAGGAGTGACAGGGGTCTGGGCAGTGATGGTGAGACATGCTGCGCTCCCTTCCCTGGGACCTGAGCTGACCGGAATCAGAGGGAGGGTAGAGGTGGCTGGGTCTATGTAAGTTACCAGCCCAGCGATGTCACCGCTGCTGGGTCGCCCCCGCAGCCTCCCTCACAATCCTGGGGTGTGGTGGTGGCAGCCTCAGGCACAAGCGGACCCCCCCCCCCCCCCCGCGCAGGGAGGCTGCAGAGGCCCCAGGGTCTGACTCTGCAGATGCACAGGCCTGAGACATGATAGCTCGAGGGTAATCCACTTCTCGTGGAGAGAAGCTGGGGTTTAGCTCACCCCAATTATCAACAGCAGGAAGTTGGGAGTTTGGGAAAAAATTGTTCTCACTGGGGACCACATAGGGTTCTGCAACAAGTAGCAAACACCCCACCCACGGCATGTGTGTCCATGCTCATCCTGGAGCCGGAGGACAGAGGGGAAGGGCCGAGGCCATGGATCCTGGGCTCACGAGCATTTCTAGCCAAGGAGGAGAGGGTGCTTTTGAAGTGTGAGAAGGCAAGCCCATGCCCACAGGCACAACCACTACCCGCAACCAGCCAGGAAAGGCCCTAGCGCTGCCCTCCCCGCAGAAGCCATCCGGGCTTGGGGGACAGGCGGCCCCGTAGCCCGGGCGTGGCCTCATGAAGGCTGCCGTGGGTCCTGGCCCCAGGAAGGGCAGGCTTCACAGAGATTCTGGGGCCTGCCTGCACGGGATTCGGAATTGGGTTTAACCACACTCTCTATTCCTAGAATTTGGAGTAAACCCACCTGTCATTTATGAAAGACTCCGGACCTCCTGGGAGGTATCAGGAGGGCAGCTCCGTGTGACACACGGAGAGTTCTAGAAGCCATGGGTCGTGGTCAGGCTCTGGACTTGAGTCCTGGCTCCTTGCAGTGTGGGCCTGGGCTGGTGACTAACCCTCCCAGGCTCAGCCCTGGGCCCAGAGCAGGTGGAAGTCTGGCGAGATGCTGTCTAGAGCCTCCTGTGACTCTAAACAGAAGGTTCTCTTCCAGCCACAGACCTGCTCTTCAAGCCCTTAGTCCTGACCACACTGCTGTTTCTGATTCCATGCTGCCTGGAGGCAAGGCCGGGTCTGTGTCTTTTCGTTTCTATTTCCCTGCAGCACCTGTGACAGGCTTTGGTCATGGCAGGCGCTCACTCAGTGCTTGTGGGAGTGACATCCAAGATCACCCCATCTGTGGTTGGTTTCTTCGTGGACTGGTCATCTGTCCGGGAGATGCTTGAGCACAGGAGGCCTTACAAAACCTGGCTCCAACGTACCTCCCCTTGACACCCAGTGCTGAGTCCCAGGGGCCGTCACACCTCCGAGCCTTTGCTCCAGCTGTGGGTGATGCCAGGATGCCCATCTCTGCCCTTTTGCTGGGGCTTGGGGGGGCATTCATCCTGCAAAACACAGTCAGAAGTCCTCTCCCAGTTCCCCCTCCACTGTCTTCCCATTACTGCGTCCAAGGGCTCAGCCCAGTAAACAGAAGCTCTTCAAGGCCTGGGGTCTGTCTTGTCTGCCTCTGGGTGCTCAGGACCCTACACAGGAGCTGGTCTTCTGCAGGGTATGGAGCCCGTGTGAGAGAAGGAACAAACCCCAAAGATGTCCTGAAGAGGCCCCGCTGCCTGCTCCCCTCTGTCTAGGTGGCCGTCACGTTCCTCCTAGGAAGGCGCCTATGACAACACCGAATCCACCCTCTGCTGAGCCCAACATGTAGGATGTGATCTATCGCTAACAAATTTTTTCTGTTTTTTTTTTTTTTTTGCTAAAAAATGGCCTGAAAATCCACTGTCTCTAGCCCCCCAAGGGAACTACACTTGAGTGACAGACCATATGAGCCACGGGAACTTTCAGAGTAGCCAGCTTCTGTTGTGACCAATTCAGAAATGCCGGTGTCTATTGTGAGCTGCCCTCAGTGTGAACAAAATACCGCCACTGTCTAGAATACACACTCAAATCCTTAGATTTCAAGTCGCGCTGGAACCCATGAAAGGCAGAGATTGATTATCCTACCAGGAAAAATCAAACCTGACAGTTTCCATGGAGGAGACATTTAAGTGGGTCACCAGCCTTGAAATTACAGGCGGTGTTCACATTTTTAAACAAATTACTGGAAGAAAAGGGGTTTACAGGTGAAACATTTCATTTGGAATGCAAATCTATATTTAAACATAGTCTCTTTGTTCTGTTCGCTCTGATTTAGTAAATTACTCATAATTTTAATTATACTTCAATTGCTTGGCACTTGACGCGCAATTATTTCTACAATACATCATATTGACCACCTCCTGCTCTGGGTTTTTTGCAATTAGTTTGTTCTACTGGGCCCTAAACGGGGACAGCTGATGGACACACGTGCCAAGTTCCTTTGGTACAGCTCTCCGCCATTCACAGAGCTGTCCAACCTCAACCATGGGGCTCGGAGCCCCGCGTGCTCGGGGGCCAGGATGGCGGGGGCTGACAGCCACCGTGTGGAGGCAATGGCCCGTCCCAAGCCTCCAAGCTGCCTTTATAGAAAAGGAGGTTACCTAGTTACTGGCTCGCCAAATGCCACGTCTACAAAGGAAATTTAGCACAGTAGAGAACGCCAATCTTTGGGTTAAATTAGTGGAGAGTGGGAAGCAGAAACTCTTGGGACCTTGAATTTCCACTTTGAATGTCTCCCGCCTCCCACCAAAGGTCCTGCTGGAAGTCAGGACTGTGAGACCTAATGGGTCTTTCATCAGAGACCTTGAAGGTCACCTTCGACCTCCTATGTTTACAGAGGAAAAACGGGGAGCCAGAGAGGCCTGTTGGGGTCGCGTCATCCACTGGCAAACTCGGGTCCACGGACCTAGAACCAGTGGGGCCTTGAGACAAGCTGAGGGGACACGGCCGCCCAGAGGCAGGGTTGGGAACCAGTTCCCATCCTGTCCCCACACTGGTGAGGCTGGAAACTACACATCGCCAGGCAGCGAATTTCCACGTTCACTTGAAGACATTTGAAACTGTCTCTTGATCACCTTTAAGGGTTCCCTCACCTCTGAGACGTGTCACTTGGCAGAGGAGTGAAGGAGGGGCCCGCAGCCACTCCATCAATACCTGGAGATTCTGTGTGCCTCACGGAGCCCAGGCTGTGAAAGTCCCGCTCTCATCCCTCCTGGAGCGGCCGTGTCAGGTCTGTTCGTTTGACCTGCATGGAATTTCCACCTGTTCTCTTTGCTCAGGGTCAAACTGCATGTGAGTAGAGCTAATACCTACCGATGCCACCAAGTTGCCACATAAGTGGAGGCAGCAGGAACCTTCAGCGGTTAGGAGCCACCACCTGAGAGTTCAGGAAGCCCCCTCACAGCTGGTGCACGCACCCCAACCCTGGTCTTCCTGCCCTGACTTCCTGCCCAGCACCCCTGCTCCATTAGCAGCCCCAGGAGGCAGGGGAGGGCTCCTGACTTCTCTCCCCCTTGCTCCTTGCTGGGCACCAGCCCTAGCCTGGAGCGGTCTCCCTCAAGATCTGTCCCTGCCTACAAGGCCCGTGGAGGTGGTCCATTTAGGACAGGTTCCCCGAAGGCCTCCTCTGGGTTTCCTGGCACGCCCACCCACGCCCTTTGGCCCCTCCTTTTGCAAGGGAATCCCTTCCAGTTCTCCTTTCTTGCCAGCCTCTGTCCCCCGCTAGGCACGGCCTCTGCCTCTCTAAGGCCATGTCCAGGCCACAGTTTGCTCTTGGTCCCTACATCTCCTGGCCTCAAACTGTCCCCTCTCTCTTGCCTGGTCTGGATGTGATGCTGGCACTCTCCTGGACAATCT
Organism: Callorhinus ursinus; assembly: GCF_003265705.2. Classification (NCBI taxonomy): domain Eukaryota; kingdom Metazoa; phylum Chordata; class Mammalia; order Carnivora; family Otariidae; genus Callorhinus; species Callorhinus ursinus. The sequence continues at coordinate 3,213,740 of NW_027397132.1, forward strand.
CGTCAACCTGGAGGAAGAAGCTCAGCGGCACAGACCCCTCTGTGGACCACCAGACTACCGTGGCCACTGCTAGGCAGACCTCACCTCACTGTGGCCGTGCACACAGACCAGGGCACCTGCTCCCACCTCCCTACCCCACGACCCCAGCTCTAGGCACTGCCCTCTCCTGGAAGGCCACCCCATTCTGGTCTCAGGAGCTTCCCTTGCTGGCCAGAGCACCTACAACATTCCCATCGCTGCCCTTGGCCCTGGCCCGTTGCTGTGTCTTTCTGGCCTGGCTCCAGCCCGGCTGCTGAACCTGACCCCCCAGCCTGGCTGAGCCCTGTCCACAGACCCGTGAGCACCCTCGCTGGGTTTGCCCTGGGCCGGGGCATTCCTCCTTGCCAGTTCTGCCCTCTATTTTTTTGTCTTCCATGTATATTGCTGTTGGCAAAAGTACCCAAATTGGAAATAAGGCCAAGAGAAGCCAGAGTGTCCTTTCGACATCATATTACAGCGCTGTTTCAGGCCCACCAACATCACTCGATTGTCTAGGACAAGATGCCCTGATTGGACTGTTCATGGAGGATTAACACCTGGAAGGTAGGCAGGATGCACGTAACCCTGTGGGTATTTTCTCTGGTAGTGGACGATTCCTGGAGGAAAGATCACTCCTCAGGCTATCGTTTCGCGGCCCTGTTGGACGCCACCCAGTTCTGTGTGTACCACGGAGGCCTCGCCGGACCGTCCTTCCCCAAATGCCTGGCACGTTCAGCCCCAGATGCCCTGCACCAGCCCTGCTGTCCTGCTTGCCCTCCCCAGGGAGCTGTGCTCAGGCTTCTTCCCACGGCGCAGCTCAGGGGGTCCACGGTGCTCCCCCCCCCGCCTGCGGGCATGCCAACATGCGGTGTCCTGTGACCCACTGCCGACCCTCAGACGCTGACATGGGGCGCAGCAGGCGGGCAGGTTCCAGCCTCTGACGCCGGTGCGGGAAACACCCTGCCCTTCCCGGCCCTTACCCGCCACTGGATCAGAACAGAGGAGGTGGTGTGCGGTGTCACTGAGACAAAACTTGGAGGCTCTCCTGGAACTGGAATCCAAGAAAGAAAAAAGTGAGGATTAGCTGGTTCTGCCTGTTCTGGGCTGCCATTCTGGAGCCAGCTCCCTCCTGGTTCGGGGACGGCTCGGTGGTGGGGGTGGGAAGCCGGCAAGCCAACGTCCGCGCCTCCCCTGCTTCCCCATGGATGGATGCCCTTCCCCGCCTGCGGAGCCCGTTCCCGCCCGGATAGAAGGGACTGATCCTGATGGAAGTGACAAGATAATGCTCTGCCTTTGTCCCCCCGCCCCCTGCCCTCCCAGCAGACCCACACAGGACACACAAAGGCGCTTGGCTCTCTTCCCTGGGAACCCTGCCTGGGGAGCCTTCCTGCTGTCCCACACCTTCTCAGGGGCCCTCCCTGGAGGAGAGGCATCATTTGTTGGAGGTACTTAGGTCAGAGAGGCTCTGGACCGGACAAAGGGTCAAGCCAGGACTGAGTGCTCTTGGTTTCAGACGCTAAGGGAGGGAGGCTGGGGCAGAGGGATGGCTGCCGTGCTCGGGGCAGCGGCCTTGGCTGCTTGGCTCTGCTCTCTGGGGGGATTCGGTCAGTTTGGCTCTGCCCGTGGCCGTGCCCTGCACGCTGGAACCTACAGTCCTGCACCATCTGTCTGTCCCGTGGGCCTCCTCAGACACCCCTTCCCTACCTCTGCTCCCACTTAACCCGTGCGGTCCTGCCGGCATGCCGGGTTGGCCTTTTCATGGCTGTCCACCATCAGATGCTTGCCAAGAGTCACTGAGCGGAATGACTGAGGCCGTTCTCCCCACCTGGCACCCACTGACTGTCCGAGACTTGGCCCCTCGGTTACCTGCCCTCTGGGTCTCCTCCACACCTGCCAGGGCGCCCAGCACCTGGGACACGCTGGTATCAGCCACACCTGCAGCACCCCCTCCTGCCTTCCGGGGGGCCTCCACCCTGTGCTCTCTGGCCTCCTGAGGTCCACGGTGGACCCTTATTCAGCTTTCTGGATCATGCTGGATTGAGGGGGTCTCAATATCCCAACCACCATAACAAGGCAATGTTCATTAGCAAACCATCCACACGTTGAAAGCCTCCCCACCCCGGCCCAGGGCTCCCCAAGCCCCGGAGCCTGTCCCTCTCAGTGGATCTATGGTTCTGGAGACAATACGGTGCAAACAATGCAGTCAACTGCTAGAGAAACTGCAAATCTCAGAAGAGGAAGATTAACAGGATAGGTACGTCAAAAGAAATGATTTAAATATCAAAGGACTGAGACAGGCCTTTCGGAACCTGGAGAGGCCCTCGAATGCTTTTTTTCAAGAACAGGCCAGTTCTGAAGGAGCCTGAGCCCTGTAAGGGCAAAGGGAGTCTGTGGTGTCCTGCTCACCCGCTTGTGATTTCCTCAAAGACTCGCCAACAAAATCAGCTTTCGTGTTTGCCTCTTTCTTCTAAGAATTAGTGCTTACTCCCAAAGAGAACCCCAGTTGTGTTAAATGTAAGATTAAAATACGAGCCACAAAGACAACCACAGTTTCTCGAGGGGCCTGCCCCGGTGGCGGGCGGCCTGGGTGTGCAGCAGAGGAATCTCTGCGTGAGGCCGAGAGGCCAGAAGAGTCCCCCTGAGCCCCTCTGCTGGTCCTCGGCTCGCCTGAGGCCTCATGTTGGTGAAGCCATGCTCCCAGGTTATAAAGGAGAAAGACTGAAACATGGGGAATGAGTACCCAGTGCTGCGGGGTGAGCTGAGGGCTCAGCTTCGCAGCCCGGGATTCGAAGACGCAAGAGCAGCCCTCGTGTCCTAAGTCGGTCTGCCACCGGGCCCGGCAGGACTGGCACCCGAAATCACAAGGGATCTCTGGGCCTGCTCCTCTGAGGTGGGAGAGCATGGTTAAGAACCACCTGGAGATTTAGGGGATCTCACCTCCAACCCTTCCGTGTGCTTCTGTCAAATGGCAAAACTGCGGAGTGGTTTGTGGATGAGAAAAATGGGGAAACCTCTCAAAAACCAGCTACCCTTCCACATTTATTTTTAATGACGCTATAAATTATTCAATGTCTAGGATGCTAATGGATTGTAGGGGTTTGGAAGCCAATCAAAGGAACCCGTTCCACTTGTGAGCCCTTGAAGTTGGCCTCACGGCCCCAGGCTGTATGGGGCGCTCAGAGCGGTCTGCTGCTACCCGAATCCCCCTGCTCGCCAGCCACGGCCCTCCCTCCCCTGGGTGACCCCTTCCTGGCTCCGATGAAAGTGGGGCCTCTCTCCGGGAGCCCATGTCTCAGGGTCCAAAGGCGGCAGTCGGGCAGGGGTCTGCGTCTGCACGCCTGCCTGGGGCCCAGCTGACCCACCGTCCTGCAGTGTGGTCACCGCGTCCGTCTCCATGCTGAAGTCACTGTCCCCGATGTCATTGGTGGCTTTCAGGCGCAGCTTGTAGGAAGTGAAGGGCCTCAGCCTGAAACACAGAAGAGCCGTGAGGGCCTGAGCCCTTCCCCTCTGTCCTAGCCCACGCTCTGGCCACAGGGAGCGGGCAGCCCGGAGGAAGAGGCCCTCGCTTGGTGACCGGGAATCTGTCCTGCCCAGGGAGGGGCCCTCAGGCGGCCGGCCCGGTCCTCCCGGCTGGCCCCCAGGGACGGAGCAGAGTGCGGAACGTCCTGGCCCGGGGTGGCGGTTTTACTCGGGACTCCTCCTGTCACTAGAGCCTCTCCTGCGGAGCAAATCACCGCTCTCTGAGGGACGCGAGAATTTCTCAGGAGGCACTAATTACTACAGCCCTCGCACGACTGGGAGCGATTCAGAGCGTGAGGCGAGGGCCTGAAAGCGCGCCTTCGTGGAGGTCATGCCCGCCGTGTGCCCAGCCAGGCAGCGCCTGGGGTCACCGCACAGCAGCTCTGGGGGTGGACTCTGCGATTCCCATTGCGGGCATGAGAAACTCGAGGCCCGGCCCCATTGAGCCCCTTGCCCCTGGCTTGCCCAGGACTGGAAGAGGATCTGGTCTCGAGGCAGCCTCTCTGCTTCACCGAAGACCGAGGTAATGCCAACTGTCCATGGGGGAAGGCTCCTAGGGGATTTAAGGGGCCCTAATGCCCCGGGTGCACAGCCCGCTGCCACCACTCAGGCCTCCCTGCCTCCCTCCATCGATGCGGTCTGTGTGGACGGTCTCCTGTGCTGAGCTCTGTACCACACAGGCTCCGCACAGGCTTCTAAGCAGACCAGCTCTGGTCTTCCTCGGGTCCCTGGCTGTCCTTGCCATTACTTCCGAAGGAGCGGATGAGGAGACCCCCCACCCCTGTCCCGCTGACAGCGGCTCTGTTTTGGGTGAGGCTCGGCCCATGTCCATCGCCCAGACCAGGAGAGCAGGAGCGGCTCTGGACTTGGCCTGCTTCCTCAGCTACCAGCGGGCAAACCCTCACCGCCTCCAAGGCGGTCCTCTGTCCCCCCTCCTGGGCCAACCTGTAAACTCGTGGGTTTCAAACTGAGCCCCGTGGAACCCTGGAGGCTCTGAGGGGTCCTCTAGGAGACCAGGGGGTTCCCATATCCCCAAACCCCCATCTGGTTTGCAAGTGGGGTCTGGGTAATCCTTGGTCTAGAAGGATTCTGTGTTTTCAAAGACTGATAACCATCTCTGGACACAGGATCGGAAGAATCTTCCTCTGACTCTGTTTTCATACGCACCCCCGGCCTAAGACAGGATTACAGTGGTTCTCTGTTGGCCGACATCTCAATGGATGCTCTTCCCTCAGGCCCTCCGCCACCCCAGCCTGCCCTGCCATGGCTGGTCCGCGACCACGGGCCTGTCTCCTGGCCTCCCTATGCCCCCGTTCCACAGCTGGAGAAGCTGTGCTGGGCAACCTTGCTTTGGCCCTGGCTGTCCTGGGGTGCTTCCAAAGTTCCACCCTTAACAATGGTCTTTGCTCCCAGTTTCTGGGAGAGCTATCCTTTATTAAGTTAAAACAAATAACTTCCCATCTGTGCCTGGCTTCCTAGGAGCTCTTTTATCTAATTCTGGTGACAACCACATGGTTTTCTCCTTTGGTTCCTGCCTCAACCACCTGAGGCCCACATTTGCATTAGCTTCTCCTTCGCAGATTAGAAGGCAGCCCAGGGTGGTTGCCAGGAGCATGCACTCTGGAGCGTGCCTACACGTTAACCCCTGTGTAACCTCGGGCACGTGGATGAGCCTCAGGCTCCTCACCCGGGCTGACCGGAGCACCAAGATCCTGAGGTGGTCGTGTGGATCGTGTTCAGGAGAAGCACTTGGAAGAGACTCTGGCATACACGGTGTGCCCACTGAATCCTGCCTGTTCTTATCATCAGGACCCTCTGGCCGCAGCTCAAGTGGCTCCAGGAAGAGCCCGTGCCCAGCACGCTATCTCTAGGGCTGTCCATCCCCTCACCAACCCCACCATGATTTGTAAGTAACCATTTGCCTCCTTGACGACTGTCTGCCTTCCCCATAGGGACAGGGACTGAGATGGCCTCCTTTACTGCTGTGCCCTGAGCACCAAGAACAAGGCCCAGTGCCCAGGAGGTGCTTGGTGAGTATCTGTGAAGGAAGGGAGGAAGGGGGGGAGGAGGGAAGGGGGGGAGG